>NC_133658.1:474010560-474353637 GCF_037893015.1 Macrotis lagotis | reverse complement strand
AGGCATGGTGAAATGATTTAATAATGACTTCATTGATACTTGAAGAAAGGCACTGCATAAATTCTCAAATTGAATTGCTGATCACCCATTTTTAACTTTTAATGAAGATTTCTTACTGCCAAGCCTGGGAACTCTCTTTGCACAAGAAACAATATTCTGGATTGCTTAGCAGGATGGGACAAACAGTCAGTGCTGAAGGATATTCAGTAAGAACTAAAAAGTGTACAGATGAATTCACTGAAATGAATGATTCCATGGGGACATATATCCAGGAAATAATAGACAAAAATATATAATAGAATTTACAAGGAAGAAAAGAAATATTTTTTTAGGAAATGAAGAAACCCATCAATGCCTGCTGGTCAGCAGCAGAAAAGAATCTGATTGACTTCATGAAAATATGGCCAGCTGCATTGACAAGTGTTGTAAGGCCACCAAATGAATATTTGACCTTTTTGAGACATTATGGAAGTTATGAAGAGACAAAATTCAGGCAGAACTTGATTCCAGAGTTGAACCTTTGATCTACAAAAAGGCTGAAAAATAATTGCTTACAAAAAAGATAATAAAACTAGAAAATAAAGTGGAATGTGCTAATAATGCTCTGAAAGCTAACTGGGACAGATGGAATTAAAGCATACAAAATGGTATCAAGTTGGCATTTACAAATATGGTTGAAAACAGTATCAGCTACTATGAACAGTGCCTTGCCACATGGTAACATTCCTTACAACACAAATCATTCTTCATCTGGAAGAACCATCTGAAAATAAACCTTGATCATACCTAAAGATTTTTGCCTAGCCTTTGGTCTTTCAACCAAAGACATTCTTTATGGGATGGACTGTATTTAATATAACTGGATTAAATGAAGTCACTGTATCTGGAAAACCAATAATTTGAAAACTTAGGTACTTCAGATTCCTTACCTGCATTTTGATCATGGTATATATACATATATACATTCATGCATACATATATACATACCAACATGTAATGCTTAGTTTGAATTTAGTCTAAAATTTTTGCCTATAAATACATGCTTATAGTAATTTCTTTCTCCAAAATTATGTAATTCAGATGCAACATTTTAAATAGTTTGTAAAGTTTCCATTGAATAAAAAAAATTAATCCTCAGATTTTCCTACCAATGGTTTCAGAAAGGTCTCTTACCTAGACATACATTTCCCAACTATTCTTTTTATTGCTTGTTTTAAGATAGAAGTTTAGCCTATTTAAGAAAATTATAATGATTAAACATACATTAAATATAAACAGTGAGGATGTTATTATAACAACAATTTTTTTAAGCATTTGCCATAAACAGAACAATGTTCTAGATGCTAAGGGTGAAAGAAAGTTAAGATGGGATATGACCTCCTTTTCTCTAGTACATTTTGGTTTACTGTGGGGAATAAGACACAACACAGAAATAAAAACCTTAGAGCAAGGGATTGCAAACTGGAACCCAAGGTCAAATCTTTAGAGCTAAAAATGGTTTTTGACACCTTAAGCTTCATTCTAAAATGTCAAAACCATTCTTCGCTCCCAGACTGTACACAAACAGGCAGCAGGGACATATAAGTTTGCTGATCTTGGCTTTAATTCATCAGAGTTACAAATACAAGTAACATGTGAAGTCTGAGTCAGAAGGTGGTGAATGATTAAGAAGATTATGGAAATACCAAAAGGGAGGTGATTTGGGATATAGGTTTTAAAATAAGGACAGAAATTTAACAAGGGAAAAGCACAAGAATGTGAATTACAGGTTTCCTTGGGTAGTAGTGTGATTAGAACCAAAAGAAGAGTTCTGTTAGGAGCAAAACTGGTCCAGTCTCTTGGGAGAGTAAAAAAGAATAGCGTGAAATAAATCTGGAAGAGCAGGGTAGTATCAGGTTTTGGACTACATCTTCTAACTCTGTGGAATAAAAGGAAGCAATCATCAGAGAAAGCAAGGTGCTATTAAGAGTTGTAGATGTAATGGTAATTGGCAAAGACTGGTTTAAAGGGCTCTCTACGTAGAAAATTCCAGAGAACCTGCACTGAATCCTTATTTTATATGAAAAATTACATTTTTCCAAGTTTCAATATGGATAATAATAGGAGCAATAGCTCACAATTATGTACCCCTTTGAGGGTTCAAAATGCTTTTAAATAGAAGAGAGTGCTGGTAACATTTTGTCTTTGTTGCTGTTCAGTTATTTCAGTAATGTCTTCTTCTTCTTAACCCTATTTAGGGTTGGCACAGATAATGGAGAGGATTGCCATTTCCTTTTACAGCTCAGGCAAACAGGGTTCAGTGACTTGCCAAGTGTTACACAATTAGTAGGGTCAAATTTGAACTCAGGTCTTTCTGAGTCTAAATGGGGTTCTCTATCCACTATGCCACCTAGCTAACCAGTTTTACCAATTAATAACAAATTAGTGGAATACATTCTGGAGAGTAGGATGAGCTCCAAGCTACCTTTCTAGCCTTCTTACACAATGTCACTCTTCCCATACTCTAAGGAACATTCAGACTTTTTTTCTCTCACTCTATTTTATTAGTCTTCATATCATTCTTATGTTTGCTTTTGTGGAAGACAAGCTACTTGAACAAGGTCTGAGGGTCTCTTAAACAATCAGCAATAATGTCTATCCAGCAGAACTTGCTGCATAATCTTGAAAGGTTTAAGTCATCTTATCAAGACTCTAGAGTTAGCATCATTGACCTGATGCTTAGTTGAGATACCATGTATTGATTTTTGCCTTTTTTATAATTTCATATTAAAACTTGAAGACTTTACATTTTTATTGTCATATAAAATAGAAAGGATTTATAGAATGTTCCAAGTAAAATTGAGGAAAAAAATCAAAGGACTGAAATGTCTTCCTCTAAAGTTCAAAATTATACTTTTTTTTTTAATTGGGAAGATGGGGGCGGCCAGGTGGCGCAGTGGATAAAGCACAGGCCCTGGAGTCAGGAGTACCTGGGTTCAAATCTGGTCTCAGACACTTAATACTTACCTAGCTGTGTGGCCTTGGGCAGGCCACTTAACCCCATTTGCTTTGCCAAATCCTAAAATTGGGAATATAGTCCTTCTAAGAAAATTAGGAAGTGATTATACTCATACTCTATCATAAAAAATATTATAATGGTTAGAAATCTTCAAGGTCATCGTAATGCAGGATGCATTCTATGTCTACTTGACTAAAATACAAACACTCCTAACAGTATCTTTGAAACACTTCAAGTGATGATAAAAGATTTTCTTGGCAACAGCTGAATGACATTACTTGGGTCTACACATCCAAGTCAAAAATAATTTCAGCATTCTTTGTTTCTCCTGAGCTATTCAGAATGGGAAAGGAACTATCAAATTTTATTTTCTTCTTTTCTAATTTTTTATTACCATAAACTGCACACTTGGCATATCCACATTTAACTACTGAATATGACTGTTTCAGGAGGTGCCTAAGTGTCTGATAGCTTTGGTTAGATTGTTTTATACTATTTATCCTTTTCAAACAGTGATTTATGATGAAGTGGTTCAGTTTAGAGGGGAGTCAGAGCACTAATTCTCCAAAAAACGCAATTCTCTTTTAATGCAGAAACAACACAGAATTTCCATTAATCTTGCTAGTGTCAGCAGAGGCCATCTTTCTCAAGTGTAATGAGGAGTTTTTATCCTGGTAAATAAACTCTTACTGTAATATAGTTTTATTTTGCTAAGACTTGAAAAAATAGTCAATTTATTTGAAATAATCTGTCCCTCTTCAGAACACAATAGACTGTGAGTCTCCATTGTGTGATACAAAGTGGTAAAGAGGTTCTAAACAAAGGAGGAAAAACTACAAGGACATGACAAAGTCTCTTTATTCATAGTGTTCACTCTGAAAGTCAAGTGAATCTCAGAGATGATGAGACCCAATCTCTAATGCTTCTGTTCTTAACATGGAGTTAATGGATCCAATAAACCTCAGAGGTCATTAATCCTGACTAAGAGGTTAAATGCCATGCCCTAGCTTCTCAAGTGATAATTATTAGGAACCAGATTCCCTGACCCCAAAGCTAGGGCACTTTCCACCATGAATTTATACAGGATGTGCTCCCTACTTGGAATGTGATCCTTTTTTTTTGGGGGGGGGGCAAGGCAATGGTGTTAAATGACCTGTCCAAGGTCACACAGTTAGCTAGTTATTAAGTATCTGAGATCAAATTTGGACTCAGGTCCTCCTGATTCCAGGGCTGGTGCTCTATCCACTGCATAGAATTTGATCCCTTGTGACTGTCTTTGCCACAGTCTTTTAGAGACCTTTCAGGACTGTCTTCAAGTCACATTTTTTACATGAAGTCTTTTCTAAATCTTCTGTCTCCTAGTTCTCTTTCCTTTCCCCAGTTCCTCTGATTTATCTTGTGTCTACCTTGTTTAAATTTTGAATGTACATATTTAAGTAAGCATTTGTTGCTTTTCTGATAGAATGTAAGCTCCTTGAGGATAGGGACCTTTTCAATTTTATTTTTATATTATTTCTGACAAAGGAGGCACTTAATACTTGCTTATGGATTGACCAGAGTTGATTGATACATCCCACATTGCTTCTCTAATATCAACTTTTCCATAGGGTGGCTAGAAGATAAATATCCTTTTTTGGGACTGCCACATTTCAGATAATTCTACTGAAATTCTGTGTCAACTCCTAGTATGTTACATTGTAGCCACCAAAACCTATTTTTCTCTTAATGATAAACCAGTATTTTATTTCATTCACCTCCTGCCAAACTGAGCTCCTCATCTTCTACTTTATTTTGAGCAAAGGATTCATGCTTTTCCCTTCTCCTTTGCTCTGCTCTTTTGTTTAAAGGATTTTTTACTTACCCTGGATAAAGAAAACTATAAAACATGATGTTGCAAAATTATCCAGATTTTAATAATTAATCCTAGTCTTTCCTGTATATGGACAAGTAAATGATTCAGCCTTAATATTTCTTGGTTTCCTACATCTTGCCTGACTGAATCTCTTTTTAAATCTCTTTTGTACAGTGTAAGTCCAGTCTTTTCTAGGTTGGAGGCTGGTTTCAATCCTATGGTTTCAAGTTAGGGTGGTTTGGCAAGATTGCTATAGATCTCTGTCCTTTTAGAACCTGTTTCCCAAACATAGCTTTGGGTGTGAGAGCCTCAGGCTTGCTGAAGGTTCATTTTCTCTGATATCTTTAAAAAAAGTCCTCTTCTATATCTGGGCAAGTCACTTAACCCTATTTCCCCCCATTTCCTCATCTGTAAAATCAGCTGGAGAAGGCAAACCACTCCAGTATCTTTGCCAAGAAAATTCCAAGTGGGATTACAAAGACTTTGACACTACTGAAAAACAAAATTAACATTGGGTTGATGAATTCAAGTGATAGAAAAAAAATTAGGCAGTAGTTATGTTTTTACTTCTTCCTTTTTCTCCTCTGAGCTGTTCTTTTCTTCCAGTACAAAACTAAATAATTCAAGAAAAATCAATAGTTCTGTTTGTTCACCATGTGATCAGTAAGCTTTCCCAAATAATTATTGTTCTTTACTTGTCAGTGGGGTTTCATTACTAACAATTATTCCACACATAATGTTGCAAAATTTTTTAATCTCTGTTGATTAGTAGATACATAAGTATCCATTGCAATGGTGAAATATCATACTAGGAAGTCACTGGAATTTGACTTTAACATGATTTTATTCAAGGTACAATAGGTTATCTTCTATCCAGGGTAATTCATTGTTGAAGAGAGCAGAAAGACTAGTTTCAGAAAAGTGAAACTCAATTTTATCAGATTTCAGTTTCATTAATCATACTAGAGGAAATACTAGATACAGTGTCAAGAATGCTGAATTTTGAGTAAGAGGACAAGTTTTAATCTTGACTCTGCCATTTATTAACTGTGACAGAGTAATAATCTTATTAATTTCACCTCTAACTCCAGGGAGTTTGGAAAAGGAGGACATTGGATGATAATTCATTCAACAAATATTTATAAAGCACCAATGAGGAGGTTGTACTTAATGGACTTAGAGGACCCTTCCAACTTTAAATCTATTCCCTATGACTTAACACCATCTCAGTAACTAAACACAAAAGTTTTTAATTTATAGCAAAGAAAAACTATTCCATATTCTTGTTTTCTGGGAGGATCTCTGAAGTCAATCATATCAGAAAATGAACAAATATTTTTAAGAAGCTATAAAATATATAAACCTTCAATGTAATTTTTTAAACTAAGCATAGAAATAAAAAAAATGTACTGCCTATTCTAAAGCAATATTTTTTTTTTTAAAAAGACTCTCTCCCAGACTGGAAGACTAGTGACTAATAGCTCAAAAATTGACTTCACACTGACTTTGTTTCCAACCTGGGCCAATTCATCCTACCTTAGTCAGCTAGGTGGGTCCTCTGAGCCTAGAACTCACCATATTGATACTAAATTTAGTGTAGAGATTTGATTGGCATGGCCTACTGCATCTCAGAACTCCTCAGTTCAAGATAACTGCCCTCCTTATCTACTCCAACAGCAGAGATTAAAAGAGACATAATTTTTAAGTAATTTGATGATTTCATTAATAATGCCAGCATGTTTATTAATTAAAGGATGGTGATTTAGCCATCTCTCACTCTTATAACAAAAACAATCATGGCATTGGGTTCAGGCTTATATGTCCTTTGCAAGAGGAATGTTCCTAATGGTGGTAAGCAATCCTGATTGGTTAATAATTAATAAGGGAATTAATGCTACAATGAGAGGGTGAACCAATTCAAATAAATTTTGATTTTGTCATTTATTTCTAAAGTACTCCCAACTCTGGGCAATCTATTCAAAGAATTTATCTCCACCTATCTTGAGGAGAGCACAATAGCTTCCCCACCTGTCTGGGGTCTGAATGAGATTTGTTAAAAAAAAGCTAATCCAATCCCATCATCAATAATGTCCTTCAAGAATCTTAACTTTTGAAACCAGGACTTTAGAAATGACTCTGAATCTCTCCAAATCATTGGTTATTAATAATCATTTCTCTCACCTCATAGTTAGCACTATATAAATATTAACTATTATTATTATTACTATCATTATTGTCATCCTTTCTAAGTCTCAGTTTCTTCATCTACAGAATATGGAAGTTGAAATAAATGATTTCTAAATTTTTTTTCTAATTCTTAATTCTCTAATTCTAAAAATTTATATTCTGATGATTGAATGTCAGAAATCAATAATGATCAATAATGCAAAAAACATTGATTGAAAAAAAATTTTATTTCCCTACAGAATTGAGAAGTCAGAGTAATAGAAGGTCTTGATTCCAAAGAATGTGAACCTTTGTAGCTAGCAAGTGTTTCATTTTTGTCTTTATACCTAGTTTCTAGCCTAAGGCCTTGTATGTAGTGAGTTGGATAAATGCTTGTTGTATTGAATTATTTCTTTAATTCAACAAAAATCAGTAAAGATTACTTATGTAAGACAAAAAGATTGCATTTGTTTTCCAGTTCCCTGTGTCTTGATCTGAGTGGCAACAATGACTGTTGAAATCAATTTTTAATGATGGTAGTTTATTTCAGTACCTCAGCAAAATTCCCTGCTTACTGAATAAGATTAAACTTATTTGCTTGGAATACAAGACCTTCCATAATTGAAACTCCTATACATGTCCATCTTTGTCTCACAATATTCCTCTCTGCATAGTGTAAAACTGGAATTATATGAATGCCTTCTCTTTAACTGCTCCCCTCTCCCCCCACCCCCCAAAAAGAAATCTCTACCTTGGCAACTTTCTACCTTTAAGCTCTTGGATACCTGGTAATATTCTTTCCCCAACTATCTTTTCACTGGCATATTACCACTCACCTTTTTTTTTTCCTTTTCAAGGCATTGGGGTTAAGTGGCTTTCCCAAGGTCACACAGCTAGGTAATTATTAAGTGTCTGAGGCCGGATTTGAACTCTGGTACTTCTGACTCCAGGGCAAGTGCTCTATGCACTGTGCCACCTAGCTGCCCCATAACACTCACCTTTTAAAGGAATTTTTCTCCATGATCTTTCCTGATTCTCCTTGTCAATAATTATCCCTTTTGGATGCATATATTTTAGTCAACTGTTTTGTGTCTTATGAGGGAAAAGAATAAGCATTTATATTGTTCCTGCTTTCTGCTAGGCACTGTGACAAGTCATTTTCACAAATAATATCTCATTTGATCCTCACAATAACCCTGGGAGATAAGTGCCATTATTATTCTCATATTTCAGATGAGGAAACTGGAGCAAATCAAGGTTCAGAACTAGCTTTTATTACTCTCTGTGGTTTATTAATTATATTTTATTTTATCATTAATTTATTAATCTGTACTGAGTCACAAACTTAGGAAGTATCTTAGGCTAAATTTGAATCCAGGTCTTCCTGACTAGAGTCCTCTAGTCATATCCACTGTACCACCAGCTGCCTCTGGCAACTCACTTCATAAGTTGAGTTCCTTCTTTGCTCTACAGTCAATCAACAAAACCTAAAACAGAACTGGAGAATTAAAAAAAAAAAACAGGATTTCTATATATTCCTAAATTAATTCTGTTTTTTAAGAAAAAATAACACACTGAGCAGATATCTAGCAAGAAAAGATAGTGGATTGAAGTCTTGTTCTGCAGTCAGAATGACCTGAATTCACCTTACTGTTAACTGTGTGACCCTTAACCTTTAAATGCTTCAGTTTTCTTATCTAAAAAATGGGAAGGATCAAGGCTCCCTTACCCATAAAGTTGTTGTGAGGGTAAAAGTGAAGTAATATTTGTAATAGTCTCTCTGATTCTTATATTCCAAAAAGATCATATCTAGGGGCAATCTACAAATGAGGATATTGAGATTCAGAGAAACCAAAGGATTGACCCAGGATCACTCAAAGTACTAAGAGTGTGGGCAAGATTTTAAATTCAGATCCTTCTGACTTCAAAACCAGCACTTCTGTCTATTATACTTGATATCTAGCTGTCATACTTCCCAATTAGACTATATTCTCCTTGAGAATGGATACTATATTTTATCTCTGAACTTTGAGTCTCCTGAAAAGCGTACCTTAACTGATTGCTTTGGGTTCTATAATAAAGAACTATTAGGTTACAGATTTAGAGATGGAAAGTATATTTGAGGCCAGTAATCCCATTCCTTCCTAGGTACTTATAAATTTTGGATGACTTAAAGAATTAATGATAATGAATATTAATTAAATATTAAATTATTAATATCAAATAATTAAAGATAATATTAAATAATTAAGGACAAAAAATTAATGATAGCGAAACTAGGTATTCTGACTGACCAAATCCCTTCCTCTGCATAAGAAAATCAGTCCAAACATATCTGAATATGGTAAAAATTTTAAAATCTAGCATTCAATATCCAAGAAACCTAGGATTGAATTGTGTGGTTCCTCAGAAGGTGTTGCCCCAAAATAAATGTATTCCTTCCAAAACAGCAAGACTATCTGTGTTGGTGTTCTCTACTAGCCTGTATAAACCTACAAAGCCTCAGTTCAGATCAGGAGGAATGGTACTCCCACATTTCTTGTAGCATGTCTGAATAATGAGCCATTTACTCCACCCAAAGTGACTCATAATCACATTCTAGTTCCTTTGCTTAAAATTTTCCCAATGATTTTCCCCACACTCCACAACCCCTACTTGTGGAGTAGTTTATCTTGTTTGCAACTTCAGAGTTTTATTAGTCAGTTACCAGGTGGTCATAAATTACAGGATTATATCCTAGTTTTTCTATCAGGAAAGGACTTGCAAGTCCTTTCACTCACTTACTCAGGGTCACACAAATAGTAAATCAGTCATGGCAATTAACAGTTATTTAAGCATCCTCTATGTGTTGGGATACAAAAGAGGCAAAATATAGTTCTTGCCCTCAAGGAGTTTATAAACCTAATAGGGAAAAGAGAGATCCAGAAATGCTTTCTGTAGAAGGTGAGATCTTAGTTGGGACTTAAAAGGAAACCTCGGAGAGCTGTAGTCAGAATGGAGGGAGAAAAGTGTTCCAGACATGGGGAACAGCCCAAGAAAATGATCAGAACTGAGATGTGTGACTTGGAATAACCAGGAAGTCAGTGTCAGAGGATCAAAGAGTACTTGTTGGGGAGTAAAGTATAAGAAGACTGGAAAGGCAGTAATGGGATAGCTTATAAATGATAAGATTTTCATTCTCGAAGAAGTCTGTGACATCAGGGAGGTGTTGCCATTACAAGCAAATGAATTGGATTTGAGTGAGGGGGTGCTTACTTTCTCCTCCAGAATCATTTGGGTCAGTGGCCAGATATGAATCAGAATGACTGGAGATAGCCCTGGATGTGAGGTAACAGGGTTAAGTGACTTGTCCAAGCCCACACAGTATCAAATATCTGAGGCCAGATTTAGACTTAGATCATCCTATCTCCAAGGCTGGTGTGCTATCCACCATCAAACTGCCCAGTATTTGTATAGATGATGAAGGACTTTGAATGTCAAAAAGAGAATTTTATATTTGTTCCTGGAGGCAGTAGGGAAGTCACTGGTCTTTACTGAGTTGGGGGTAGGAGGCTATCACATGATTGAACCAATGCTTTAGGAAAATCACTTTAGTGACTGAATTGGATTACAGTAGAGAAAGACAAGACAGGTAGAACTCACCAGCAGACTATTGCAATAACATTTTTGTGATCTACATATTTTTTGTTGGAAGGAGATGATGAATCTAGAATTTTTTTTTCTAAACAAGAAGAAAGAACTTACTCCAAATTTAATCAGAAGAAAAGTAATGTTATGAATAGAATCATTTTTACATTCTCTGTTTTTAATCTTCATTTTTCAAGCAAGTTTTTTGGAATCTGATATGTGTAAACAAATTCTTTAAATATTTATCTGTCTGAACTTCTCAATAATTCATTTGTTTGTCATATACCTTAAAATATTCTTATGGTAAGATTAAAGAAAAATGAAGGGTGGGTGTTATTTCTACTTTAACACACTCAAGAGGAAAGAATTTATCAACCAGTGGTATCTAGGCTCATTTTTGAATAGTTATTCATCTTATATGGAGAGATAAAGCATTTTTCTTTGTTTTTCAATGCATACTCATTTATATGAAAAGAGAAAATGATTATTTACAAAATATTGATAATAGGTTCTTGTTCCCTGCCTCTTCCTTCTTTCATATGAGTCCAAGTAACTATCTAAATTTTATTTAAATTCTTAAGTTTTTATTTCTCAGGGATAAGTTTCTACTAATACCTTCCTTTTTCATTTTTTCAGATGCTACATTCCAATTTGATAATCTAAAAAGTCAGTTGGAAATAATAATAACACCTATCCACAGAATTGTAGTAAAGATCAAATGAAATATTTGTGAAAGTGTTTAATCCAGTAACTGGCACATTGTAGACACTATGAAATGTTTATTCATCCCTCCTCAAATAAATGAAAATATCTTCTAAGACACTAATCTTAAACTGTATGTATGTGTGTGTGTGTGTGTGTGTGTGTGTGTGTGCTGAATCCTTTTAGAAGTCTGATAAAAGCTATGAACCCCTTCTCTTAACAATGATTACAAAATCAAATAGAAAAACAAAGGAAATTAAATATGTTGAAATCCAAGCTTCAAAAAGTTTTTTAAAAAGTTTACGAATTCCAGGTTAAAAACTACTATTCTAAGATTAGCTCAACTTCCCCAATGCTTAAAACATTACTTGAAAGTAGCTTAGACATTGAGAAACACTGGTTTCTCATTTACACGAATACTTAAGAGATCCTTTTTCTTTATTTAGTTTGTCATATACTTTAGTATTTTATATACAATTACTTCCCCAAATCAATATCTTAACCCATTGGAAAGGGCTACCCCTGTAGATGGAAAATAACAAGAACTAGTTTTAAGCAGTGCTTTTTAATTCAAGCTTTAGATGACTGTCTCTGTCCTTAAGGAGCTTATAGTTCAGTCAGACTGATGGCACTGCAGTGATTATGTGCTTCATTATAATTCATTAATATTCCCAGTCCAAACTGTAAAATTGAATATTTTCCCACTTCATATTTGTGATAAATGAGGAAATCTATGAAGTTGAAAAGTTTAATATTCTATAAACAGCTATAGTTTGCATGATTGTGGAGGGGAGGTGTTATGGTTATATGTAAATTCTCAGATATTAAAATCTTCAAATTATTGTGTGAAATGATAAAATGAAATCTTCTTGAAGATCTTAATAATCTTAAAGTATCATTGCTGTGAATGAAATAGTGACAGAAGACTGAATCAAGACTGTGAATGTAAGCTTCTTGAAGGCAATAACTCTTTTTCATTTTTGACTTTGTATACACAACATCTATTATAGTATCTCATACAAATTACTAGCCTTATATATATTTATTGAATTTATTGACCTGCAGGTTATCATAAAATGATGTGGAATATAATAAAAATGAAACTAATGAAACCATAGTTTTAAACTTGCAAGATACCTTAAAAAGTCATCTGGTCAAACTTTCTTGTTTTGCAAATGGGGAAATTGAGTCAAACAAAAAGGAAATAATTTCCTTGAAATCTCATGGGGGAGGGCAGAATTTGAATCTACCTCCTCTGATTGTAATTCCCACATTCTTTCCACTGCATAAAGAGGAACCAATTTCCTGGAGGAAAGTATAGTTTTCTTTTTCATATGATCATTTTTACTGATGAATCTTTAAAATCTTTTACTGTAGATATTTCCTTAGCTCTTTTCCTAGTGCTTCACACATAATAGGAGCTAAAGAAATGGCAAATGACTAATTCAATGAAATATTGGTTAAAGGATATAGTTTGGAAACAACAAAATAAAATAATTTATTTTCTCCTTCAAATTATGACTTTTTGTTTATTTTTCTAATAGGTCAAGATGACTTCGATTTAGCAGATGCACTTGATGATACTGGTAGGTAACAAAAAATAAAGAATTCTAGGACCCTAGGCTAAGGGAATGAAGTTACTTCAGGGGTCATTAAATATAACATTATATAAAGCATCCACAAACCATACATTCTATCAATTTGTCAAAAGTTTTCATCTTTTTCACTCCCATTGTGATAATTTAATGGACAAGTTCATCAGTGCTTGGATTTGAATCTCAGGATGCAGGACATGGTCACACAGAACTGTCTCATAGCCATAGGGTGAAGCAAGGGTCAATAAATGAATGTCCAGGAATGAGTGGAAATTAACCATTTCTTAGAGTGAGTGAAGTTGTCACAAGTTTGTTGCAAGTTGCCATAAGCTGTACATTCTGGGTACCAATTTCCAGAATCTGGGGTTTATATCAGGCTCTATATGTCCAGGAATTCAAGATAGCATTCCATTGGTTTGGTAAATGGATCCTTTGCTCAAAGATCTTAGAGACTGGAACTTAAAAAGATGTTGTTGTTGTTTTTTTTATCTCAGGGGCTAGGTGAAAAAGTACTAACACTGCTTTTTGTTCCACTATCTGAATTACAATTCTCAGATGAATGAAACCAAGTTTCTCATCTTGTTTGAAAATTTTTCAGTGTTTCAAGGTGTGGTCTGTGCCTAACATCCTGGTGATGATGGAGATAGTAACTCTCTTGACTCCAAATTAACTTAGCTGCCCCGACTCCAATTATCTTAAACATTTTTGGGGGAGTGGGAGTGGGGTTAGATTAGTCTTGAATACCTTTTATTGGCCTTCATCTCTTTCAAGTTTTTTTTTAAATTCTTGGTAGAATTCTTTCATAGACTACCAATTCCTATAGAATCATTTCCTACCCACATAGCTAAGTATGCATTTTGCACTTTGCTTTTTTTCTTTCTGTTAAAATTCATCATGGTTAGACCTATGATTAGCCAGGTGTGAGCAATGATCTTCTTGGAGAAGAAAACCAATGATGTCTTAGACTTCTATTTCAACTTTATCTAATCTTTTCCACTTCTTCCAGTTATTTACTTTGGACTAATCAAATGTTCAGATGAGTTCTCTATCTCTCAGATGCTCAGAAGAGGTTTCTATGCTTTTGTCTTCAGCCAATTCAAATAAGTCAAATTTCTATTATACATTTTGCCTCATTTTTAAGGTTAGGATAAAAGATTTTTTCCTTTGGACTTCCTCACAAATCTGATCTTGCTGTGGTTGCCAGTCTATTTTCTATTGTGGCAAATTTCCCATGAGGATGTGAGAAAACAAAGCTTCAACTATGAAGTCATGAAACACACTCTTCCTTAGATAATATTAATTGTTCTGTTTTCCATGGATTCATGAATTTGATATTGTCAATTCAGTTTTAAAAAATCACTAAAAAGGATCTGTTGAAGTCATTATGTGCATTATGTGGGTGTATGCATATATTTTACATATATATTCATATATTACATACATGTACATTTATTATATAGTCAATAAACTGTAGTTCACGCTCCCAAAAAGAGATCATCTCTGTTCGCCCTTTCTGGTTCTAGGAGTATCCTGAGGACTTTGGGGGATGTCTTGTCTCTTCTTCTAGTTGCTTAAATCTCTACTGGTCAGGTTATTTGTGGGAAATAAAATTGTCCCACCCACAATAAAAGAAACAGATGACACTTTATTAAAAGGTTCATGGTCCCCTCTAATGAGGTGAGCCTCAGATCTCATGATCTGAGATGCCTTCTCCTTCCAGGGTCCTATTTTCATAAGGTTTAATATCTACATACTCCAGAATAATTATACAAAATAGAGAATAATTCCATCCATTGGCATATGAAACATAAACTAAAATAGACAAATACAATCTGTCAACAGGATCACAGATTGGATGAAGCAAGAACTATTTATGCTAACTAGGTGGTCATGAGATAGATGGACTCCTTTGACTAGGCAGGAGGAAATGGTACAAGCTAAAGCTACATGCCAAGAACATATTAGGAGTGGATAACTTTCCATATAATAGAGTCACCTCTATCATATTGGGTTTGTCACCACAGCAATGCAAAACAAGGACTAAGGGTCTCTAGCTAGATTCCTGTGATTACACAAGTGATCTTACAATCTGTAATTCATAGCTCTGAACTCTACAGATCTTATAATTTACTTCATATTCCTATGAAGTCATATCAATTTGATTGATGTTGATTGGAATAGAGAAGGGGTCCAAATGATCTATTTCTCACACCTTCCTGCTGTTAAGTGTCAATGAGTAGCTCTCAGTTTCAGTTTACCACTTGACAACCATTAGTTTTTATCAGTTTTTATTTATATTAAAGATATAAGCAAGAACCAAAGTAAAAGCACTTTCAGGGAATACTCTTCTATCTCACATAGGTCTCTAGGGAGAATAGAGTGACTCATTTCTACATAGAAGACCCCTAAAGTTTCTATCTGGATGAGACATGATTACCAGATGAAGTCTTGTTTCAGGGCTAAGTCTCAAAAGGTCAATTCTTTGGGGAAATCCCAGCTGAGTTGATTGTAAAACCCTGATAAAGGAACATTAGGACATCCAGACACTAGAACTCCTGAACACTGTCTACAGATCTTAAGGTTGGAGTACCTTTTCTTAATAACTTTCACCTAAAATTGAAATAAATACTGAGGCAGGCAAGGAACCAAGGTCCATTTTCACAGGGCCATATGGCCTATAAGAGGAGAGGATCCAATGCTTCTCCCTTTGTGGCACAGTTTCTTACCAGCTTCTGCTAGCTAAGGCATTAAATTACAAGTAAAGCCAAGAAGAAAAATATTCCATGCTCTAGTCACTAGTCCTTTTTTAATGACTCTGCTTTCCAAGTATCTCTTATCTGATTGAAAAAATTTCTGATACAGAATCTATCTATCCATCATCTATCTAGAATTGCTGCCTTACAGATAATTTTACTACTAGCAGGAAGTTTAGTGATCTTCCATAAAATAAAATTAGACTAAATTAGACTAGGTGGCACAGTAGATAGAGCCTGGATTTGGAATTGGGAAGATCTGAGTTCAAATCCTGCCTCAGACATTTATTAACTATGTGAGCCTGAGCAAGTCATTTAATCTCTCCCAATCTCAGTATCCTCAAACTAAAAATGGGGAAAATAGCACAGATGCTAGCACCTACCTGAAAGGGTTGTTGTATCAAATGAGATAACATATGTTTTATGTGATTTAAATATCTTGAAATACTTTAGCCATTATTATTAGTGTCCCTGATAATTATAAGGAATTTTTTAAATTCAAACATCTAGAACCCACATTGTTTTACTCCTAACCCAATGTTCTTTTACCTCTGTTAAAAGCCACAGATTGACTTTAAGACAATAGATATTATCAATAGCCCTAACAATAATACCACTCTTTCTCAGACTTTGAGACAGCCCAAAGGCAGTAGATAGCAGCAGTGTGTGGAAATGAATTTGTGTAGAAATGGACTGATTATATCACAGTGGTATAGCCTTAGATGTTTGAAAGAGGAAGAGAAAGAACAACACTGAAGCTAGTGTGTAGCAATAGTAGAATTGTGCCAGTGGAGAGTTTCCTAATGGTTTTTTCTGTGCAGATGAACTGGGAGGGGTTGTGCTTCCTCCATATATTTCTGTTATCTATAGATCTCCAGGGAAGGTTCAATTAAAATGAAAATGGGGTTATTGAGCCCCCCATATTATGTTCTAAGCACCATGCTAAATACTGGGACTACAAAAAAGTGGCTCCTGCTGTAAAAGTATTTGTATTGGTAGAGGGTTATGATAGATACACAGATGGATAAAGAAAAAAGAAAGTTATGGGGGGGGTTAGTGGAAAGGACAAGCACTAACAAATGAGGATAGGGCAGAAAAAACAACTTGTAGTAGGTTACACTTGAATCCAACCTTGGAAGAAGTTGGAAGAAATCCAAGAGACCAAGGTGAGAAGAAAGAACATTATCAGCATGAAGCAAAGGCACTGAGGTGAGAAATAGAATGATGTGTTTGAGGAGCTGCAAGTTGCCTGAAGTCTTAGGTACAGAATCTTGGGATCATTGAACTAGAGAAGAAATCTCTAGTTCAACCTCTTCCCTCTTTTTTTAACTTACTTTTAACAAATGAGGAAACTGAGATACAGGAAAAATAATTTTCCCAAGGACATATGAGTAATACAGGTCTAAAACTAAATGGAATGGAATCTCTAGCTCTAAAACAAGTGATCTTTCCACGGTATGATGCAGATAATATTAAAAAAATTTGTTGTTATAATTTCATATAAAAAAGAAATTGATTATAATTTCACATCAAAAAGTTTCACCTGGGGAGCATTCTGAATGCTTCCTTAGTCTGTTGGGTCTACTTCAGGAATGTGAGGTGAGGGAGCAGCAGGTGAGGCAGTTGAGCACATATACACTAAGGAGTGCCAATTGTATGCTCTCAACCCTTCTCAATCCAAGATGAGGCTCAGCTCTGTCTCACCTGCTGCCCCCTACTGCATGTCCCTGGTCTGTTTATATTGTTTTACCTTGCCTCTCCCTCATGAAAGGAAGACTAGGCTGTCAATAGCCATATGATCTCAGTTTCCCACAAGGTTAGGACAATTTCTCAGAGATATAAGAAAAGAGATGATGCCAGGGCAAACCCACAACGTTGTCTTCAGTATCCTGTTATATCTATATATCTACATATCCATATATCTCTCGCTATATATTTATTTATAGCTATATTTATGTTTTTACATGCACATTATGCATCATTTTGGGGTATCTCTATAAACATATATACATGCATATATATACACACATATAATATATCTGTATATATCAAATGTGAATATATATGTATGTCTATACATATATATGTATGCATGCATGCATGCATGTATGTATGTATTTATATTAGAAGCTACAAGACTGAACCTCCACACAGAGGGAGAAGATCAGAACATTACCTCCTTTTGACAAAGGTTTGATAAGCTTCTCTAACTTAATCCTTTGCTCCAATTTAACTGCACTAATGTATAAAATCAGTCTTTCAGATTTAGAAAGGATCTTAGAGATAGATCAACCTTTCTAACCCTGTCCTGATCAAGAATATTCTAGAGTTTACATAATACCAGAAAATAGATCATTTATCTGAAGACTTCTTATTTGAAATGCTGACAAATTCTCAAATTTTAATTATATTGAACTCTCTCTCTCTCTCTCTCTCTCTCTCTCTCTCTCTCTCTCTCTCTCTCTCTTTCTCTCTCACACACACACACATATCATAGAGGAAATCACAAGGAAACCCAACCCAATTACCAAGAAACCAGGATCAGGTAAGTTACATCTTTAACTAATCGAAAACATTTTAAATTGTAAAATTAAAGTTTGTACTAAACACATATGTGGGTTGAGCTTTTCAAACAAGATGAAGATTAAAATTAACCTAATGATTAGGTGGTACAGTGGAGAGAGTTCTGACCCTAGGGGCTGCAAGATCTAACTAAAATCTCACTTTAGAAATTTACTAGCCTGAATGACTATATGTTTTTAACCTATATCAAATAACTTGCTTTCTCAATGAAAGGAAGTGAGGTGGGAAGAAAAGAGAGTATTCAGAAGTCAAAGTTTTAAAAATGAATGTTAAAACTGGTTTTCACATATAACTTGGAGAAATATAATAAAATTAAATTTAAAAAACAACAAGAAACTTACTAGTTGTGTGACCCTGGATAAGTCACTTAGCTCTGTTTGTCTCAGTTTCTTCATCTGCAAAATGAACTGAAAAAGGAAATGTTTATCCACTCCAGTTATCTTTTCTATGAAAACTCCAAAAGGGTCATGAAGAGTTGGACACGACTGAAAACAACTAAACAACAAACGAACCCTTAATAAATAAAAAATAGTAAAAGTGTTGATAAAATCTAGTGGCCTAAACAAGTCCACAAGCATTTATCAGGATATTAGCACATACCAGATATGAGGATAAGCAAATACAAGCAAGAAAGGCAATGTTCCTGTCCTCAAAAAGCTTACATTCTAATGAGAGAAGATAACACATAAAAGGAAACTGAAAAGGAGTTGCTACTCCACATGATGAAAAAGAGGTCTGGTGAGTCGGGAGCAGAGTCCAGAGAAGAATAAGAAATGAACATAGTTGGTTTAGGAATTTTCTTTAAAATGAAGGTTGTAGGAGGAATTGACCAATCACAAGAAGAGGCCACAGGGAGAAGTTAATCATTTTTTCAGGATGAAAAGGTTGTGTGGCAGAGAAAGTGATCCAAACAGTCAGGAACACAGCTCAGAGAGGAATGGACTGAACAATGAGTCTTGGGATCAAATAAAGCTTAAAAAGAATCTTTGGTTAATCGAGAACTCCTATTCCTATCTCCTGAATTTGAGTCAATTCATCTCAAACTCAGTTTACTTAGTTGTAAATGAGGATTTAAAGATAGATACATGATGGTAAAAATCCTTTGAATATAGAATTCTCTCCATCTTTTCTTTGTTTCTTTCAAATAAATATCTGCATATTGAATTTTAGACTTAGATATTCAAATCACAGAATTTTTGAGGGGCCACATGAGTCGGACAAGTAGTCCAAGTTATACCTGAATAAGAGTCTCATCTTCAGCACACACCTAACTGATAGTTATCTGGCCCTTCCTTGAAGAATTACATGAAGAAAATCTTAAAATTATCTGAAGGCAGTCCTGACTACTTTGTTATAGCACTAATTATTATAGCTAGAATTTACATTTAAACTTTGCAAAAGCACTTCATAAATATGAATACATTTTGTTCTCACAATAACCCTTGGATATAGATGTTATTATCCCCATTTTATATTTGAGGAACCTATGGTAGCAGAAGTGATAAGTACTGGGGCAGCTAGGTAGCGCAGTGGATAGAGCACCGGCCCTGGAGTCAGGAGTACCTGAGTTCAAATCCAGCCTCAAGCACTTAATAATTAATTATCTGTGTGGCCTTGGGCAAGCCACTTAACCCCATTTGCCTTGCAAAAAAAAAAAACCCTAAAAAAAAGTGATAAGTACTAAGGCCATATTTGAATTCAAGTGTTCCTTACTCTAGGTCCAGGGTTCTATCTACTGTGCCACTTTATTGACTCAAGATATTTTGGCAATCTTTCCTCATATAAAGTCTAAATCATCTCTTTGTAATTTCTATCTATTATTCCTTGTTCTGCCCTCTGGGATTAAATAGAAGTTTAATCTCTTTACCATATGAAAGTCTATGGAAAATTTTCAGATTATTTTCATGTTCCTCCTAAAACTTTGATCTAAGTTTTATCCTTTTATCAAGTCTCATATGGCAAGATCTTGCGTCTCTATTTTTATGTCCTCCTTTGGACATGTTCCAGGTTTTCAATATTTTGAATACATATAATTTAATCTAATACAATATTCCCAGTGCAATCTAAAAAGGGAAGAGAATAGAATTACCACTACTGATATCAAGAATCATCCATCTAGAGATTTTTATATAAACAGAACACACACATGTATGCACTTATAATATACACACATGTACATGTATGCACATGCTACATTTGTGTAGACATACCCATACAGATATGTATGTATGTAGCATACATGAATAGGCTTAACTATAACAGGATGCTGGAGACAACGTTGTTTGCTTGTCCTGGTATCACATCTTTATTTAGACCCCTGAAAAATTATCCTATCCCTATGGTAAACTGAAGTAAAATGATTATTGATAGTCTAGTCTTCCTAACCTAAGGGAAATGAAAGATAGAAACCAAATCAGACATAAACTTAGGCATCAGGGAACAGAGCATGGATTCACCCCAAGAATTACAAAGGGAAAGCCAGTTACAATGGACTTAAAGGACAGAAATGATATGACTGAGTGAAAAGGCAGAGACATGGAGTTGATTCTGTATTGCTGAAGATGTTTGTATGGCTGAGGTCAAGGCTATTAATACCTTATTGTCATCTTCCCTTCACCTACTTGGCCTTTGAGAGGGTGTTACTTCATCATTTCAGAGCCTAAAGTCTTTCAGCCCTGGAGTCAGCATATGTGATTCTCCAGGAAGGGTCAAAACAAATAAATCACTGGAAAGGACCTACTTTCAGGAGTTAACTTCAAATTAATTAAAGAGTAAGACCTCTGTCTCTATGTTGGGAATTTTCCGATCTGGGGGCTCAGAGTACTTGTGATTGAACTCAAAGCTTTTTATCTAAAATAGATTCCCTGCAACTAAGGAGGAAGGAACTACAAGGAATTCATGGACTATTATATTATCTTGAGGCCTACAATGAACTGATTTCTGTAAGATTATAATTATTGCCTCTCATTTCACCCTCACAACAACTCTGTGAGATACTATTGCCCCTTCTTTATAGACAAGGAAAAACTGAGGTTCAGAGAGGTTAAATGACTTATCCATGCTCATAGAGCTGGTAAGTGTCAGAAGTTGAATTCAAACATTTCTTCCTGGCTCCAAGTCCTGTATTCTTTCAATTACATACTAACTCTCTAAAGACACACATAAATAAATGTGTTCTCCTCCAGATTACAGCTATTCATGTACTTCAATTCTATTATAGTCCCTTTTCCCCAGATTAGATGCCTCCAGTTTTCTAATCATTTTTCATCTAAAATATTTTCATTTTCTTTTTTAGGCTCCCTAGAATACCAAGCACTGAATAAAACTTTTCAAACTAGTTGAACCAGTGCAAAGTATAGAGGATTACTTTATCATTTGTTATGGGTTTAATGAATGCAATTTAAGATTGAAACAGCTTTCAAAGATTTTTTTGCATTACCTTATTTTATTTAAATTATTATTTGATAAACTGTTCCCCCTACCTTCAGAAATGCTTTCCTAACAAATTTCTCTTTTAACTTGATTTATAAAAATCAGCCAGTAAATAAATATTTATTAATTGACCACCATACTGTATATGTGAAAAAAAAAAAAACTAAATGATGGCCCCTGTCCTCTAGGTACTCACAATCTAGGGAGGGAACAATAAGAAAACATATGTACAAACACAGTATTAGAAAGTAAATTAGAGGGGTGGCTAGTTGGTGCAGTGGATAGAGCACCGGCCCTGGAGTCAGGAGTACCTGAGTTCAAATTCGACCTCAGACACTTAATAATTACCCAGCTGTATGGTCTTGGGCAAGCCACTTAACCCCATTGCCTTGCAAAAACCTTAAAAAAAAGAAAGTAAATTAGAAATAGTCAACAGAGGGAAAGCCTTTAAAGGGGATTGGGCAATGTTTCTAGCAGAAGTTGAGATTTTAGTTGGGACTTGAAGGAAATCTGGGAATCTAAGAGGCAGAGAAGGGGAAGGAGAGAATTCCAGGCAAGAGTGTCAGCCATCAAAAAATGCCCCAGATTGAGATACTGGTTCTTTTTTAAGGACTACAAAGAGGCCTATGTCACTGGACATAGAATAAATGAGAGAGGGAGAAGTTGTAAGGTGAAGGAAAAATGGAAGGGTTGGGGGGAGGGGAGACAAATTTTGAAGGACTGTGAATGAGGATGTTATTTTTGATCCTGAAGGTAATACAGAGCTTTCAGAGTTTATTGGGTGAGGAGTATGGGTGGGAGGAGGTAAATGATTGGACCCATGCTTTAACAAGATCTCTTTGACAACTGAATGGAATAGACTAGAATGGGGAGAGATTTGAGGTAGACAGAACTACCATCAGCAGATTATTCTAATAGTCCAGGAATAAGTCCTGCATTAGAATGATGGTACTAACAGAAGAGATATACATGAAGCTTCCTAGATAAATATCTAATAAAGAAAATTCTTAAAATCTTTCAGAAAGCAACTGTTTCTTAGTGTACCTGTACTAGATGTTGTGTAGGATATAAAAGGTATATTAAAATATGTGTGTAAATATATCTACATCTATACATATATTTATATGTATATGCCTACAAATATATCTAGAGATAGTGATATCTATCTAGATATTTATCTATTTCCCATCTCAATATGTGACTCCTTTGATGATGAAATGACTAACTTATTTTACTTTTAGTTAATAAAGCCTGAGGGGACTCTCCAAAACAATCAAACTAAGGGAAACAATAGCCTATTTTATAAAACTAATTATTTACTATCAAATGTAAACAGCATACTGACACAGTGGGCAGGACACTGGACTTGGAATCAGGAATACTAATTTTCAAATATTCACATCTGGTTTCAGATATGAACTAACTGTGAGATTCTAGACAAGGAACTTAACCCTATTTGCCTCAGCTTCTCATCTGCAAAATGAACTGGAGAAGGAAATAGTAAACTACTCCAGTACCTTTGTCAAGAAAACTCCAAAATGGGGTCACAAAGAATTGTATAGAACTAATAACAAAAGCAACAATATAGCAGAGAGATTGAAAAAATAAATGAAATAGATAAAAATATCTTTTTACTAGAATAATAGAATCTCAGTTCAAAGTAGAACCTTGAGGTCATCTAGTTAGACTTATAACTAGACAAGGAATCCCCTCTACAACATCCTAGAGAAAAGTAAATTTAAGATTCTGGGAAGATTCTCTCTGAAAATGGTTTGGTACCTCCCAAAGTAGTCTACTCTGCTTTTGGTTAGCTCTAATGTTTAGGAAGTCTTTCATCTTGCTTAAAATTCTGAATTAACAATTCCCTCTTTAAAATGTAAATTCTATTCTAATTTTCCTACCTTTGCAAATTGCACAGTTCTTTTAAAGTTGACAAACACCAGAATTTTTTCATATCTTCCTAGTCAATTTTTCCTCTGCTTTTATGAGGAATAAGATCACTTCCTTTTTCTAAGGAGAAAGGGCTCATGAAATCCTGTCTAAAATGTTGAAATAGATTGTGGTTCTAGTCTCCAATTCACACAATATGTCTCACTTTTTATAGTTTTCAAAAATGAAGATTTCATGTCAATAGCTCTTTCCTTCCTTCTCCCAATATTCTTCTTAGGTAGGATACTCTCATATGGTCACAAAGGTACAGTGGTCTAGTCAATATTTTATTAAATTAATAAAAAAAACTGTATAAAAGATGTAGGCGTAGCACTGCCTAGAGAATACAGCATTAGACATGGATTTAGGAAGACTGGAGTTCATAAATTGTTTGTGGTTTTACCAATTGGGTTATTATGGGCAAATCATTAATATATCTCAGTGCTGCAGGTAGCACTCCAAGTCATAGACTGATTGTTTTGAAGGAGGGACTACCTTTATTGGAGTTTTCCAGGCTAATGAAATCAAAGATCATTTTAGAAAATTTAAGAATGTAAGTACCACGAAATATGTAGCAGTTGAAGTTCCCATTGCATCATCAAACACTTCGAGTTAGAGTTCTAAAGAAGGATCTCTGATAAACTAGTAGGGTGGAACATACTTAATATAAAGCCCAGTGAAGAATAAGTGATGTGTTGTCCTGATTAACTAAATAAATTTAAATTAAACTTTTCTACAAATATAGCTCATACAGATGAAGGTTAATTACTTCTCTTCCCCTTTTTTGGGACTCATTAAGCATTAGAATATATCATTTTTTTTAACTTGGGGTAAGACAAGGAAAGAACATCTTTTTAAAATAAATCATATATTTTTCTTAAGGAACAAATTTTAATTTAGATGATATAAATGGTGGTAAGTACTAAGAAGAAATTTTTCAATACAATTTATATAAAACAATTTCAGTTTTCCCAGGGATTGCTCCTTATGATACTTATCTAAACCTACTAATTAAGAAGCAAAATTTAAAAATAATTCCACTTATAGATTGTAATTTTTATATATTCACATTTTAATGTATGCAGATAATTGATTTTAAACTTAATATCCAGTGTACCTATCCCTACATTGTTTGAAATATCCTAACTATTTGCAAATTTTTTTTTCTTACTAGAATGTAAGCTCTTTGAGAACAGGTAAAGTTTTGGGCTTTGATTCTTATCCCTTAGCATTTTCTGGTACACAGTAAACACAATAAATATTTGATGTCCTGATTTCACAATTGCATAGCACAATAGAAAAGATTACCATTTGGCATGATAGAAATATAACATCGAGATAGAAACGAACTCTTACTATTTTGTCACTTCTAAAAGTGTCCAAACAATTCAGTATGACTGGATGATGAGACATTATCTACGTGGTCCAAGAGGAAAAAGTGCTGTTTTTTTAGTTAGGGTCAGAGGATCTAGTATCAAATACCAGATATATCCTTACTCTGGAGTGAATTGGATTAAGTCACTTTTTCTCTTTGGAATTCATTTTTTTCAAGTGTAAAGTGAGAGGATTAGAGTAGACTCAGAAATTCTGGCTCTAAATCTTAGATCTTATGTTCCCTTCTGGCTATTCTGAAATGGACAAAGAAGAGATAAATACACACATAGGGTTTGGTGTAAAAATATACCAAACTCAAGAGGGAAACACTTGGAGTGGGGTGAGGATGTCAAGGTAATACAGGAGATGGAATAAGCAAACCAAAACAAACTTTCTGATTCATATTTGTGTGTGTATGCATGTACATAATGCGGAGTATATAGAGTAGAGTAAAATAGAGCTAAGTATTTTGAACTAAGGCAAAGTAGAATGAATAAACCCTAAATAACAATTTATACAAGGATAGCAAAACTAAATAAAAATAGCTGCACAAGATTTAAGAATTCTGATCAAAGCAATGACCCATCAAGCATCCAGAGAACCTATGACAATACTTTCTATGCATATATTAACAGAGAGGTGATACAGGAAAAAAAACAAACAAACCATGATTTGTCAACAGGTTCACTATTTAGATTTGTTTTTCTTAACTATGCTTATTTGTCATATGTCTCCACCATCCCCACATATTTAATTGTTGGGGAAAGGTAGCTAGAGATTTAGCAATAGTACAGTACAGTACAGAGAACCTGGAAGAGAACACAAAAGGAAGCACAGACAAATAAGACAATTTTGAAAATCCTGTGGAATTTATTTGCTTTTAAAAAAAAAAGTAGTATGACGTAGAGATTCACTGTTTCACACATAATCATTACTTCTTGCATATATTGAAGTATTTTTGTCTAATTATAGGATTAAAAACTTTTAAAATGAAACCTTATATTTTCTTATATATTTATAAATAAAATATTATATTCTTGTGACTTTCCTGGTATAAGCACTCATCACCATTTGTTTGGTTTATTTTATTTGTCTCCAAGTAGGTCTTCCTAATTCCTTCCCCAATTTATCTTTTACTCTCTGACCAGATTAATTTTCCATATTCAAAAATGCAGTTTTATTATTTTTCTGCTCAAAATTTCTAGTACCTATGAATCAAAAAGCATTTATTAAATAGATTTTTGTGCTAGGCATGTCATAAATACTTTAGAAACAAAGTCCAAAATATTAAATAAAGTTATCCAATAAGGTACCAACTCTTTTGTGTTATTCAAGGCCATCCACAATCTCACATCACCTTTACTTTCCAGTCTTATCTGACCCAGCTCTCTGTATTAGAGTCTACATTGCATATTCCACATTGCTTTCATGCTGACCATTTGTCATCTCTTATATTCATCCCATCCATTCTACCCTACCACTCTCTCTGCTTGTTGAATTTGTCCTTTAAGCTCAGTTCAAATGCTACCTTGTCCATGAAGCTTTTTCATATTGTTCATCCCTTCCCTACTCACCTCCTTCCCCCAACCACCAATAGGATACTTCCCTACCCTCATGTATAATACTTAGGTTGTACTTTTACTTATCCTACCTCAACTTGTAATGCAATTATTGAGATATATACTTATTGATGATGCCTCAGGATAACAATTCTCTCAGGTAGAGTCAGTAGGTGCTGACAAGTCAAATCAGCACCACAGCTTTAACTACCATATCCCCAAAATCCTTGTGGAAAGAGTCCTGAGCAGAAGAATCTTTGGAATAGCAGTCTTGTCCAGAAAGTCATCATTGTGGAGAAGGAACTCATCATACCCATTAGCAACAGCTTTTGCTCAGCTGTTAGAAATGAAGGAGTTCTGGGGAGGGCATCCCAAAGACAGGACCTCCCTGGATCCTGCTCCTGTCCTAGTTTTCAGAGTTATTGTCAGGGTACAAACTGCTATGGCCAAGGGTTCAGTCACCCTCATCAACTACCAGTCAGCTTTACTGCTGTACTCTAAGGACCATGGGACCTTACTATTTAATTTAGAGTTGAAACCTTTCATCAGAGCCTCCAACATTCTTATCCATCAGAATTTGAACATTTGAGAGAGGAGAATCTAACCTTTATCTCTGTAACTCATTCTTATTATAGTACTATGCACATAGTAAGAACTTCACACATTCATTTATGATAAACATCAGTTAATATACTTCAATGCAGTAATGACCATGGGATCCAATGAGCTGATCAGAAGGTATATTTTATGGTCCAAAACTTTTTATTTTTGAGTTCCTGGGTTTTACTTTATCTTCTTCCTCAAATTCAATTTTGATTTTCTTTCTGATTAAAAGTCATTTAATTTTTTCTCTCTCTCCTACCCACTCCTTTCCACCAACAAATTTAAAAAAAAACCCTCAGAAATATGCATCATAAAACATTAGAACATATCCTGAAATCTCTGTGATTATAGGTATATCAGCATTAAAATATGTATTTGTGATTAGAGATTAGGGATTAGTTTACCAAGACATAACCAGACTGAATAAGCCTCTAACCTGTGGATGGCAGTCTAGAGACAGGAGAGATGGGAAAATAAACACAAGTTTAAGATCAAAGAGAGGGGAAATGGCTTGCAAGCAATGACACATGTATAGAGGTACTGGTGCTAGGGCTCACTTTAGTGTGACTAAACTTCTATATTTATACCATATCTACATACAGATAATTGTAGTCCTGACAATAAAGGAAACCAGCAACAATGAGACAAGTTTGAATCATAGCAGTGTTTCATGTTTGAGTTTGTCTAGTGATTGTCCAAGCTCAGAGAATACCTTGGTGCTGGTCAAAGCCATACAGTAATGAAATGATTTTGTAAGAAGGTGAGATCATCCAATGACTGAGTGCAAATGATTATTGTTATGCCTACAATTCACTGAAACTCTTGCAATATCAAGTAGCCCTCTAGGATATACCAATCAAGACAAAGAAGGCTTTCAATCTTGATCTTGTTAACTCCTTTTGTGAAGGGAGAGTTCCTCATTATAAAAATCACAGATAATTTAAAAAAAAAAGAATCATAGATTTTAAATTGGAAAGATCCCCAGAAGGCATTTAATTAAAAACTTTTTATAGTTGAAGAAACTGAGGCAGAGAGATTAAGTGTCTTTCCTAAGGTCACTTAGGTTACCAGGAGAAGTGGGATGCTTCTCATAGTTTATTATCAAGTTTCCCACAGATTAATTGATGTTATTTTGAGTCAAAACAGCTCCCAAAGAACAGCTACCAATTTAGCCACCTATATGGGAGTAAAGGAACATCCTAAATGAATGAAGTCATGAATTATTGAAGTGTTGAAATGATATTTTTTTAAATCAAATTTGCAGAAAAATTGAATATGTTTTAATCACTTTTTCCCGGATCTAGGTTAATCTTTTTTTTTATGTTTTTGCAAGGCAAATGGGGTTAAGTGGCTTGCCCAAGGCCACACAGCTAGGTAATTATTAAGTGTCTGAGACGGGATTTGAACCCAGGTACTCCTGACTCCAAGGCTGGTGCTTTATCCACTACACCACCTAGCTTCCCCTAGGTTAATCTTTTTTAACTGCCAATAAAAAAAACAAAACAAAACAAAGCAAAGCAAAAACAATGGGAACAAATCATTCCGAAGAAGTACTAAGCGAGTCTTGGTGAGGGGAAATAAAGTTTACCCAAGCAGTAGAAGCAGATATTTTTCTATGAATAGTTTGTTTTCTTTGGGGACTTTTGAATTTTTAACCCTCTTCAGTTAACCTTATAGGGAGTAGAGGTGGGTAGGAGAAGAAGGCTCAAATTAGTCTTTATAAATTATTCTGTCACTTATAATAACCATAAAGCAGTTGTTCAAATCTTTCATGCTGGTAGCATCTGTCATATTAATTGTAAGCAATTACACTATCTCTGTGCCATGAAAATAAGACCTAGACAGAGCCATTAGGAATAAAAATAAAAAAGAAATGAAAACAACCCAAAGCTTTGAGCTCTGGTTAAACTTGGTTAATTGATTATTTTAATTGAGAGATCTTTAAGTAACAACTTTGAACCAAAATCCCAAAATTTTAATATTTAAATGCTCTGTATCTTTACTCTAAATATTTGAGGCACATGTTTTTTCCTCTAAAATTCTGGTATTGACATTCCAACAGATATTCACCCCAAACCGAAGCCACCCTATCATCCTCAACCTGGAACCTATGACAATCCTGGAGGTAAGAATTCTAGGTATTACATTTATTAGATATTATATTTATTGTATTTCAGATATTTTTCTAGGTAACTAAAATTTTAGCCTGATTGTAAATAATTATAATAATTTAATAATTTAAAAAACAAAAAGTTTGGGGCATTTTTATAAGTAAATTGGCAGAGAATAGTTTCATTTTTTTCTGTGAAACTTTCTCCAATATTTAAACCTAAAAATCCAGAAAATATATTCCAGATATAGATTGACTATAGTTCAATTAACAAGATAATAAAACATTTACAATATGACATAAAAACACTCTCCCTGCAGTGTCCAGTCATGGATCTTGTCTCCAAAAATTGAACAATAAAAACTATTTCTTTACCTTAGAACCCAATTCTTGCTCATTTTCCCTCTGCTGTGCAAGTTCCATCTCCCCCACCACCACCACCTGAATTGGGTATATGTTCTCAAAGTACTGATAACCTAAGTTCAACTTAGGTACTTAGAGTGACAGCTTTGCAGATGATATCAGGAAAAATAAATATACTATTGCTTTCAGCATATCCAACAGGAAAGAACAAAAATTATAGGAGCTCATTATCAGAAAAGTTTGGAGAACACTGGTAAGGAGAGAAATGAGATTTGTATATGCTAGAAAAGAAAAAGAAATCCATCCAAAGATAACTCTATTTTTCTGGCAGTTACTCAAAACAAGGACCCAGACAGGTTAATCCTAGCTCCCAAAATGGTATATAATGAGGCCAGTCGGGAGTTCAGTCTTATGAGTCTGTGCAGTAATGGAAAAAGAGAAAACAAAGAATGAGGAAGATTCCCAAAATGACAGGGAAGAGAAAAAAAATCTTAAACATCAAATAACCAAGAGAGCATTTAAATAAAAATCCTACTGTACAAGCAGATAAACTATCAGAGAGAATCATAAAAAATGAAAATGAATAAAACCTCAAAAGAAACTGAACCATTTTGAATAACTGCCATAGTAGGAAGGAAATGAATCATGAAAGAAAAATCTTATAGACTCTTTAGAAATCATGGAATAACTATAACAAATTCCATAATGGATCAAAAGATAAATATAACTAATTTCTTTTTTAAAGTTTTTTAATATAACTAATTTCAAAAGAAATTATGAATAAAGCTTTAAATAAGAATAGAGTTTTAAATGCAAAATTTAAAACCAAAAACATCAGAGCACATAAAGATGAATAAGGGGTAGAGAATATCTCTCTAAAAATAAAAATTCTGTTAGATTTTTTAAAAAATTTGGTAAAAGAGGGGTGGCTAGGTGGCACAGTGGATAAAGCACTGGCCCTGGAGTCAGGAGTACCTGGGTTCAAATCCGGTCTCAAACACTTAATAATTACCTAGCTGTGTGGCCTTGGGCAAGCCACTTAACTCCATTTGCCTTGCAAAAACCTAAAAAAGAAATTTGGTAAAAGAAAAGCCAAAGGAAACATCATTATATCAGTCAAAGCAACCAATCTCAAATATAAAAGTATTTAGTGTTAACTTAAGGGTCATAAATCTGCCTGAAGAATATTGTAATTTTTAAAAATCTAAATATTATAATGCAGGAAATAATAAAAATAATTTCCTTATAAAATGTCAAGATACAGTAGTTTATATCAATATATTACCTTTATCTTCAACAATGTCATCTTCTATTAGCTCTGACTCCACTGAGTGATAAAATAAAGTCAAAGGATAATTTGTATTTTTTTTGATAAAAATAATTTACCTGAAAGATTTTAGATTTTACTTTTATTTTTCAATATTACAATATCTTTAATTTCACATCTAAAGGTTGTTTATTTATTTCATACTACTTTGTTCCATAGCCTCTATTTCTATAGTTTTGGGATCTTCCTTGTCAAACCTTAAAAATAAATGACCAGAGTCACAGAGATTATGCACCAACCACTAACTCTGAAAAGTAAAAAAAATAAAAAATAAAACCAAAGAGCTCACATAGATTATGGAGGAAAAGCTTTCATTATTCTGTTGGAGGAGGGAAATGAGATGTGTGCCAGAATCTCCTCTAAGACAGAGATTCAAGGCAGCAAAGCTAAGCCTTGATACATAAAGTTGTGGCAATCCAAAGAATCAAGTAGTGAAGTAGTGAGGTATAAGCATGGTGGTAAGGTATAATAGCAACAATTAGCAAATTTGTCTAGTGCCAAAAAAAAATCTATTCATAGAAGGACTTTATGACTAGAACATAGTTTCTGATGGTTCTTGTCAAAGCTCAGGGGACCACTGGAGGCTAGTTGGAGTCAATTCTATGATTTAGCTGCAGTAGAATTCATCCAAAGGAAGATCAGAAAGGATTGGTGTTACACCAAGCTCAGAGCAAAGCTTGCTAGCTTGACCTTAGCTCTAGCAATTTAAGTATCTCCTAATAGTAAAGAGGAATAAAAAAAGGAGTGGTCCTGGGATGGGAGTCCTGACTTCCTACTATCCTTCACTATCAACCCTCTTCCCCTTGCCCTATCACACACAACATAAAGAATGTATTGTGGATAGAGCACTAGCCCTGGAGTCAGGAGGACCTGAGTTCAGGTTTGGCCTCAGAAACTTGATAATTACTTAGCTGGGTGACTTTGAGCAAGTTGCTTAACCCTATTGCCTTGCAAAAACCAAAGGGGGGGAAAAAAGGAAGAACAACACTGTACCAAAGTTAAGGGGGCTGACTTGGGGGGATCTATCAAAGGACTCATGAGAGATATCAATTCAGCTTATATGTGACCCTGATCATAAGAGATTCAAAGGAGTTAGTGAGATGTTTACACTAGGCTAAGTAAGGAATTGAGGAACTATTTATTTGGATAGAGATCTAGGTTCTAATATACTGAATAAACACCAGAACAGAGAGAAGAGAAATAAAGGAGAAGTTTTCTAAAAAGAAATTTATCTCATTGAGGAATTTTAAATTAGAGGAAAAAGAGCAAGGAAATGGGAGCCTAGGGAAATATGCCCTTGACAAAAATAGAAAAGTTTTGGAGAGACATTAAGGAGAGAAAACGAATTTCACTTTGGATATGAAGAGTTTGAGAAACCAGTGACACATCTTTATGGAAATTCAGAACTGGTGATGTAGCTATTGAGAAAAAAATAGTAATGAATTTAGAACCATGTGACCAAGAAGGAACTGCATTAAAGAATGGTAATATTGAGCAGCATATAGTGATATAACCCAGTCTAGAGATTGCTTAGCAATGACATTCAGAAGGAAACCATAATTGTCAGGTTAAAACCTAAGCCAAGATGGAACATCTTCAGAAATTCTTGCCATAGTGGTACCTCTCTCCTCATGTGCAATGTTTGTAGGTTAAAATAGAGTTCTGATTCCATAGCTGTTGTTATTGGTTTTATTTGACTCTTCATTTCCCTGTGGACCTCCATGGACTATCCATGGGATTTTCTTGGCAAAGATACTGAAATGATTTAATGTTATGCAGGCAGGGATTGAGTAATTTGACCAGCTATTAAGTATCTGAAGTTGGATTTAAATTTGGTCTTTCTGACTCCAGGCCTAGTGCTCTATCTTCTATACCTAGGTACTCCATCTGATCCCATAGATTTCTCTTAAAAATATGATAAGGCATTTGAGTTGTCTACAAGTTTAGAGAAAATCAATAGCGTGACTATCAAAAAAAAGTTAATAAACTCTTTAGCTGCAAACATAGAACTGAAGTATACATATTAAGGGATCTATTATACTTATTTCCAAATGCTTCTTTTTGAGAAGAGAATTGATGAAATAAAGGCAAAAGGCAACCAAGATAGTGAAAAACCTGAAAACAGAATTATAGGAAGACCGTATAGGTGATGCATAGCCTTAGAAAAGGAAAGGCTCAAAAAGGAACCCATAGTCTTTAAACATTTAAATATCTTCTAAAACAACTCTGAAAGACTTGTGATGAAAAATGCATCCAAAGCTAGAGTAAGAACTGATGTTGTCTGAATACATATTGATGCACTTTTTTTACTTTATTTTTCTTGAAGGTTTTTTAAATCTATATTTTCATTCACAACAATTATGGAAATGTTTTATATGACAAAACAGGTATATAATCTATATGAAATTGCTTACCTTCTAAAAAAGTGGTGGGGAAGGAGGAAAGGAAAGAATTTGGAATTCAAAGTTTTTAAAATGTTAGAAATTTTATATAACTATATATTAAAAATGTAATACTAAATGTAAATGTAAAATATAAATGCTAGAAATAAAAAAATTAAAGATTTAGGAAATTATATATCAATGTAAGCAACCCTGTGCCTTCAAAAATAATAAAAATAGTTCATTTCAGTTTTTGATTCTTTTGTGAAAAAGAGATAATTTTACATATTATATTTTGCTTCACATCAACAGGTAATATTAATGATTTAGATTTGGATGATGGACGTTACCCACCCAAACCTAGACCTCCAGCAGGTATGATAGACAATGCAATATTTACATTGTTTTCAGTCAGTCAATAAGCATTTGTTAGGTGCCTAATATATGTGAAGCACTGTGCTAAATTCTAAAGATACAAAGAGAGACAAAAGATGGTCTCTGCTTTTAAGGAGCTCACAGTCTCAAAAAGGAAGACAATAAGCAAATTTATAAACAGATTATATACACGATAAATAGGAAATATTCCAGAGAAGGCTCTAGAATTGAGATGGATTGGGAAAGTTTTCTGGAAGGAGCAATTTAAGTTAGGATTTGAAAGAAATCAGGGAAGCCGTTAGATAGACATGAGAAGGAAGAACTTTGAGGCATAGGAGGCAACCAAAGAAAATTCCCAAAACTGAGAGTATTTTATTCATAGAACAAGGAGGCTAGTATCACTGGATCTAAAAGCATTTGTTTGGGGGCAATGTAATGTGTAAGAAGATTAGGGAGATAGTGGTGAGGAGGACATTTTGAAGGGTTTGAATACCAAAAAAGAGGGTTTTGAATTTGATCCTGAAGGTGATAGGAGAGCCATTGGAACTTATTTGGCATATGAGGATGATATAGTCATAATTGGGCTTCAGGAAAATCATGTTGGCAGCTGAGTGGAGGATGGAATGGATTGTGGAGAGATTTAAGGTAAGTATACCAACTAACACACAATTTGGAGTAGACCAGGTGTGACTTACACCAGGATGAGCCAGGATCAGAGAGAATGGGCATATACTCAGATGCTGCAGAAGTGAAATTGATATACCTTGGCAACAGATTGAGTTATGGGGTGGAGGTTGGGAGAATGTGAGGGTGGGGAGTTGAGGCTATGAGTTGGGGGACTAGAGGATGCTCTTGCCTTCAACAGTAATAGGAAAGTTTGGTAGGGACAGAGAGTTTAGGAGGAAACACAAGTTCAGTTTCAGGCATGTTGAATTTAAGATGACTATTTGATATCTGGTTGGAAATGCAAGACTGGAGATCTAATTGATATTTGATATCATTACAGCATGATTCCCTTTAATAATGAATGGAGTTTTTTTTAGGGCAGCTAGAGAGCTGAATCTGGAATCAGGAAGGACCTGAGTTCAGACTCTAACCTTTACGAGCAATTACGACATTTACGAGCAATTCTTCTGTCAGCTTCAATTTTCTAATTTGTAAAATGAATACAGTAATAGCACTACCTCCTAAGATAGCTGTTATTTATAAAACATTTGAAAATTTTAAAGCACTATGCAAACTTTAGCTATTATTATTTAGTGTAAGTTGGACAAGTAGCAACTGTTTAAGAATGATGATTATGAAGACAATAAAGATGACACAGAAAGTTCAGATCCTGGTGCTTTGAGATTCAGTGTCTTGGTATCCACTTCATTGTTGTAGTTTGGTGGTACAGTGGATAGAGCACTGACCTTGGAATCAGGAGGACAGAGTTTGAATTCAGCCTCAGACCCTTGATCTTTCTAGTTGTGTGACATTGGGCAAGTCATTTAAACCTGATTCATATCTGGCCTCTAGACCCAGATGGCTCTAGAGGAGAAAGTGAGACACATGACTTAGCACAGTATTCCCTCAATTGAATTCAATTCATGTGCTTGTCATAACATCACCTCCCTGATATCATGGTCTTCTATGAAAACAAAGAACAAACATCATCATAAGACATATAGAAGAGTTGTTAAACTGGGAAAAGACAATGACACAACTGGAATTTTGGGAATAATAATTTTTAAACTTTTGGTTCCTTCTTAAAAATGTTATTCATTTTTCTTTACCACTAGGAAAAATCATAATTCATAGTAAAGAATATTCTAAATATAATAAAATAAAGAGCAGGAATGATGTGAATTACATTTTTAGTAGGGCAAAAGTGCTCTAATTAAATATTTAACATTTGGAATCTTATTTTTCAAATGTATGGTATTTTCTCATTAATTCATCCTGAGACTTGATCACATTGAAAATAAATAACTTTTTCTTTTCAGGTACAAAATCATATCCAAGAAGTTGCCTTAGAAAAGATAATTATTATCTTCTATTTGGAGCACTTTCCTCTCTGTAAAAATATTTAAAAATCAAATGCATTTAAATGATGGATATCTGTTTTAAAGATTATTTTTAAAACATTTAAAATATAAGTCAAATTTAGTATCAAAATCTCTAAATTGATAAATTTGAAATTATATAAAACTGTGAATTAGGGGATGATTTGGTGTGTCTCATAAAGCTTCTTATAAATTTAGTCATGTTTTTCTGTTTGAAGTGTTAGTACCAGTTTTCTTTCCTGCAGGAGGAGGATATCATTCCAATAATTTTGGCAACACATATGGTAAAAGCAAGATTTGGAAAGGCTGTGATACACTAGCATTTTTGTAGGGTCCAACAGTTGAAGTGAGCTGTCCCTTACAAAGAACTAACTCTTTCTGCAAGGTCACCCACTGAATCTGAGCTGTCTTAGCTAGTGCTTTTTCATCTCTGGCAATTAATGATCTTTGCTTTTCTTTTGGGTTGATCTTAAAGATATGTGGGCTTGGTCAGCCAGCTTAGCCTATTAGTTGACATTTCCTCTTATCTTAGGAATGATTTTTGACTGGAAATACTGGTTCCATCTGAACAAACTCTCATTAATTGTTATTTTTTTTCCTGCAGGAGGAGGGGGCTCCGATTACAATAACCATGGTAAATGCATGATTTGAGAGAAAGGAACTTAAAAAAAGTTCCCAGTTATATATGAACTTTTCCCATTAGAGAATGGGTTTACATTACATTTCTGAGGGTCCATTGTTTTGTGTTTGCTCTCTCTGTTGATGTCATCTGCATTCATTCTCTTTCTTTGACTTGTCATGATGCTGTGGTATCATGGGCTGCAGATTTTATAAGTAGATTTAGGTAGAATAGTAGCAAAAGAGTCTTTAACAACATAGAATGATTATAACTAATAAATTCAGAGCTATTTGACCAAGTGGTCAAAACTTTGCTTCAATAAGACCTTCATTGAAATTTTGATGGAAGAAAATATTTGATTTACTACAAACCAGATTCAAGACTCTTGTAGTTCAAAACTCTTGCTTCCCCTCTGCAAAAGCAAACAAACAAACAAAAAAACTTTCCTGGCTTCTTTTCTTTAATATTTCTCTCTAGAACATGACTTCTAATGCAGTATTTGCTAGAAGTGTCCTCCCCGACACTTTAAAATATTTAGGTTTGTCTTTAAAAATGAATTGACTCACCCAGTAAGTTTCCTAGTGGGTCAATGATTAGTTTTTACCTAGCCTTCCCAAAAAATTGCTCATAATGATAGATGAATGGTAATATTCTTAAGAAAAGAATTATCCATGATAGAAAATGCTATCCACATTCAAAAGAAAACCTGATGGATTCTGAATGCAGATCAAAGCATGCTTATTTTTTACTTTTTTATGATCTTTTCCTTTTAATGTTTCTTCTTTCACATTATGACTAATATGGAGCTATATTTTACATGACTGCACATATATATATATATATATATATATATATATATATATATATATATATATATATATATATATATATACAAAACCTATTATCAATTGCTTACCATTTTAGAGAAAGGGGAGAGGAAAGAGGGAGAGAAGAAAATTTAGAACTCAAAATTTTTAAAAAAAGAATATTAGAAATTGTCTTTTCCTGAAATGGAGTCAGGAGGTCAGAAGTTCAAATCCAGCCTCAGACACTTGCCATTTACTAGCTGTGAGATCTTGGGCAAGTCACTTAGCCCTGACGGCCTCACATCCAGGGCCATCTCCAGTTATTGTTGCATATCAGGTCACTCTTCCAATTCATATGCTTGTGATGGTATCACCTCCCCTGATGTTATGGTCTTCTGCAAAAATGAAGTAGAAACATTCTTATTAGGGATTTGCCAAATCCTTGAAAAGGAATAAAGTATTTCACTGAAGTCCATTAACTTCATCATTCGGACTCTAAATTCATCATGCTATTTATCAGTTTGACTGGATGAGATAATCAAAAATAAATTCACTTGTGTTTGGGACAAACTCTTATGAATAAGCAAATTCTCTATAAGAGCCCTTACCTTCCTGCATTATCATTTTTAAGTTTTTTAAAAAAAGTTTTATTGATGCATTTGTTTGCTTTTAAATCATGGCTTATTCCCTATTAATAGGGAAAAAAATAAAATACTATTTATAAAAAAAAAAAAGGACTCGTCTGACTGCTTAGCATGGCACAAACTTAAATGATGTGCTATTGTCCTCAGAACCAGAACAGGATTGTTTCCAGACTATTCTATTATTTATTAGTTTTACTTTGATCATGAACAAATAACTGTGGCAATGACTTTAAACTTCTCCAGAGAACATCTTTCTGGGAAAATGTCTCTTTTTTAAGCTCAGCCCTTTGTCAAAAGAGTAGCACACTCCTTTGCCTGTCCTAGATCAATTGTGTTGTCATCGGTCATATAATGACACCTTGGGTGTAGTTTAGCTGTAATTAATTTTTTGGTCTAGATATTTTGTTGTCACATTTTTTTTCTCTTTTAGGTGGAGGAGGATATTCAAATTATGGAAACGCACATGGTAAATGAAAAAGTTTTGATTCAGTTCTACTGTATAAGGAGAAGAAGCTGTCAGTATGGAAAATGCAGTTTGATTATAATGAAAGGGGAATGAAACCTAACTCTTGAGTCTATCCTATATCCTGGTGCCAAAGAAATTTTGCTTAAGCACATATATGACCATGTGACTCCTGCATTCAATTAATTCTGATAGGTTCCTATTGTCTTGAGAATACAATATAAACTCATCTGTTTAGCTTTTAAATCCTTATGTCACTTATTCCCAATCTATCTTCTAACTTCTGTTGACAACACTCTTCATCCATCATTCTATAATTTCAGCCAATCAAGTCTTTTTTAAAGATCTTCACATATGACACTTCATTTCCTGTATACTTTCTTTGTATTTCCCATCCCCAAGCCTGAAATGCACTTCCTCCTTACCTCTGCCATCTCTGAGTCCTCTTCTTTTAAAATACAGTTCAGATCCCTTCTACATAAAGTCAGTTTTGTCATCAAACTTGTAGTGCCCTCCCTCCCAAACTATTTTGTATTTAGTTTCTCTCACTTTCTCTACATATAATATACATACATATATATATATATATAATATATACAAGATTTATTAACTTTATGCTATACATGGTGTTATCTGTACTTATCTTCCCTACTAAGAATATAAGATTATTGCAAATAGGTGTTGTTTCATTTTTTATTTCTAAATCCCCAGAACCTAGGAATTGTCAGTACAGATCAACACTTAGTACTTAGGAGTTGATAAACTCCTCTCATTTCATATATACATATATTTGTGTGTGTGTGTGTGTGTGCGCGCACACACACACACACACACACACACACAGAGAGAGTAAATCATATCAATGTATATAGAACTCAAAGGATTATTTGAGGTCATTTCCCTCATTTTGCAAATGAAGAGACTGAGGGTTACAAAGGTTAGACTAAGACCCTATTTGAAATCTCTTTATTCCTTTCAAAGTCTTTCTCTGAAATCTTATGCACAGAAAAATATATTAAGTAGAAGGGCTTTGAAAAGGCAATGCCAGGACAACAAGGCTCTAGGGTTTTTTCCCCCATCAATTGTTTGAAGTTTTCTAAAAATGAGTTTTTTCTGCATTTTAAGTAGATTTTTTTCATATTTTTAAAAATAATTCTTGTTCTTTTTCCAAAAATAATTTTGTTCTTTTCAATATTAAATAGGTAACTAGAAAGTTATTTATGAATAACAAGAGAATTCCATCTTGTTGAACTTAAAAACAAACTCTTTTCTTCTTTATCACAGGTGATTCAATAGCTAGAATAGTTTCTCCCATCGTTTCTGTGGTTGTGGTATCACTCGTTGGAGCAGCAACCAGCTATTTTGCTTACAACCGGAGGAGAAACTGCTGCAGAACAAATGGTGAGCCTTAACCTAGATTTTATATTGCACGGCTTTAACTTGGCCCTCACTGCTTCTAGGAAATTCTGCTTTACCTCCCAAATTAACTCGATACCCCTCTCCACAGTGGCTCTTCCAAACTTTTTCATTTCTCCTTCAACCTCCCATGGCTCCCTCTCTCCCAGTTTCCTCAGCAGAGTACTTTTCTTTAGAGAAAAAAATTGAGAGCATTTGCTGTGAGTTCCCCCACTCTTCTCTTCGTCATTTCCTATGACACATATACCTTCTTCCCCTCCTTCTTCCCCACTGTTTCACAGGAAGTGGTCTTACTCTGAAGCAAGGTAAACCCCTTCTACTTGTTTAAGTGATCCCTTTCCATTCCATCTCTTCCAACAGATTGCTCCCTCTGTCATCCTCAGTCTCTCTTATTTTCAACTTCTTCATCTCTATTGACTTTTTCTATTGCCTAAAAGCATTTCCATGTCTCTCCTATCCCCCCCAAATCCTCACTTGATCATTCTGTTCCTATTCACTATTGTCTTATATCTCTTCTGCCTTTTGTAGCTAAAGACTATAAAGGTTGCATATGATATGTACCTCCACTTTCTCTCCTCTCATTCTTTTCTTAACATGCTGACTTCTAACTTTTTCATGTTACTAAAACTGCTCTTTCCAAAGTTACTAATGTTATCCTAATTGCCAAACCCAATGCTCTTTTCTCATTCTCCTTCTCTTTAACCTCTTTGAAGACTTCAACATTGTTTATCACTTTTTCCTCCTGGATTCTCTGCTTCTCTGCTTGGGGACATCACTTTCCTACTACTACCTATCTGAACTTTCCTTCTCTGTCTCCTTTGCTGGATCCTCCTCCAGGTCACACCCTCTAACCATCAGTATCCTTAGGGGTCTTGGATCCTCTTCTCTTCTCCTTGAATATTGCTTTCCTTGGTGTTCCCATCAGCTCTCATGGATTTAATGATCATCTCAATGCTAATGACTCACAAATCTACCTTTCCAATCCTAATCTCTTCTCTGACCTCCAACTGCCATTCAGAAATCTCTTCAGTAGATATTTTAAACCCAAAACATCTTTCCCTCTAAACTATTCCCCAACTGGTTATGGACAATGTTATCCCCATTGAGAGGAAGAAAAACAAAACAAAATAAAACAAACAAAAAACCCAACCCTTCAGAATCTGATAACACTTTATAAAAAATCTCTCATATATTTCTTTAATCCCAATTTCTCATACCAAAAATAGCTAATCTGTAAAAATGTTTATCAAAAATATGTATGTACAATGGTAACCTGACTGTTCACTGTTGAGGGGAGAGGGGTGGGAAGGGAAGAAAATTTTGTAACTTAAAAATATTCATGTGCATATGAATGAAAACAAACAAACAAACAAATACATAAATGAATAAACAAACAAACAAATAAATAAATAAAAAGAAGTCAGTGAACAATGAGAAAGTAGATGTAGTAAATATTGATCACTATTTGGAGATATACTCCATACTCCAACATTTTAATGTTTTGTTATTTTCTTTTTTTCAAATCCATGCAAAGATAATTTTCAACATTTATCTTCTTATAAGCTTTGAATTCCACATTTTCTGACTCCCTCCCTTCCTTCCCTCAACCCTCCCCATGATACTGAGTAATCTGATACAGATATACATTTACAATCTATATCACATTGTTAAAAAAAAAATTATCGCCTCATTTGTCCTATACAGGGGTGGGCTCTATCCCTTCTATTATATGTTCCCTTAGGTAAGTCACTTAAACTTTGACTTCCATTTTTCTCCTTTGGGAAAAGAAGGAGTTTGAGCTAGAAGATTCTTTAAATAAACAAACATTATACCAATGAATAAATATTAAGTTCTAGTCCTTTCTGTTTCCTCCCCATTAGAAAAAAATAAAACAAAATTCTAATAAAAAATAAAAAGTTATTTTTCCATACCCCTTCTACCTTACCTGTTACTGTAAAGGGCAACACCTTGTGCCCAGGTCCTGTAAGGATTTCTCTTGGATTTCTCACTATCTCTTATATCGGATATCCAAGACCTGTTGATCTCACCTTTACAACATCTCTCAAATATGTTCCATTCTTCCTCTGTCCCTGCCCTCACTCTAGTGAAAGACATCATCACCTCACCCCTAGATAACTGCAAGAGCTTGCTGGTGAGTTTGCTTGCCTAAAGTCCCTTCTTAGGAACAAATGCAGAAAGTTTTGTTTGGAATTCAAAACCCTTTATAACCTAGCCCCCTTCTACTTTCTTAATTTTCTTATACTTTACTCCTCAACTACATACTCTTCAATTCAGTGACACTAGATTTCTGGTTGTTCCATGAACATCATTTCTTATCTCTGGGCATTTTCTTGGTCTATCCCAAAAGCCCAAAATATTCTCCTTCCTCTTCTTCAACTACAGACCTACATGACTTCTTTTCAGTCCCAAATAAACCCAGTTCTACATGAAACCTTTCCTAATCTTTCTTAATTTCTGTCTTAAAATTATTTCCTATTTATCTCATATTGTTTCTTCCATTAGATTGTAAGTCCTGTAAGTAGGACTGTCTTTTGCTTAAAAAAATTTTTTTGATTAAAAAATTCCTCAGGACTTAATAAAGTGCGTGACAGGTAGTAGACAATAAAGGTTTATTTAATTGAATTGAATATTTTCTCATGTCCTCAACAAAAAATATTATTTTGATGTGTGTTTTCTAAATATAATTACCCATAATTTTGTTAATTTAATTCTGAGCCCTCATTTCCCCTACTTAATAATAATAAAAGCAGTATTTATATCATACTTTAAAATTTACCCAAGTACTTGTCCTACATTATCTAATCTGAACCTTATAATAACTCTGGAAGTCCAACAGACAATATAATCTCCATTTTACACTTTAGGAAACTGATCCCAGAGAGATCAGTTAGCTTGCTGATGGTGTGACACTAGCTTTGATAAGCATTTAAGGTTGATTCAAAGCATAAGTCTTCCATTTCATCACATGTAGAATTGCTGATTTCCAGTGGTACAGATCACAAATTCCTTATGATTCAGAGGATGATCTTTAAAAGTGGCCATGGCTTTAAATTTTAAATTGTACTCATCCTAGGGGGTGGCTTGGTGGCACAGTGGATAGAGCACTGGCCCTGGAGTCAGGAGTACCTGAGTTCAAATCTGGCCTCAGACACTTGATAAATACTTAGCTGTGTGGCCTTGGGCAAGCCACTTAACCCCATTGCCTTGCAAAAAACCTAAAAAAAGTTTATTTTTAAGATTGTACTCATCCTGGCAATGAGCTTCCCTAATTTACTAGACCTGTACCTTGGTACATAAATATACTAGAATCAATGGAGGAGAAATAAAGCATGCAATTAAAGAAAAGATTAGAATCTTTAATATTTAAATTTAGACAATTTTTCTCATCCATAAACTTGCTATTATATTATTATTGTTTTTACTACCAAGTTGCTTGGATACACTGATCTAACCTAAAGCATAGTTCTAAAATTGGAAAGGATGTTATAAATGAAATATACTAACCCTCAGTTTCTATAGATACAAAACTACTAAAGTGACATTCCTAAAATCCATCTATTCAATAAGCTCCTTTATTCAAGAATCATGTCTGACTCTTTGCAATGCCATTTGAAGTTTTCTTGGAAAAAATATTAGAGTGGATTGCAATTTCCTTTTCCAGATCATTTTTACAGATAAAGAAACTGAGGCAAACTGATTTAAGTGATTTCCCCAGGGTCACACAGCTAATAAATGTCTGAGGTCAGATTTAAAACTCATGAAGATGAGTCTTCCTGATTCCAAACCCAGTACACCATTCCCAGTACTCCATTCAATATCTTTCAGTGGCTCCCTATTTCTTCCAGGATCATATATGAAATTACATGTTTGACATTCAAAGCCCTTTATAATTTGCTCCCCACTCACCTTTCAAGTTTTATTGAACCCCAACCCTACTCTGTGATTCAGTGACATTTGACTCTTTGCTATGCCTCACATAAAATTCTTCAACTCTTACCTCTGGCTTTTTTTTTAACTATCTCTCAAATCTGAAATTCTCTCCCTTCTTTTCTCTTCCTCAGGGCTCTCCTGGCTTTCTTTAAATCTCAGATGCCCTGATTCCTCTTAATTCTGATGCCTTTCCTCTGTTAATTATTGCTAAATTATTGTCTATGTAGTTTGTTCATAGAGAGTGGACTGCATGTGGTTCTTCAATTAGTTTGTGAGCCCCTTGAGAGCAGGGACTATTTTTTGCTTTTTATTCTTGAATCACCGGCATTTAGTACATTGCCTAATAAAAGGAGATTAATAATTTTTTACTGATAGCCAACTAGCTGATAGTAAGTAGTAAAGAGGGGTGTTCTGAAACCCCAGGTCTTCTGCCTCCAAGTTTCCCTCTCATGCTGCCTCCTTATAGCATAGTTGTAGTCTTACAAAGCAATACTTTTCACATTTATTCATACAAAAGCATAATATTAAAATTTTTTCTGTGAAAGTTTTAATTCATTTACAATCATTTTAAAAAGTGTGTGTAAAACATGAAATTTTTTATTCAAAAAGTCAGAAAAGAAATTGAAGCCTCTGCTGAGTAGTTCAACTGCACAACTAAGGAGCCTAGCAGGAGGTATCTGGTCACCCCAGAAACTGCACTTATTTGATTCACCAGGTGCAATTACTGGCACACAACATTTATACTTAATTTTATTTGAAATCCATAAAGACATCTCTAAAATATAGATCAGAAAGGACAAGGTAGAGCTTGACCTTAGCCACATTAATTAAAGTTTTAAATATAAGGCCTATCCTGGGATGTTATAGATCATGCCTTTATTTTCTTGTGTGTGGATATTAGAATTGAGTTCAGCGGGGAAAAAAAAAACATTGATTAGATGTTACATTTTGAGCCCATAAATTAGAACTTTTTAGTTTTAGTCTCAATCTTCTGTAAATTGCAAGATAGTCTCCCTCTGCTGGCAGTTGATCAGACTGCAATAGTATGTCTCCCTAAAATGAGACCTTGCAAATTCTAAAGAAATTTTTAAAAGATAAATTATGCCATAGATAAATTTTATCTTTAATTTTGGTTGCTTTCCTATTGCCAGGGGCCTTTTCTAATATCTTCACATCATTCTTACTTGATTTATGATTTGAAGGAAAAGGGGATCCAGACCTATGATTTAACTAGTTTACAGTCCCAAAATAGAAAAACCCTCTTTATAAATGCAGTCCAGCACCTTTCTATATAAGATGTTTCTCTAAAAAATTCCTAATAAGTGATCATCCAGTTTCAACTGAAAGATTTGGTAAGGCAACTAGCTGACAAAGTGTACAGAGCACCAGACTTGAAATCTAGCCTCAGATATTTATTTACCAGCTATATAACCCTAGGTAAGTAACTTAACCTGTATCTGCCTTATCTTTAAGATGAAAATAGTAATAATGCCTACATCTTAGGATTGTTGTGAGAATCAAATATATGTAAGGCATTTTGCATAGCAACCAACCAATAAATTGTAATTATTATTATTGGTCACTAAAAGAGGGAAAACTAGTAATTCTCAAAGCAACTCAAAGCATACACTTTTGGGCTAACTCTAATTTGTTTGTTGTAGCTTTCTCCCCCACCTTTCTCTTGCCTTAAACCTAAATCTTTTCCCTCTGCTATTCCTAACCATTACTCCTTCTCTTTGGGACCAAGTAAAACAAATCTAATATTTCTTCTACATTTTGATCCTTCGAATGAATACTTAGCATTTTAGGATGAAAAGTTGAGAGCTAAATGAGAAATGAGAGGTCATTTATTCCAATATCTTCATTTTTCAAACTTAGTCCAAAGTATATGACTTGCTCAAGGGTCACTGAAGTACAGTGGTGGGATATCACACTGCCTCCTGTGACAGCTCTCATATTTCCCCTAGGCTTTCTCTTCTCCAGGCTAAACATATCCCATTTCAACTGATCTTCATATAGTAAGTTCTGAAGATTCTCAATTCATCTTGGTTCATCTGGAGAGTCTCCAACTTTTTACACTTCTTCCAAAAATATGACATCTAAAACTAAATGTATTACTTCAGATGTACTTTGAGGAGGACAAATGCTGTTTCTCTTTTTCTGGACATTCTGTTTTTTATAATGTGGTATAAGATATCATTAGCTTTTGAGGCCACCACACTGGATTATTGGCTCATATTGCATGCATAGTCCATCAGAAGTTCCTGCTCTTTTTTAGATTAACCGAAACTGATCCCCAAACTTCCTCATTGTGTGTCTATAAAGATGATATTTTAATTTAAATTTATTTTTATTAAAGATATTATTTGAGTTTTACATTTTTCCCCAATCTTGCTTCCCTCCCCCCTCCCCCCCAACAGAAAGCACTCTGTCAGTCTTTACTTTGTTTCCATGTTGTACCTTGATCCAAATTGGGTGTGATGAGAGAGAAATCATATCCTTAAAGAGAAGAGAAGTCTAAGAAGTAACAAGATCAGACAATAAGCTATCTGGTTTTTTTTTCTAAATTAAAGGGAATAGTCCTTGCACTTTGTTCAAACTCCACAGCTCCTTATCTGGATACAGATGGTACTCTCCTTTGCAGACCGGCCAAAATTGTTCCTGATTATTGCACTGATGGAATGAGCAAGTCCTTCAAGGTTGAACATCACTCCCATGTTGCTGTTAGGGTGTACAGTGTTTTTCTGGTTCTGCTCATCTCACTCAGCATCAGTTCATGCAAATCCCTCCAGGTTTCCCTGAAATCCCATCCCTCCTGGTTTCTAATAGAACAATAGTGTTCCATGACATATACCACAGTTTGCTAAGCCATTCCCCAATTGAAGGACATTTACTGGATTTCCAATTCTTTGCCACCACAAACAGGGCTGCTATAAATATTTTTGTACAAGTAATGTTTTTACCCTTTTTCTTCATCTCTTCAGGGTATAGACCCAGTAATGGTATTGCTGGGTCAAAGGGTATGCACATTTTTGTTGCCCTTTGGGCATAGTTCCAAATAGCTCTCCAGAAGGGTTGGATGAGTTCACAGCTCCACCAACAGTGTAATAGTGTCCCAGATTTCCCACATCCCTTCCAACAATGATCATTATCCTTCCTGGTCATACTGGCCAATCTGAGAGGTGTGAGGTGGTACCTCAGAGAAGCTTTAATTTGCATTTCTCTAATAATTAATGATCTAGAGCATTTTTCATATGACTATGGATTACTTTGATCTCTTCATCTGTAAATTGCCTTTGCATATCCTTTGACCATTTGTCAATTGGGGAATGGCTTTTTGTTTTAAAAATATGACTCAGTTCTCTGTATATTTTAGAAATGAGTCCTTCGTCAGAATCATTAGTTGTAAAGATTGGTTCCCAATTTACTACATTTCTTTTGATCTTGGTTACAGTGGTTTTATCTGTGCAAAAGCTTTTTAATTTAATGTAATCGAAAATATCTAATTGGTTTTTGGTGATGTTCTCCAACTCTTCCTTAGTCATAAACGTTCCCCTTTCCATAGATCTGACAGGTAGACTAGTCCTTGATCTTCTAATTTGCTTATAGTATTGTTTTTTATGTCTAGGTCCTGTAACCATTTGGATCTTCTCTTGGTAAAGGGTGTGAGGTGTTGGTCTAATCTAAGTTTCTTCCATACTAACTTCCAATTTTCCCAGCAGTTTTTATCAAAGAGGGAGTTTTTATCCCAATGGCCAGACTCTTTGGGTTTATCAAAGAGCAGATTACTATAATCATCTCCTGTAAAGATGACTTTTTAAACTTGTTTAATATTTTGATTTTAGGCTCATCTCACTAAAGCTAACAAACTTCCAGCATATTTAGGATTTTTGGTTCCTCAATTTGTTACCTAATGAATTACATATCCCTCCTAACTTTGTGTCATCTAAAAACTTGATGAATGTTTCATTTATGCCTTCCTTAAAGTTATTGGAAAGAGTTTTTAAATAACTGGAAGTGTGCTGGATTTATAGTCAAAGGCTATAAGATTGAATCTGGACTTTGGCACTTATTAATCATTTGACCTTTAAAATGTCACTTAATGTACTTCAGTTCTTCAGGTAAAATAAAGAGGTTGGACAGGATGCCTTCTGGAGAACTTTCTATGATCCCATGACGCAAGGACAGATCCTAGGACAAAGAGACCTCCCTCCAAGTTAATATTGATGCTAGTAATTATTTTAGAACATTCCAAAAATTCAAAACCCTTTAAACTCTATTATCATTTCTAATTATCTATGTTTAAATTGACAAATGCTTTACTGAACTCTAGACAAATTATATCTATGTTGGACATTCCATAGAATGACATTTTCTTTACAATCTTCCTTTTTCAGAAACAGAGAATGTCTGAAGGAGGCAAGAATCTGCAAAGACTGTCATATGAACTGGAATAAGATGGGAATGGACATTTATTATGTATGTTATATAGATGTTTGAGTGTGTGTATGTATGTGTGTGTGTGTGTGTATGTGGACCCACCAACCTAATAAAAGAATTTTCTTCTCCTAAAACATTTGATCCACCTAAATGAAAATTGCAAATTTCTTTGTGTGATGAAGATGCAAAGATATTTGCCTGAAGTATAATGATGTTTTTTTAAAAAAAATATATGATTTAATGGTCATATTATTTAATGTGGAAATGAGAACTTGCACTCTGATCCTCATTCTTAGAAAGTCTTTTATAAAACTTTTATGTGTTCTAACTCCATTACTTGTGTCATAATGCTTGAATGTAAAAGTTTCAGAGGGACAAATATAAAAGTGTATTGTTCCCTAATTCATATACATTTGAGGACAATTAAAAGGTGAAGAAGATAGCTCATTCCAGTGATATTTTTGGGGGAAAGTCACCAACACAAATGATAAAAAAGGTTTATTTAACTATAGACTTCAGTTATGAGTGAAATTTAAGTATTTGTTTTTAACATTGAAAGGAAAGCCTAGATCCTCCTCCATATGTTATTTCTGTGATTATTAGAAAAAACTAAATGGATTATTAAATTGAGATTATAAATGCAAAATGCTAAAAACAAAATCTCTAAAGCAATGTTTTTGAAATCTTATTGTTCTATTCTTAGGATTTTTTTAAAAAACTAAAGCCTAGAAATATAATTGCATCATTTTTAGTCATTATAAATTCTAGCTTTTAAATCTGCTGCCATATGAACTTGAGTCTATTTTTGAGTCATTATTAATCTGCTACCATAAGTATTTAGATTTAATTCATATCAATATTCCACTTTTTTCAATATGATACTTTCCCATCTTCACATGTAAATTTTTAGATGCTTTATTCTCAGTAATTGTGTTGAAATATTTGTATATGAATGTGTGATTTTCGCCAATAGAATGAAATCTCCTTCAGGGTGAAAATTGTTTCTTTTCCTTACAACCCTAGCAGCAAGGTGTTGGCATTTTACTAGTGCTTAATAATGCTTTTTATTGATTGATTAATTAATAGGAATGTGTATTGCACCAGTTTATGAGAGGAAACTAAAGAGGTACTTAGTTGTTCATGGTTGGTATGTTCAACAACATTAAAAAAAGGGTAAAGAGTCTACTCCTTGATTTAGTACAGTGGAAGAGCTAAACTCTTCACAAAATCTAAAATTCAGAATTGAACCAAATCTGACCCAGTTACCACCTATTACCTTTTGCCTACATGTTGTTTTTGGAAAATAGGAAAGGGGAATACGTTGGTGTAAATTTTTATTAATAAAAAAAATTTATGTAATATAGGATGAAAACAGAATTTTCCAAATCCTATTAAGATCTCACTCTAGCAACTAACTGTCCCCACAAAACTAAAATCCACAGATTGCATTGACCTATAATTTATTTATTTTTAAAACTTCAATTTAAGAAGTTGGAAATCCAAAAACATTTTAAAGATTTCAAATCTTGAGAAAGACTGGGAAAAAGAAACATCAAAACCAACAAAAACTTTGTTTTAACATAGAATCACATGTAAATTACTATGTAATTTGAACTCATTTTCATTTTGTCTCTTATTTAAATGCTTTGCTTGCAACCATTTTTCTGTATCTCCCATAGAAAGTACCTAGTACAAATGAATAATAATCACTCTATGTGGTAGTGACTAGTTTGATATTTTTAAAAATGTACCCAACAAATATTAGAACATAGCAGGGGATTTAGGAATTTTTAAAAATGATATCTCCAGTCTCTTATAGGGCTCATATATATTTCTTCCAGTAATTTGAGGAAAAATATGTTGAAACAAAAAGATAAAAGATAATTTTTTGCTTATTACTTATGTTTTGTAGTATAAATGTTATTTTAAAAAGATTTTTTTGGGAAACAATTTAGTATCAAATTTCTAAAACCACCTGTCATTGTATATAGTCAATCTGTCTATGTCCAAGTGAAATATATCATCTATTTTAAAATCCTTGCACATTTGCCTTTTATTTTTAGTAAATATCATACAACTGATCTTTTTGTACCCTCAGATTTTAACAGAGATAAGTGGGGAACAAAATATTTGATTCAAGAGACAGTCATAAATAAAAATAAGAAGTTGGGGACTTCTTATTGCACTTTACAAATGAAATAATTTTTAATAAGTATCACAGGGAAAGAAAGTAATCTATATGTCCCAAAAAGGAAATTTAAAGAATTTGGGGGAAAAGATGTCAGAAATGGAGGGAAAAGAGCACTGAATATATAATTAATTTAAAATTTATTATATAGAAAGATAATTATTTTCAGGTTCCACACTATTTTCTGAATTTCTGAGAAATATCTTAAGATACCATGGGAGAGCCTTCTGGACCTGAACAGAGGAGAATGTGCATAACCTAGGAGATGATTTCCATGAAATGTGAAAGATATTAAGAGAATTAAAATTATAAGCATATGTACTCTCCCCCATCCCTTAACTGAATGATTTTTTTAAAAAATTGAACTTCCATAAAATAATTAATAATTATACAAAACAAATCTTGGACTTTGGCAGAGTCCAAAAATGTAGGTCATATTTTTCATTATAAAAAGTAATCACTTTACCAAGAGGTGGGTAGTGTGTGTCATTTTCAGTCCTCTAGATTCATAATTTAGGGGCAGCTAGGTGTCAGAGTGACTCGAGCGCTAGCTCTAGAATCAGGAGAACCTGAGTTTAAATCTGACCTCAGATACTTGACACTATTCTGTTGTGTTAGGCAAGTCATTTAACCTCATTGCCTGCCCCCCAAAAGAAATTAGATCCGTAATTTATTATTACATTGATGAGAATTCTTCTCACTTCTCTCTAAATATAAATATCTTCCTCTTAAAAGTCAATGTCATCATTTCTTGAAATGATGATAATATTACATTACATATCTATACCAAAATTTATTTAACCATTCCCTAATATCTGAGCATGTCCTTAATTTCCACTGTTGTACAATGAAGTAGAGAAAATAAACAAAATAATAAATAGTAATAACTAACATTTATATAGCACTTAAAAGCTTTAAAAATACTATTTGATCCTCCTAAGAACCAATAGTCTGTCAATTCATAAATGTTTATTAAGCCCCTTCCATGCTCTGGTTATTCTGCTAATCACAGTAATGTTATCATTATCAATATTTTGTTGTTGTTCAGTTGTGTTCAATTCTTCATGACACCATTTAAGGTTTTCTTGGTAAAGATACTATCATGGTTTGCCATTTCCTTCTCCAGATTCTTTTATAAAAGGTTTAATGGCTTTCCCAGGCTCTCACAACTAGTAAGTGACTGAGGTCAGATTTGAACTCAGAAAGATCAGTCTTCCTGACTCTAGGCTAGCTATCCATTATGTCACAAAGCTACCCTATCCATATTTTCCAAATGAAGAAATTGAGGATGGGAGAGGTTAAATTACTTACCTAAGTTCCTTCTAATAAGTGTCAAGTCAGGATGTGAATTCAGGTTTTTCTGACTCTAAATCCAGTATTCTTAGTCATTGTAACATTTGGCTGCTTCAAGTAATAGCTTGCATTTATATAATACTTTATATCTCACTTGAGACTGGTAACAATTCTGTGATAGAGTTATTATTATTATTATTATTATTATTATTATTATTATTATTATCTATACATATCAGGAAACTGAGACTGAGACTCTTTCTAGGGTTCTGTTAGTATATGAGGCAGGATTCAAACCTAAGTTTACCATGATTCCAACTCCAATACTTCTATCCATTGTGCCATTTATAAGAACTTCAATAAATATGTTTATTTATAAAAGAAATCATATATGTCATTTTCTTCATTTTTTGTTCTCTTTGCAACCAGAAATCTAAAACTTTAATATTCATTCTGAGCAGATAAAAGAAAAAGCAAATAAAATTGAATGGAAAAAAGAATACTGACAGTTCTAGAATTACTAAAAAAACTGATATTTTATTAAAGCCATTGTTGAATTATTACTGAAATATATTATTTTTATTACAAAGTATAAACAAATAAGTTTATCATATACATATTGAGTATTAAGTTAATATCTTTTTTTGGTTCTATTTTGTTTTATAAGTAAAGAAAATAGAAGAGTGGGAGACAGGAAAATAAGTAACTCATTCAAGGACACATAATAACACTTTATGAGAGGTAGGACCTGAAGTTGGTTCTAGAAGCATTTCATGAAGTGACAGACTTAAAGTTCATGAAGAATTTTTATAATACATCTGTAAATTGTCATCCTTCAGAGCAATACTTTAGACCATTTAACCCTTACTTTCAAGGCCACACTTTAGCAGGCTTATGATTTCATCAATGCAAATGTTACTTCAAACAATGTTTATCCAAATCTCCCTAGACTCTTCTCATCCTGCTTATTCTGAGCCATATTTTCCCATTAATCCTCTATAGAAGATATATGCCAACTAGGTTGTACAGTGGAGAGAAGGCTAAACCTGGAGTCTGGAAGACTTGAATTCACATCCAACTTCAGACATTTATTAGTTGTGTGACCCTAGCTAAGTCATTTAACTTCTGTTTGACTTAGTTTTCTCATCTGTAAAAATGGAGATGATAATAATAGTACCTATTTCACAGAGCTGTTTAATATTCAAATGAGATCATTGTAAAGCACAATCCTTGGTATATAGTAAATACGATGTAAGAGTTAACTATTATTGTTATTGTTCTTACTCAATCTACTACCCAGCAAGTCTCCCTTCTAGAAATTTTTAACTTCATGAGAGTACCAAAATTCAATATGAACATCTATGTTTTCTCATTCTCAACACATTTGCTGGCCAACCTCTTTTCCCAGTCATGTATTTCCTTCATGATGTCTTTTATGTCACAAATCACATGAGAATCATTGTGAACTTGTGATAGTGCGTTTATATCCTCATACAATTTTCATACTTTTTGGACTTCTCTTTAATTTTAATTCAATTCCAGATCAAAATCTTATTCAATTGAATCATCTGGAGTTTCATCTATTTAGTACTACCTCCTACAATGAAGATTAGAAGTTGTCTGACCTCTTTCTATTCAGTTCTTAGCTATATCTTTCCATAAATCTTTGTTAAAGGTCTATATAACTTCAAGATATTTTAATTTCTCATAGCTACTAGTATAAAGTCAGAATCTTCAGTTGCTTTCACTATTTGAAGAGGTTTTAGGGGGAAAAAAGAAATTTACATGTTAACTTTATTATATTTTTAAAAGAAATTATAACTTGTACATAATAGATTTTCAATTTCATGTGCAAAGATCCTTTTAAAGTTATAGTATTATCATGGAAATGTTTGTTTTATTCCATAAATTAAAAATAAAAGAAACAAAATTTTAAAAATAGAAAAATATTACTTAATCCAGTTTTCTTTAGGTAACCAATAGAAGAATCCTCTCAACAGAGCCTAGCATAATGTATCTTACTGTTCTAATGTTACAGGCCTTCTGTTACTTTTGTTGGCTTGGTGCCAAACCACATCTGTCTGATTGGGTGACAACCTTAAGTAGGTACTTTTGGAGCAGCCAGTTCCAAATATAAGCTCAGGATACTCTCGTGTTTCCTGCTAGCTATTTTCACATCTGTCATTCTCAGCTGTCTTATTTCCCAATCCTATCCGCCTGCGCCTTTTCTAGTTAAAGGAACACTAGTCAAAATACAAGGTTTGCTCTTTGAATAGAAAATGATGCGTAGACAAGAAACAAGATGCAAGTTTCTCACTTTTCCCTCATTCCTGAAACTAACATTGTTTTAATTTCTAATTTGAACGGTTAGGGCATTTCATGACAGTTAAGCCAGGTATGATGGTGATTGGTGGTGCTGGTGCTGGTGCTGGAGGTGGGAAGAGCCTATGTAGGCTTGCTCTATCCTAAGTTAGTGGTCTATGTAGCAAATATTTTTCAGAGTTGGACCAAATCTTCTGTAACCCAACAAAAGTAAACAGAGAAGAGTTTGGAAATGGAATTTTTCCCTTTATGCTCTGGCTAGAGCCTTTTTTTTTTCTCAAGGCAATGGGGTTAAGTGGCTTGTCCAAGGCCACACTGCTAGGTAATTATTAAGTGTCTGAGGCCGGATTTGAACTCAGGTCCTCCTGAGTCCAGGGCTGGTGCTCTATCCACTGCACCACCTAGCTGCCCTGGCTAGAGCCTTTTTGTGAGACTTTTTGACCAATCATAAAGACTTAATGATGGCTGACTGTAGATAGGATCTGGACTTGTGATTTCACTCTACTAAATTCATTTTAATTGTCATTTACATTACCTGCCTATTCCATCTGGCTAGAATAGGCATATTCTAGAGAGTCAGCATGAGGTAGCTTATTCTAGAGCACTGAGAGGTTAAGAGACTTACCCATGGTCACACAGTAAGAGAAGGACTTGAACCCAGATTTTCCTCACTTTGTGGCAGACATTCTATCCACTATACCATGATTCCTAGTGTACATTGTAACTACTAAAAATTAATTCACGTGCATAATAGTTTAAAATACTTGGAAAGTCCTTAGATTTTGGATCATTCTTGGTAAATTTATACTCTGATAAACCATATCTAGCATGAACTATTTTCTTCATCCCCCTCTTTTTTTACTGTTTTTATAAGAGACTGGAGTTGGAGGAAAGTCTTATATTTGGAAATATTTTTAAGAGAAGTATATCTAACATTACATGGATAATGTCTGAGTTACTTCAATTTAACCAACAATTATTAGGTACCAATCTTGTAGAGAAAGTTGTGTTAGGATTTAGGAAGATACAAGTCTTAGATTAGAGATACCTTTGCTTTTATGGAACTTAACATCTAATAGAAGATTTTATTTCTTAGGCACAGGAATGTAAGAATTGGGGTATCAAGAATCAAGAGAACCAGATTGGGTTCTTGAGTCTAAATCTGAACTTTAACTTCTGAAACTCAGTCTCCTTATTTTATAAATTATGTGGGGAGTTGGACTAGAATCTGTTCCTTGATTATCACCAAAGTCTCTTTCATCTCTGACTCTAGGAAACAGAATCAAGATTCCTATATGGTTTTTAATGACTTTCCCAAGGTACATGAGCAAAACTATTTTCATACAGTGACTGCCAGCATAAATTTGACTCTCTGAGAAGTTTCTTTAAAGCCTGAAGTTATCTTATAAGGGTTTATTGATATCCACTAATCTTCACTTGAAGTGGCAAAGCTATGCTAATAGTGAAGCTACTGCAATATAACTCAGGTTGCATTTTGTTCATCTGGATTTCAGAAACGTATTTATATTCAAAGTCAGCCAACTTTCTGAGAGCACATTTATTAGTTGAAATGATTTACTTTGATTTAGAGAAAGGGAAAAGGAAGAAATAAAACTATGTATTAAGCCTGCTGCTTTTAGGTGGTTAATAAATGTTTACTGACTGGGCAGCTAAGTGGTGCAATGGATAGAGCACTGACCTTAGAGTCAGGAGCAGGGGAGTTCAAATCCAGCCTCAGACATTTGCCACTTAACTAGCTGTGTGAACTTGGGCAAGTCATTTATCCCTGATCACCTCACATCCAGGGCCATCTCCAGTCATCCTGATTCATATCTGGTCATTGGACCGAGATGGCTCTGAAGGAGAAAGTGAGGCTGGTGACATAGCACAGCCTCCCTCATTCAAATCCAGTTCATGTGCTTGTCAAGGCATCAACTCCCTGATATCATGGTCTCCTACAAAAATGAAGGACAAACATATTTATATTTTCCAAGTTTCTATCATGGGTTTTTTGGTAAAAATATGGAATTACTTTTCATGCTCTTCCTTCCTTCCTTCCTTCCTTCCTTCCTTCCTTCCTTCCTTCCTTCCTTCCTTCCTTCCTTCCCTCCTTCCTTCTTTTTTCCATCATTCTTTATATGGTAAGGCATATATATATAAGGGGTGAGGAAACTAAGGCTTAGCAGATATTGAGACTGAGAAAAGCTAAATGACTTGCCCATATTTGAACAGTAAAAGTCAGAGTTGAAATATGAAACTGTGTCTTTTCTGATTCTAAATCCAACACTCTTTCCAAATTCTTAGAGAAGCTCAACAATTATTGCTCTGCAGGGGAAGAAGATATTAATAACTCATATGAACTTTTTCACTTATAAGAGCAGTTAGAAGGAGCATATATAGACAAGACACAGGAGGGAGTTGAATATAATGGTATAATATAGTAAAAAGATGGAGTCATGAGTGATAAAGAAAAATACTGGAAGGAAAAGAAAGGTATGTAGGAAAAGAAAAGAAAAGATATGTAGGTAAAAGGAAAGAAAAATCCTAAACTAGATCTTAAAGCAAACAACTTTTTCTTTTTACTCCTCTACCAGATAAGTCCTATATTTAACCATTTTTTGGATTAATTTTAATCATTACCAGGGTCACATCTTAGATGACTATCTCCAGGTGTTCCTGGCAACAATTATGTAAATACCCAGGAGGTAGAGAAAGTGAAAGAGCTCTTCTTTACATAAGAACCTACTTTGTCAGAATCTTTCTTAACAGGTCCAGCTTTGGATGACTTCCTATCTCTTTGGAAAATCACTAATCACCATGCACCATGCTTACAGGAATTCCAATCACACAGTAAACCCAGTTAAAGGCAGAACATTACTTCAAAGAAAGAAGAAAACAAAATGGAATTATAGCAAATCAAATTGAAACCTTTCAAGGAATAAATTACTTACTGTCTTAGAAAAATCTTTGACTAATAGTCTCAAATATGTAGGATTACTTTTCTCTCCAGGAGAGGTGACATCAGTAATTATTCTTCCCCAGTTCTATCCTTTCTTCCCCAGGTTATAGTCTTCACTACTGTTCCAAGAAGTCACTGAATTGGTAGGAGATGCAGTTGTCATTGTGTATCAATTTAAGTTGTTGCAGTATCAGACCGAATACTTCCTTTAGAATTCTTTTCATCAACACTCTTGCCAACTTCTGGCCAAATATAAGCTTGTCACAGAAACAAGGATCCTGTTGTCCCCACGTTTCAAATGACTCCTTGTCTGGCACTAGGTCCTTCTTCAGATATAATGTTAAATACTAATATCTGTCTTCCTTTGACACATTGAAGGAATGACTTTGATGTAAGGGCCCATTCCCGCCCATTCCCAACTTGTTCAGGGTGTTAAAAAAATCACAATTTCTTCTTAAATATTGATTTTTTGTTTTTCTGGTTATTTTATATTATTACAATAATCTTGTTTATTATTCTTTTATGTTATAATCATAAACCCCCTCTCCTCCCCCCCAAAAGATGAAAAACCTCAAGAACAGTAAGAGAGAGAGAAAAAAGTATACGTGAGTCAGTGTTCAGATTCCAATGGCTCTGTCTCCGGGATAAGTTGCTTTCCCCATCATAACCATCAGAGCAGTTGCTTCAATATTTTTCCCAAAGTTGCTATCACTAACTGTATTTCCCTCCACTCTATTCCTCCCCACGTTCATCTGTTACATTCTCTCTCTCCTTTCATCTTGTGCCTGCTTAGAAGTGTGTTGTATCTGAGTACCCTCTCCCATGATCTTCCCTCTCTTCCATCACCTACTCTCCCCTTCCCTCCTCCAATTCCCCCTTATCCCATCCCTTTCTTTTCATTTTTCTCTAGGGTAAGATAGATTTCTGTACCCTATTAAATGTATATGTTATTTCCTCTCTGAGCCATTTCTGATGAGAATGAAGGCTCACTCATTTCTGCCTGCCTTCTTCCATTCCATTGAAAAAGCTTTTTCTAGACTGTTATGTGAAATATTTTAGCCCCTTCTTCCTCTCCTTTCTTTTCCTTTCAGTATTTTTCTTTATCACTCATGACTCCATCTTTTTACTATATTATACCATTATATTCAGCTCCTTCTTGTGTCTTGTCTATATATGCTCCTTCTAACTGCACTTATAAGTGAAAAAGTTCATATGAGTTATTAATATCTTCTTCCCCTGCAGGAATACAAACAGTTCAACATCATTAAGTTCCACATAATTAGTCCTTCTTGTCCACCCAAGTCCTGTACTTGGAGATCAAACTTTCTGCTCAGTTCTTGTTGTTCCAATTGGAAAATTTGAAAGTCCTGTTTCACTGGAAAGTCCATCTTTTCCCTTGAAAGAGGATGTTCAGTTTTGCTGGGTTGTTGATTCTTGTTTGTAAACCAAGATCTTTTGACTTCCAGAATATCATATTCCAAGCCCAGCAAGCCCTTAATGTAGACACTGTTAGATCCCGTGTAATCCTGACTATAGTGCCACAGTAGATGAATTGCATGTTTCTGGCAGCTTTTAGTACTTTCTCTTTGACTTGGAAGTTTTTCTTTTGGGATCTCTTTCAGGAGGTGATCAGTGAATTCCCTCAATTTCTATTTTATCCTCTGCTTCTAAGGAACTCAGGGCAATTTTGCTTTACTATTTCTTGAAAAATGAAGTCTAGACTCTTTTCTTGGTCATGACTTTCAGGGAGCCCAATAACTTTTAAATTATCTCTTCTGGATCTGTTTTTGAGGTCAATTGTTTTCCCAATGAGATAGTTCACATTTTCTTCTGATTTGGGGGGGGGGGTATAGTTTTATTTCTTCCTGATTTCTCGCAAAGTCATCAGCTTCCTTTAGTTCCATTGTGCATTTGAAGAAATTTATTTTCTTCAGAGAAATTTTTTATCTCCTTTTCCAACTGACCAATTCTGCTCATTTGCCTTTTGTGTAATTTTTTTCCATATGGCCTCAACTGGTTTTTAATTTTCTTCAGTATTTTTTTTGTATTTCACCAAGTTGCTGACTTGGTTTTCATGATATATCTGCATTGCTCTCATTTCTCCTTCCAGTTTTTCCTCTACCTCCTTTAGTTGCTTTTTAAAGTCTTTTTTGAGTTCATTCATAGCCTGACTCCATTTTATATTTCTCTTGGAGGTTTTGGATACAGGAGCTTCAATTTTGTCATCATCTGAGTTTATATTTTGATACTCCAGGAGACCAAAGTAATTTTCTATGGTCAGATTCTTCTTTTTCTGTTGTTCCTCATTTCCTCAGCCTATGACTGATTTACCACACTTCCAAGGCTTTGGGTGGGTTTCTGGGACAACAGGGTCCTTAATTCCTTAAGGTCCCATAGGGACCTTAATTCCTCCAAGACCTTATGAGAGGCTTTGACTGCTCTCTTGCCTGTGTTCAGGCCCTCCCCTCTGCCCTAGAGCTGTGAGGATGGTCTGAGCTCATTTATGGTGGTGTTGTGGAGGACCAGACTGCAACCTGGATCTGAATGTAGGCAAATAGCTGAGTCCTGCTCTAGGGACTGCACAAAGACTTCTGCAGTCTCTCTTGACTCCCTTACTTTCTATGGGTGGAGAGCTATGGGCTGAGAGCTCTGGATGGACTGAGAGCTCTGGATGTGCTTGGTGGGTCTGCCAATTCTTGCTGCAGGTTCTCACTGCAGGGCTGCCCTGAGGCCAGAGCTCCATGGCAGAGATCTCTCACCACCCCTTCTGCTTGTCCCCAATGAGCCCTGGGCCAAGAAGTCTGGAAACCATACCCTCTGCCATTGACCAGGTGCCCAACCTGCCTGTGCTACTCTGTGGCTATGGTTGAGGCTTCAGCTACACTGTGGCTTTTTCCAATCCCTGGTCCTAGTGGAACAGACCTTTCCTGCAGAACTTCTAGGTTATCTCGGACTGGGAAATTGTATCATTCAGTCTTTCTGTGGGTTCTGCCCCTTTAAATTTTAGTTAGAGTCATAATTTGACAGCTTCTGGAGTTTTTTGGGGGAACAAGCTTCCAGGAATTCCTACCTTCATGCCGTTATCTTGGCTCAGCCCCCAGTATTGATTTTTTTTAAAGCAAGCTGACAGGACTATTCAAGACAATATGGTACTTTGAAAATAGTGCTTCCCTTGGAGTCAACAAGACAGGATCAAATCCTATCTTAAAAATATTTTATATGTTACTGAGCAAGTCATGTGTTCAAAATAATTCTTTAAAAGTATAATTTATAGAACAATAGCTAGTCTGCAAGAATTCCCTATATCACCCAAATCAGAGATAATTTTATAAACAAAAATTTAAGCAAAATGCATTGTATTCTTGGCCAGTTATCCATGGTAAAAAAGGGAAGGTCTAAGAGGGAGAATTGTGAAAATATTAGTCAATGATTTATTCCCTCCGAAACACCAATTATTTTAGCAGAGGAGGAAAGGAACATCTTTCTTTAAGGGGAAAAGGTAAAGGGAAAAGATTCCAACATGATCTATGTATAGTAGTTAAGTAAGGTGGCTGCATTGGAGCTAAATGAAATGATAATTTTTGGATGGAAAAAGAAATGGAAGGGAAGGATGGACCTGTAAAAACTGAGACTAATGATTCCTGTAATATTATTCTACTGCAACATTTGGCAAAAAAATAAGAGAAGAAAAAATCAGAAAACATATATTATCTTTTTCTGAAGCTATGGGAAATGCCAGAGATATTTCATATTACTTTAGTCAAAATTGACCCTAGCTGTTAAATGTCTATTTTTATGGTTATGGCCATAAATTTTTATGTTGGCAAGGAAAGCAGTGGCAGAGTATGGATAGGTTTCCTAGGTATTGCTCAGTTCCTAGGCACTGAAATTTTGTATTAAAAGGTGGGAGGTATTTGAAAATGAAATGAAATGAAAATAAAAATGAAAATCTGATTGCTGAGAGAAAACTTTGGCTCACATTTTAAAAATCCCAAGTTGGACAAGTAGCCTAGAGTACTATCTCTGAATTTAACTTGGGGACAAAGTCAGAATGGACATACCTTTAATATGACTTTAAATAATATCACTATAGTTCTTGTATTCTCCCTCTGTCATCAGACTTGGAGAGTTTAAATATGGAGAATGATGGTGCAGTGAATACAAAGCTGGGCTTGAAAGCATGATGGCCTGAGTTCAAATCTGACCTCAGACACTGATTAACTGTATAGTCCTGGACATATCACATCTGTTTGTCTCAGTTTCTGCATCTGTAAAATGAGCCGGAGAAGGAAATGGCAAACTTCTCCAGTAAAAAAAAAAAATGAGTCATGAAGAATTAGACACTACTGAAAATGATGAAGTAATAACAATGGTAGGACTGTAAAACAAGGAAATACACTTAATCACACCCTACCTTTGATCAAGATGTTCAACTACTAAGGCCTTGAGAAAGAACACTTATATCTCTCATGTAGAAAGATGATGGTATATGTTCTATATGCTGTTAAGTTTCAAAGTCTCAAAAGTTTCATGTGTATTGACATATAAAATGCTAGTTTCACCCCTTCCATTTTATTATATTTTTAATTTTTATTTATTTAAGGGTTAAGTGACTTGTCCAAGTTCACACAGCTAGGCAATTATTAAGTGTCTGGGGGGGCCACTAGGTGGCACAGTGGATAGAGCACCTGCCCTGGAGTCAGGAGTACCTAAATTCAAATCCCTCCTCAGACACTTAATAATTACCTAGCTGAGTGGCCTTGGGCAAGCCACTTAACCCCATTTACCTTGCAAAATAAATAATTAAATAAATAAAGTATCTGCAGTGGGATTTGAATTCAGGTCCTCCTGACTTCGGGACCAGTGCTCTATCCACTGTACCATCTAGCTTCCCCTGTCCTTCTTTTATTAAAGCAGTTCTGAAAGGAATAAACATAGTTATGACCAACCAACTCAGGATGGGATTATAAATAAGTAGACAGGAGGATTCTTCTGCCAGTATAATAGAGTTGGCATTGATTCAACAGGACCAATTCCTTGCTACTAGGCTGATAAGATAAAAGAGAATTTGATATTTCCTTGTCACCTGTGATGCTTGCACTTTGGGGTAATAAAGGCAAGAGTGAAGGAAGATAGAATCACCTTTCTGCCACATCTACAGAAGGAAGAATGATTGGGGTGATTTTTGTTTGTTTTGGTACTGGTCAGATAACAGCTATCTTTTCAAACTTTTTTTTTCTTTTTTCTTTTTCAAATGATAGATAAGCTTTCTGGTTCCCTTCTTACTCTAGAGCTACATCTCTATGATACACATAATAAAGTCAGCAATGTGGCCCTAGGGGTTACTCCTTACTTTATATTTTGATTTCTCTCATATTTATTTCTAAACTAAGCTTGAGAATCTCCTGAGAATTTCTAAGTATAAGTGAGATAGATTTCTGAAAGGGGGGCTGAGATATCTGTCCAATCTTAGGGGGTGAAAAGAAAAAAAATCATTTTAGCCTGGGGAATTCTGCCTTGCTTCTGTCAGGCAGGTATGGTAGCTATGACTACTGAGTTGTCAATCTGCCTATATTAGGGAGAGATTTTAGTGACTATACAGTAGACTTAACAAACTCAAATGGAAATAGGGATGGTTAGGAAAGGAATTAAACCATACATAATGATCCTTACAGTCTGCATATTTACTTAGAAAACCACACATTAACATTATCTATGCTTTATTATATTTTTATTGATTTTGTTAACTACTTCCCAATTGCATTTTAATCTAATTTGGGCTGCACTTGAAGGGTTTGTGGACACTCTGATTCTTTGCTTTAGAAAAGTGGATTTGTTAGTTAACAACTAGACTTGAAAAGATTATGCTCAGAAGGGAGCAAAACCAGCCCAACCCAAGAGTAATTAGAGGATCCAGCAGTTGCATGAGTGAATAAAGTAATTCCCTACCCAGGGAATTGAACAAATAAATGAAAGAATGAAAAAGTATTTACTATATGTAAAGCCCTTTGTTAACCTCTATGGACAAAAATACAATAGATAGTTCATACTACCAGGGAGTCCAAATTCCAATAGGAAGATGACAAGTATAGGTTTCAACTGCAAATCAGATGGAGAGATCCCAATGTTCCACTGCAGTAGCAATGCAAATAGTTTCTAATTGTACTTAGACATTTTTCAGAGATAAGAACTTTTAAGGTCTTCAATTGCTATGACTATAAGATCTGTAGGGCTTGCCAGGTCCCATCTCCATTGGGGTTGTTTCCTAAAATGATGCTTATGTAGGTAGGGCTGAAAGATCCACTGTTGCCAAGGATTTTAGGAATAGAATTCTGGCTTATTTCCATTGGTGTTTGAAGAGAGGTTTTCATAGAGGTAGTGGTGATAATTTGGCTTTTCTGACACTTGACATTTTCTGTCTGTCCTTCAATGTATCTTGTTGCTTCAGACAGATTGACTGGTCTACCCTGTAGATGATAGTCAGCATTTGGTCTGAGTGGATGGCCTTATCTCCACAAGAGTTGTTACCTAGGATGATGACTATTGGGGCTGAAATGGAAGTAGGTTCAATGGTTTGAGGTAGGGGAACTGCCACTCCCAGAGTTCTTGGATTAACCTGTCTGTTAATGGTAATTGGTCAGCACTTGGTTTAAGTGGTATTAAAGAAGGTAGGCCCATTCACTTCAGAGTGATTGTTCCCCAATGATTATGACAACTCTGCCATAGATTCAATGGGGATGCCACATATAGCTGGGAATAGGTCCATTGAGAATAGCACCGTGATGTTGCATGGGAATTTAGTGGTCTTATGTTAACAGAGGCACGAGTTGCCCCTCTATGTTTGTCTACACAACCAAGAACACTTAGTTCTCTACTAATGACATTGTTATACTTTTGAATGAATGTGTTTCCATAGAGAACCTGGAACCTATTTTTTATGGGCTTTCTGAATGATAGGAAGTGTCTCTGGGGCAACACTAGAAATTGCCTGGTTGATAGTTAAGCATTACTTTCTTAGTTTGCTTTGCATTTGTAGTTCATACCTTAACAATCCAATTAGACACACACAATGAATAAACAGTAATTTTATTATCAGGGTTATCTCACTGGAAATGTAGCATTTCTCTTGACAAAAATTCCTCCAGGGTACCTAAGACATAGAGGGAACATAAGATTTTCTGTCCTTCCTATATTAAGTACAGAAACCTGTCTTCTCCACTTTCAAAAAAATTAGAGTTATAATAAGGATGATTTGGGGTTATTCTTGCCAGAGATTTTTACACAGAATTCAGAGATTTGGACATTTGACCATTCCCCTTGTGGACCCTGCAAGCATTTGTTTTCTGATGGATTAAAGATTGCATGTATAAGTCTAGAAGTCACTGGCTACTCAGAAGCCTTAGAAAGAAGAGTGATTATCCCCTTTTTGCCTCCTCATGCTGGACCAGAAGGTTGAGGAATAGAAACTGTCTCAGAATCCAGAACAATTTTAGTATTTGGTGGTTTGGGAATAGAAGATGGGGTTGAATAGTTGGATGAAAGAATCCATGGAGTCAGGGATGGGATCTGCTGAACCCAATCCCTCCTGGCAGAAACTCAGATATCACCAGCTGGCTGAGTAGGAAGAGATAGACCCAGGCTCAGTGGAGGGTGATGCTACTTTGAGGCAGGAAGTTGAGCACATTCTTTTTTAGACACCTAACAGGTTTCCAGAGCCAAGGTAGCATGGCAGTTTTCCTTAAGGTGTCAGCTGGGGAATGGAAAGGTTTCAGAGTATTAAAAGAGGGTGAGCCCATGAACAAACCTAGGTGAGTATGGAAGTATGCTGGGAGAAAAATCATTGGTGAGATTGGGCTTGTAGCCCCCAGTTTATTATTTCCTCTCCTCTAAGCTGCCTAAAGGAAGTAAAAGAGAAGAGAAAGATATTTCTATCTGTGGAATACTGAGGATAATTAATTTACTCTTTTTTTCAGGCAGAAATGAAACTTTTTGTCTTATCTCCCCCTCTCATCCCAACATACTCACTTAAATACATTTGTATCCTTGAAGAAGAATAATGACAACACTCTTTTATATAATACTTTAAGTTTTGCAATATGCTTTACACAGGTTTTCTTACTTGATCCTCAAAACAATTCTGTGAGGTTAGTGCTATTATTATCACTCCCATTTTACATACGAAGAAATCAAGAGCAGTTAAATGTTTTACCCAGAATAACACATCTAAGAAGTATCTGAGTCACGTTTTGAACTCAGGTCATCCTGATACCAAGTTCGACACTCTATTCATCTTCACTGAACAGCCTAATTAAAAAGCTAATTCATCTGAAGTCAGAAGACCAACCTTGATATATATTATTTGATTAAATTTGGGGGAATCACACGTGAGTGACAGAGCATCATCTGTGAAATCAGAGAGTTAGGAAAGATGATCTGCCCGTATCATTTCCATTTCTATGCCTGCAAATCAATGATCAGTAACCTTTCAGTTAGCCAGTAACAATCTGGAGAGCTCTCTTTTCAAACTGTACCACAAACATACCCACATCCTCAGCTATCGTTTTTTACTTTAGATGATGTTTAAGAAGTGTATTTTTTCCCCATATGACCCCAGAGATGCTAAAAGTACCTTTTTATCTTGAGAAGTGTTCAGTTATTGAAGTAATTTTATTTTGGTTATACATTTCATATTAATATCTCCATCTTCAACTCCCTTTGTGGGAAGCAATGCAGTGAAAAATGCTTCTAGCTATTTACTGCTACCAAGATTCATTGTCATAAATACTACAGCTACATTAGGCATTCTACCATTTGGTCACTGTGAAGAGTACTGGACTTGTTTCTGAGAGTTATATAGTAATAACATTCATTTTGTCATGTACTAGTAACTTTATATCATAACCATATTAGGAGAGTTTTCATGTTATAGCGGAAAGATCACTGGAATTAGATTCAGACATGGATTTGACTCTGAACTTTAGATATGGGAACTAGGAAAAATCTCTCAGCTTACTCATGTATAAAAAATGATCAGCCAGTCTGTTTTATTAGATTGCTATGAGGATCGATGAGATAATAAGCATATACAAAATTATTTTAAAATTCAATTCCACAAATAATAACTAACTGGCTGTGACAAGGAGAGATGCACCCTGACATAGTGGATAGAGTTTTGAAGACATTGATTCAAATTTTGCTTTGAAAAATATTGACCATGGGCAAATCACTTAACCTTTTTGTATCCCCAGCCAACTTGCAATGACACTAAGATGAAAAATAGTTGCTCATCTGCAATGGTTTGGGGAAGGGAAGGAGGATGTTCTTAATGGAAATCACAGGACCAAACAATAATAGCAACAATAACAAACAAAAGTGTGCTAGGTAATTCAGGGGCATACAAAGACAAACTAAAAACAGTCCCTGCCCACGTGAAATTTATATTCTATTTGTAAACCACAAAGTGCTGTATAAATGTTATTGGCATTAAGGTTTGTAAGATTTAAATTAAATTTTTCTCTTCACTAAAACCTAGTGTCAGAATTTGGATTCAAAACATGTACCTTTATCACTGATTTGTAGATTGATGAATGATTAGTACTATTTTTCAAAAACTCTGAAGCATTTAATTAACCTTTAATGAGGTCGCTTAGATGATATTCTTTAGCATTTATGGAAAATGAATAATTATAACCTTACTCAGAGTTCCCAGTGTAAAATACTCCTGGGTAGATAGATTAAACATTTTCAGGTTAATAAATACACTTTAAGTATATCTAGTCACAGGAAAAGTGAATAGATATTTTCCTCCAGTCTGAACTTATAGAGATGTAAGGACTGAACAACTGACCTCCAGGACCTAAAGTAATTTTAAGTAACTCAGGATTCAAGCCAATACATTTGTCCATATTGGCTGATGTATTTCCACAATGGTGAAGAGAATGATTATTCATCAACTCTGCCCTGTAACCAAATAATCTTCTTTACCAGTAGAAGAGTCTTATGCAAATGCCTAGGCCTGAATTCTGAATTACATTCAAAAGGTTTACCTTTATATTAAAGTGAAAAAGAAAGTATGGAATGGCTCAATGAATAGAGTGCTGGTCCTGGAGCCAGAAGACTTGTCATCCCAAGTATAAATCTGAACTCAAACACTTATTAGCTGTGTGACCCTGAGCAAATTACTTAACTCTGTTTGGCTTAGTTTCCTTATTTGTAAAGTGACTTTGAGTAAACTTTTCCAGAACCTTTGCCAAGAAAACCACAATCAGACTTGACTGAAAAAAATGACTAAACAGCAATGATCATAGAGTAGTTGTGTTCTAGTTCAGCCTCTGTGTCCTCCATAAAATGGGTATAATAATAGCCTACTAACTACTTTAGCTTTGAGTAAAAGATTTTACAAACTTTAAAATGCTCTATAAAGTCATGTAATTATTATTATTTTTATGGGAAACAAATAGGAAGAGAATTGACTGTATGGCCTTCAGGAAATTACAAAGCTCCCTTAAAGGAGCTATCCTCTAAATTTTTCCCATAAGCAAAGTGCTATATTTTAAAATATCAGTACTCTGATAATAATTTTAAATAGCTGCAAAACATGGAATACAAGTCTTTGAATAAATGAAAGTAAATAACTTAAAGAAAACAGTGAAGAGGTATTTGATAGATATGAGCAGGTGGCAACAAATAGGAAATGAAAACCTTTGAAAAACAAGAATAAAATATATCATTATTAAATGTATGATAGGAAAAAAAGATAGCCTAGTTACATGGAGAGGGTGAAGCATGACAAGTAGAGACATTTTGTGCACCTCATGAAGTCAGGAGAAATAAGGATGTCCCTTAAATTCATATTGGATGCACCTTCCCTGCGTCCCCCCAACGCACCTTCGCCCACTGCCCCCCACCCTCACCCCCACCCCCATCAAGCTTATAGAAACAAGTATATATGGAAACAAGCATATATACATTGGGCAGGAATGGACAGGTTGTAATCAGTATTTTTGGATCAGTTCAATGGTTAGTAGTGCCACCTAGTGATCAAATAGGAAATAGGGAACAAAGGAATGGAGGTAGGAAAATGAGGGTTACATATTGGAGAAGAGTCACTATTTAGGTAAGGTATAGACAATGAGGTAGTCAACTAATATTTATTAAGCATACTTTCTGCCCAGCATTATGGTAAGCACTGGGTTGGGGCGGGGGGGGAGAAAAGCAAACCAGTTCCTGATCTCCCAGAGATTAGTGGAAGAGACAGTATTCAAACAACTGTAAAAACAAGATTTCTCTCTCTGTCTCTCTCTCTGTCTGTCTTTCTCTCTCTCTGTCTGTCTGTCTCTCTCTCTCTCTTTCTCTCTCTCTCTCTCTCCATGTATATACATATATATATATATATATATATATGATACATTTATATGTTTGTATGTGTGTATATTATGTCTCTTTGTATATAGAAATAGCATTAAGGGGGATCAGGAAAAGTTTCCTATAGAAGATGGAATTTCAGCTGGCACTAGAAGGAAACCAAGGAAGCTAGAAGTTTATATGTATATAATGCATATAAAATATATATATATATTGAGGAAAAGAATTTATGTATATATATATATATATATATATAGAGAGAGAGAGAGAGAGAGAGAGAGAGAGAGAAAGACAGAGAGATAGAGACACAAAGAGAGAGAGACAGAGACAGAGACAGAGAGATAGAGAGATATTGAGAGAGAATTCCAGGCAAGGAGAATAGCCTCCTACGTCTTGCATGGTATGTCTTGCATGAGGAGAGACGAAAAGGCAAGTATCAGTGAACATTGAGAATTATTGGGAAGGTCCATTGAGAGAACTGGAAAGGTAGGAAAGTGCTGACTTAGGAAAGGCTTTAAGCAATAAGGGGAAAATTATACATTTGATCCTGGAGATGACAGGGAGTCACTGAATAAGGTTTACATGATCAGACCTGGGTTTTTGAAAGATAAATTTGAATTTGACAGTTGTGTAAAGGATATACTGGAGAGAAGAGAAATTTGAGTCAGAGAGATGAATCAGAAGGCTTTTGTGTGTCCAGGAATAAAGTGTTGAGGGCCTGTATCAGGCAATGACAGTGTACAATAAAGAAGAGAACCTATATGAGAGGTGCTATGAAGGTAGAAACAACAGAACTTGGCAACATATTGTATATGAGTTTGAAGGGATTGGAGTGAATTCTCCACAGTGAAATGAAAGTAAGAAAGATTTGCGATAAAGATAATAATTCGTTTTGTACATATTGAATTTAAGCTGTCTTCAAGACCAACTGTTAAAATGGCCAATCACCAATTAGAGATATGAGTCTGAAGGTTAGAAAAGAGGCTAAGGCTTGATAAATAGATTTGAGCATAATGAGCTAGATAGTATTTGAATATATGGGAACTGATGAAGTTAACAAACAATATAGTATATATAGAAAGAAATATAGTATATATAGAAAGAAATATAGTATATATAGAAAGAAATATAGTATATATAGAAAGAAATATAGTATATATAGAAAGAACTCAGAACACAATCTATGATTTTTGGACATGAACTGGATGAAGATCCATCAAAGGAGATTAAGAAGGAATAATCTAAAAGATAAGGGAAGAACCAGGATAGAAAGGTATCAAAAATCTAGAGAGGAGAGCATCAAGGAGAGGAGGGTGGTTGACAACATCAAAGACTGCAAAGAGATCATGAAAGCTAAGAATTAAGAGATCATTGGTAACTTTGGAGGGAGTACTTTTGACAGAATGATGTTGAATGTGGTAAAGATTTAAGGAGAGAGTGAAAGGAAAGGAAGTGGAGACATCAATGATATATACTCTCTAGGGGTTTTATGTAGTGGGATTTGCTTGGCAAGGAGGAGGGTTACCTCTTCATGTGAAAGAGGTGTGAAGGAGGAAATAGTAGCAAGAAAGCATCTGAGTGATGTGAGATGAGGAGGGGAGAAGAGGGAGTTCTTAATTCTTTCAGTGAAATATGAAGCAAGTTTCTTAACTGAGAGAGTCTGGGCAAGGGTGGACACAAAAGGTTTGAGGAGGCATGAAAAGATTTGGCAAAGTCACTGTGGTGGGATAATGTGTAAAAGGATTGCCTTTTAGCAGTGAGGGACAAATTGAGATTATATAACATAAATTTTAGTGTACCCAGTCAGCACAGTTTCAAAAACAATGTACATGGAGAGAATAGGTTGAAACTTAAAGAAAAATGGAACACATATTATAGGTCCTCAGAAGCTCCACATTTCAGCTGGGTTTAGAAGAATGAGAAGACTGAAAGTTGGTAAGGAAGCCTTCCAGATAGGAGGAATCAGTATGAAGGAAGTTCTGGAGATAAGACAGGTAATGCACACTGGGTCAGAGAGAGAGAGAGTAAATAAGTTTGGCTCAAGCAGGGGATTCATATAGGAGAATTGGAGGTAAGATTGGAATGGTAATACATATGCTCATGTAGAAAAATGAATGTGGCAAAGAATTAACTTCCGTTGTTGACTGATAGTTTTTCTTCAATTGCGGAATCTTTATGAAATTCCTCTCAGGTGTGTTCTATGTTCTGAACATTAGTGTTTTTTTTTATGGTCAATAGCTGACAGTTTTTCCCTCAGTGTCCATCTTTTAATATGTCTCTGTAGCTACTTCCACTACTGTTACTATTACGACTTCAAATGACAGGTTAACTCTGACAGCTGGTTCAACCTCTGATGGTACCTTTCGATCTTTCTAACTTTAAGAGGTCACTTGGATATTTGAATCTCAGAAGATACATTTACCTAAGATTGCTAATAAACAAATATAAGAGTTGGTCATATTCTTAAAGCTGTTCTATGTCTTCTTTCCTTATCCAGGAAGTAAAATGTAGTACTATCTTTAAGGGAGTTAAAAGTAGTTTTGTTTCCTCTCAGCTGCAAAGTAAAAAGAAATGAAAAGATAAGGTTATCTCTTTTGTATACCCTCAGTTTCAGACAAGCTCCCATTTCCAAGATCTATAGCCACTTAGAAAATAGTCACAAAGTACCAGCCCCTTAGCCACAATGATATCAAGTTTTCATGTGGTTAATTGAACTAAAACCAGGCAGAGAATATCTGTGAATGTCCTCTATTATTAAGTATGTCCCTGACCTCAGGGACTGTCTTTGCTTTTTCTTTGGATGGACAATACTTGGCACAGTGCCATTCTCATAGTAAATATTTAGCAGATATTTGATTAATTTAGACTTTTGGAATGTAAGATGGAAGGAATCTGAGAGAGGAAATGGATTTTGAAGCTTTTATCTAGAAAGATAAGATGCAAAAAAGAGAAAAGAAGGAAATATAAAGAGGTAAGAGAGAGAAAAAAAGAGATAAAGATAAGAGACATAGAGAGCTAAGAGATATCAACCTATACCTTTAAATGTATATGGCTGCATTTGCGCATGTATTTATATATGTGCAAATATGTGCTCTTGTAGAAAAATAGATTTATAGACAGATTTAGAAGGATCTAGATCTGAGGTTTCATTGGCATAGGGAATTCCTCATAAGGTTCTGAGAGTATAAATGACTTACTTAGGATCATAGAGTATATGTGTCAGAGGCTGAACTTGAATCATTAACTATGAGATCAGATCTTGATCAATTATATTCTCCTAAACCCCCATATGCCCCCTGGCATAGGGAATTCCCCATAAGGTTCTGAGACATTAAATAACTTACTTAGGTCATAGAGTCTATGTGTCAGAGGCTGAACTTGAATATTTTTTTTACAAGGCAATGGAGTTAAGTGACTTCCACAAGACCACACAGTTAGGTAATTATTAAGTGTCTGAGGCCGCATTTGAACTCAAGTACTCCTGACTCTAGGACTGGTGCTCTATACACTGCTCCACCTAGCCGCCCCTGAACTTGAATTGTTAACCATGAAATCAGATTTTTTTTTCAACTCACTTTGCTCTCACCTCTACAAAATCCTCACAACCCGCCAAATATATTATTACAAAAAGGAGAGAGTATTTTCATTATGGATCATCAGAAACTCCAAGTTTAAAGTAGGTTTAGAAGGATGAGGAGTCTGAAATACAAGAAACACCTTAAAGGAAAAAGTCAAGACTCCAGACTGAATGAAGTAGCCAAGACATTATTTATGATTCCTGTAGGAAGCAGGTGCCTATATTCCTGTCCCAAAAAACAGGATAGCTCCCTCAAGTACCATTGGCTGAGGATTATGTAATCCATAATTTCTCAGTCTACTTCCTGTATGTTATTTCTTGATATCTTTCATATTTCACATGTACAGATAAATGAGCTTAAGCTCTGCCTGGGGTAGAGAAGTTAATATGCATTAGTTTATTAAGCATGTGCAAAGTAGTGAACTCAAGTAACCCCTTATTCTACATTTATCATCTTGACATCTTAGAGTTTGCAGCCAAGTGCTGCCAGGATATGAATATGTGGGGTAGCCACATCCTTTGTATTCTACCACCTAACCAACTTTTCTTTTACTTCATTTCTTTCAGAAAGTTGGTAAGGAAGTCTTTCAGATAGGAGAAAACAGTATGAAGGAAGGCCTAGAGATGAGACAGGTAAGACACAATAGATTAGAGAGAGTAAACAAGTTTGACTTGAGCAGGGGATTTATATAGGAGAATACTTGGAGGTAAGGTTGTAATGGTAAATTGGAAACATTATAAGAGCCCTAGATGCCTGGGTAGCCAGATGACACTGGGGATGGAGCACTCAGTCTGGAGTCATGAAGATTCATCTTCATGAGTTCAAATTCAGTCTCAAATACTTACTGGCAGTGTGGCCCGGGGCAAATCACTTAATCCTTTTTGCCCCAGTTTATTTATCTGAAAAATGAGCAGGAGAAGGAAATGGTAAACTACTCCAGTATCTTTCCCAAGAAAACCCAAAAAAGAGTCATGAAGAGTTGGATATGACTGAACAACAAAAAATGCCAGGCTTAGGAGTCAAGACCTTTGGTCTGTACACAATGAAGAAAAACTGAGAATTTTTAATCTGGGGAATTATATGACAGAAATGTTGTTTTAGGAAATTACTCTAACTAGATTGTCCAGGATAGATCAAAATATGGAGAAACTGTAGGCAAATGCTTCCTCCAGTGAAATCATAATTTTTTATTCTTCCTCCTCTAAATTTGAAGAAAAATTTCTGTTAGCTTGAAGTACAGGAAAAGGTCCATCTGTTCAATTTGGCTTATTTACAAAGTGTCTATAGTTATTTTAGTTGAGGGAAGAGCCTCTGGTGAGCTTCCAAAGACATATAGAAAATAAATCATGTAACATCAAGGTTTGAACTAGGAAATGGTTATCATTGGTTTTCTGGTTAAGGATTTAAACTCTACAGTCCATAATGTAGCAGGACAAAAAGAGATCATTCTCTTGATGATAAATGGTAAACAATATTGTAAGGTTTACTGATTTTTCTTGTGCTTGAATTTGTGTTGCTCAATAGAATGGACTAGAGGGCTGGTGGGTTTTGTCTATTCCGTATTGAGTGGCAGTTAGGTGACTCAGTGGATAGAGTGCAGGGCCTGTAGTCAGAAAGAAAGACATCTTTCTTAGTTAAAATATAGTCTCAGAGACTTACTAGCTGTGTGACCTTGTACAGGTCACTTAACCCTGTTTGCTTCAGTTTCTTCTTCTATAAAATGAGTTGGAGAAGGACATGGCAAACCACTCTAGTATCTTTGCCAAGAAAACCCCAAAAGGGTTCATGAAGAGTTTGACACAACTGAACAACAAAAAAATCTGTAGTGTAGTTATTTCAACGAAAAAAATGTTACTGAAATTAAATGGGAATTAAGCAATGAGAAAGCAGGAAAAAAAGGATTCAATTTTTGTTTTTTTCTCTCTAGAGTCTCATTTAAAAAGTTTGAGGCAATCAAATTAAGTTTTTTTAATTTTTTTTATTAAAGATATTATTTGAGTTTTACAATTTCCCCCAATCTTCCTCCCCCCCCCACACCCCCCCTATGGAAAGCAATCTGTCAATCTTTACTTTGTTTCCATGTTGTACATTGATCCATAATGAGTGTGATGAGAGAGAAATCATATCCTTAAGGAAGAGACAAAAAGTCTAAGAGATAACAAGATCCAGCAATAAGATATCTGTTTTTTTCCCCCTAAATTAAAGGGAATAGTCCTTGAACTTTGTACAAGCTCCACGGCTATTTATCTGGATACAGACGGCACTCTCCTTTGCAGACAGGCCAAAATTGTTCCCAATTGTTGCACTGAGTGAGTCTTTCAAAGTTGAACATCACCCCCATGTTGCTGTTGGGGTGTACAGTGTTTTTCTGGTTCTGCTCATCTCACTCAGCATCAGTTCATGCAAATCCGTCCAGGCTTCTCTGAAATCCCATCCCTCCTGGTTTCTTTGTTTTTTTTATTTGAAATTTTGAAATTTTATTTTTTTTATTCTCATTTTGTACAATTTTTTTACATTAATAAAATATTCTTGTTTAAGAGTAAATGAAATACCCCCCCCCATGAATATAGACTTGCTTGAGCGATAAAGTAGAAGGGGGAGAGAAAAAAATTAAAATAAAAAATAGTAATAATTGTAGGTATGGCCAGGTGGTGCAATGGACAAAGCACCAGCCCTGGAGCCACGAGAACCTGAGCCCACATCCAGCCCCGTAGACCCAACAATCACCCAGCCATGTGACATGCAAGCCACCTGGTCCCTACTGCCCTGCAAAAACCAAAAAGAAGAAAAAAAAAAAGACCCAAAATAAAATAAAATAGTAATAATAGTAGCGGTGGCTTGGTGGCAGACAGAGCATTGGCCCTTGAGCATCGAGCTTCCGGGTCCAAATCCGGCCTCAGACACCCAAAGATCACCCTGCTATGTGGCCCCAGGCAGGCCACCCGGACCCATTTGCCCTGCACCCTCCCCCAAATAATAATAATAAAAAATGTGCTTCAGTCTTTGTTCCAACACCAACAACTCTGTCATGGGTGGATCACATTCTTTCTGGTAAGTCCATTGCAAAAGTTACTTCCATATTTTTGCAAGGTTGCCATTGCTGATCGCAACTCCCTCCTTTCTTATTTCTCCACTACACTCTGACTCTGCTGTAGGGTAGCTGAGTGGTGCAGCAGACAGGACCCTGGTCCTGGGGCCAAAAGGCCCTGAGCCCCCATACCACCCCTTAGGCCTAGCATCCACCTGGCCCTATGGTCCTGTACAGGCCTTCCAATCCCAGCCCCTTGCAAGAAGTAAAGAGGGAAATGTGTTATATCTGACCACTCTTCCCCCATGGTCCATCCTCTCCTCCTTTATTCACATGTCCACCCCTTCCCCCTGCTCCCCACTCCTTCTTACTCCAGATGTCTATACCCCATTGAGTATATATGCTGTTTCCTCTCCTAGCCACCTCTGATGAGAGCAAAGGTTCCCTCATTCCCCCTTGCCTCTCCCCTTCCATATCATTGCAATAGTTCAGTGTAATAAAGAAAAATCTTATTATATGAAATATCTTGGCCTATTCCCCCTCTCCTTCTTCTTTCTCCCATTACATTTTCCCTTTTTTTCTATTGAGTCCATTTTTTTTTGTTTTTGTTTAGGTTTTTGCAAGACAAATGGGGTTAAGTGGCTTGCCCAAGACCACACAGCTAGGTAATTATTGAGTGTCTGAGACCAGATTTGAACCCAGGTACTCCCTGACTCCAAGGCCGGTGCTTTATCCACTGCACCACCTAGTCGCCCTATTGACTACATTTTTACACCATATTTTATCTTTGAATTCAGCTTTCTCCTGTGCTTCAACTATAAAAGCTCCCTCTACCTGCTCTATTAGCTGAGAAGGTTCATATGAGTATTATCAGTGTCATTTTTCTATGCAGGAATACATGCAGTTCATCCTCATTAAGTCCCTCATATTTTCCCCCCTCTCCTCCAATCTCCATGCTTCACCTGAGTCCTGTATCTGAAGATCAAACCTTCTGTTCAGCTCTGGCCATTCCAAAAGGAACATTTGAAATTCCCCTGGTTCATTGAAAGTCCATCTTTTTCCCTGGAAGAGGACATTTAGCCTTACTGGGTAGTTCATTCTTGGCTGCATTCTAAGCTCTTTTGCCTTATGGTATATTGTATTCCAAGCCCTATGAGCTTCCAATGTAGTTGCTGCTAAGTCCTGTGTGATTCTGACTGCAGCTCCACGATATTTGAACTGTGTCCTTCTGGCTGCTTGCAATATTTTCTCTTTGACTTGGGAGTTCTGGAACTTGGCTATAATATTCCTAGTGGTTGGTTTTTTGGGATCTCTTTCTTCTGCGGGATAGGTGGATTCTCTCCATTTCTATTTTGCCCTCTGCTTCTAGAGTATCAGGGCAATTTTCCTGTAGTAATTGTTTGAAAATGATGTCAAGGTTCTTTTCCTGATCATGACTTTCAAGTATTCCAATAATTTTTAAATTATCTTTCCTATGTCTGTTTTCCATATCAGTTGTTTTTTCAATGAGATAGTTCACATTTTCTTCTAATTTTTCTTTTTATTTTGGTTTTGAAGTATTGATTCCTGATTTCTGGTAAATTCATCAATCTCCCTGAATTCTATTCTTTGTCTGAAGGATTTGTTCTCCTCAGAGAGTTTTCTTATCTTTTTTTCCATCTGGCCAATTTTGCTTTTTAAAGCATTCTTCTCCTCAATAACTTTTTGAACTGTTTTATCCATTTGACCTAAGCTGGTTTTTAGCATGCCATTTTCTTCAGCATTGTTTTGGATTTCCTCGACTAAGCTGCTGACTTCATTTTCATGTTTTTCTTGAATCTCTCTCCTTCCTTTTCCCAGTTTTTCTTGTAATTCCCTCATTTGATTTTCAAAGTCTTTTTTGAGCTCTGTCATAGCCTGAGCCCAATTTCTGTTTTTCCTGGAGTCTTTAGATGCAGGAGCTTGTGTTTCCTCATCTTCAGACTGAATATTTTGATCCTTCTTGGGCTCATTTGCAAAATATTTCTCAATGGTCTTCCTCTTATTTCTCTGCTTGCTCATTTTCCCAGCCTGGGCCTGGTTTTGGGGGTGCTTCCTGAGCTTTTGGGACACTCCCACAAGGGTCTCAGTGTGTGAGGCTCTGTCCTCCCTCCTGGTCTGTGAATAACCATATGCGCTCCAGTCTGCCACGGGAGGTGGAGGGGGTTGCTGCTGTTCTGTGTGGGGGCCTACACTGTGATCAGTATCTGAATGTATTCAGAGCCCCAGAGTCCTGTTCCAGGGGCAGAGGACAGAGCTAGGCAGTCTCTCTTCACTCCCCTCCCTGAGCTCAATGGGCTCATGCCCTGGAGGCTCCTGCTTACTAGCTCTGCCTGCTTCTGTTCCTGGATCTGGGCTGTGGAAAGACCAAGCTGCTGGCTGTGTGCCCTGAGGGCTGGGCTCCAGGTGCTTGCTCTGGCAGAGGTCCCCCGCTGTTCCCCCACTTTGTGACCAGTGCTTCCCCGGGGTGTAGCTCAGGAGCCTTGCCGCTGCTGTGAGATGGGGCTCCCAGCGCCCTGGGGCTGCCTCCGGGAGGCTGAAGTTCTTTTGCTCTGGCTGGCCACCCCTCTGGCGGGCCTCCTCTCTGACCCCGGGGAGCAAAGCCTTTCTGCTCTTTTCCAGGTTACCTTGAGGAGGAGAACTGCCTCTCTGGGTCCCTTTGTGGGTTCTGTCTCTCGAAAGTTTAGTTAGAGTTCTTAGTTTAGAAATTTTATCAGAGAGCACCTAAGACTGGATCCTTTCTTGTTGCCCCACCATAAGTTTTTAGACTCACAAAAAGACAATATTCTATTGATTATTGTTATTAAAGAAAATCATTTTGATCTTAAAAGTAGGGTGAATGGCATATTTTAAAATAACCTTGGAAAAGGGATGCATAGTAATCATACTTGTCAACTTTCCTCCCTTTTAAGATAGAGGAAAAAAAGTTATGGCTGGACTAGAAAGAACCTAAAATTGTCACTTTAAAAATATGACATTTGTGTACCTTGCTATACCCCTAAGTTTATTTCCTACGTCCTTGAGTTATGTTGAGTTGGATCAGTTAAATACATTGAAAAGAACTGCCTCTGATGTTTCTGTTACCAAATGACTCTGGGCAAGTCTTTTTAACCTCTGTCAAATTTGCAAATTTCACCCCTCTATGACTATTGCAAAATTATAGGATTGGACTACGTCATTCCCAACTTCTCTTTCAGCTCTAGACTTATAATATGATAAAACTTTTAGCTGGCTTTTGTTCCTCTTGCTGTTCAGTCATTTTCCAGTCAATTCCATGGGACTCAATTTGGGATTTTATTGGCAAAGATATAGGAGTGCTTTGCCATTTCCTTCTCCACTTGTATCTCTAGGGACTACTGTACAATATTAATGATCTGACCATGAAGGGTTTCCTGTCACGCTAGATTCTGGAAGGCCAAATTATTTCAGCAATCATGTTTTTATTAACCAATCTTCTTTAGAAATCCACTGCCTCCTTCTACAACATTCTATGGAATGTGGTAGATTTGATGATAAAATTCAGAGATGTCAAATGCTTGGATTTTGTCTGTATAATATTATTTTTTTAATCTCTCCATCCCTGGTTCTCTTCATCCAAGAAAGGTTTAGGGCAGTTAGAAAAGGGAATCTAGATAGAAGACTTAGGCAAAATGAAAGAAGAAATGAAAAAATCTAGTAAGTGGGCAGGAGGCAGAGTGAAGAGAGCTTAAAGGAACATAAAATTGGTATGTTGGTTGAAGGAACTATTGAAAGGATTTAAAGATGAACTGTAAGAACAGAGCATATAATTGTATTTACCCCTGGCTAGTCTGCCCATACTCTGCTGTTACAGAGTTAAGATGAAATAGAAAATGATATGACATGGCAACAGGAAAGAGAAAATATAGTCTAAAAGTCTCAAAGGAGTAGATCACCAAAATGAACTAAGCAATAGACTCTCCTTCATAGGCCAGGTTACTGAATCTATTTTCTTTGTTGAAGAAACTAAGAACCAGAGGTCTATGTTAATGACTGGAAAAATAGTGGTCTTTAGAAGGTCCAGTTTTCGCTGGATATGGAATCCATGATCCATTCTATGATAGACCTTGGGTTCCTAGTTCCTGAGGTTTCACTTAACGACTTGCCCTACTAGAGGCACTACACTAGAGTGTATTGACTACCCTCCACTGATTACCTATAGGAAGACTTGATAGTGGGAATTTGGCAAATCAGGTTAAACTGTGCATTGGGTATAGCCACTAGCAGATTTGCTTACTAGAAACTTCGGGTTTGGGATATAAATGAGTGATAGATGTTTTAGTATGTAAAGTTTCATTGTTCTTATATATAATTTTATTACTTTTATTGATTTGCTGCCAAGGGTAATAAATTTCTGCATGGAGTCTCCATATGTTCCTGTCCATCACTATGGGTAGTAAATTTCCTTGTTTCGGTGGGGGGAGGGGGGAATCTCAGTAAAAATAAATAGTAAAGTCAAGGAAGAAGCAGGATTTGACAAAGGGAGTGGTGACTTGATTGATTCTCATTTGGTAAATCCACAATAACCCATACCTCCTGGATTTCAAATTCATGTGTCTACCTAAGATAGACAAGAGGGAAGAATAAAAGGTCATCTATTCTTTAAGGACCACACTTCTAGGTAACTTCTCCAACATTTATGCTACTGGCATGAATATAGGACTGAACCACTTATTCCATCCTTCCTCTTGAACAGATCTAGATTAGTAGTAATGAGTGCCATCTCATGATAAAAGAAGAATATAGCTTAAAAGGACTTTAGAAATCATCAAATAATAAGAAGAGAAGATTGGATGGTAATTTGAAAAGGATGAAAGGTATCGGAATGCTTTCTCAACATCAACAAAGATTAATGGAAATTTTTCCCTAATGAGTATGAATAGTTCCCTCTTCCCCTTTCTTTACAGTTTGACTGATGAGAGGAAAAGATTATGAATAGCTAACAATATACATTATATATCCTCACATTGGGCATGGAGAAAATCAGTAAACACAAACATGAAAATACATAGAGAATATGATTATATGAGAAGGGATGAGATTCAAAGTTCATGTACATGGGATGATTTTGAAATCTCTTTAAAGTCTGAAGTTTAGAGGCTGGAATAAAGGGTGAAAGAATGAGAATGGAGGTCAAGGGCTTTAAAGATAGTTGCAGAAAGAGGAGAGAAAACTCACAGGAAAACCTCTATTTTATGTGTTAATCAAGGTCCTCAGTTTAGAGAATGAGGGAAGGAAATATAGAAATTTGAGGAGAAAAGAATACTGAAACAGCACCTGCTTTGAATGGGTTTGAGAATCAATTAGAGGGGTGGCTAGGTGGTGTGGTGGATAAAGCACTGGCCTTGGAGTCAGGAGTACTTGGGTTCAAATCCGGTCTCAGACACTTAATAATTACTAGCTGTGTGGCCGTGGGCAAGCCACTTAACTCCATTTGCCTTGCAAAAAACATAAAAAAGAAAATGAAAAAAAAAGAGAATCAATTAGAGAGAAGTTAAGAGATTGTATTAATAACTGATCATTTCATTTATTCATAGATAACATATTTGTAATTAATCCAGATTTCTAGATTGCATAACGTCCTCCATATCTGGTCAACAGCATCTGAACAGTAGAGAAGGAGAGTATTGGTAGAGTTTGGAGTTTGACAGGATGTGCATATTTTAAAAAACCTCTTTATTTACACATGAGGAAACAAAGAAGCAAAGAACATTAAAAATGGCTCTGTGGTTGAAGAAGCATTGTTCTAACTAGATACTATTAGGAGATGGGGTTAAGAGTTTAAAAGAATATAATATTGGTAATTAGAACTAATAGCCCTCCTCAGAGAAGGAAAATAAAGATAAAATTTCTGATGATAGCAGTATGTGAGTTGAACCTTACTGGGGTTTTTTTTGGGGGGGGGGCTTTTATGCTCAGTTTCTTTTCTTATATATTTTAAAAACTTTTATCATGCTATTTTTCTGATTTTGGTTATGAGGAGGAAGTGACTGTAAATTCTTTTGAAGTAAATAGCAGGAATCAAATGATCCTGATCATTATGTCAAGGTAAGTGAGTTAATGCTTTTAGAGGATTAATCAGTTATGAATAATCTTTATGATCAATATTTATTTGAGTCTAATTTGAACACATTTTCTAACTTTTATAAAGTATGTTTGCGTGAATATTTAAAGAAGTTCTTTTTTCATTATTTAGAAGTTAATCAAGACTTCAACAACTAATTTAATTCCATTCTACAAGACGTACTAGATGCTTACTATAATCTGGGTCCTGGCAACATAGAGATAAAAGTGAAACAATTTTTTTCCCTAAAGGAATTTACAATAGGAAACAACTGATACACAAAGTACACACAATATTCAAAAGAGTCTGATGCAGGAGTTCTCTCCAAGGAAGCAGATAAAAACTTACTTATGCCTGCCCATCTGTACAATTCTTACCCACAGCCTCCCTTAAGTTTGATGTGAGAGGTCTATTCAACATGTTAAATGACTGCTTTTAGTTTTTTTTAACATTGAGAATACAATGAAACACTTAGGCTCTCAGCCTGCCCCTATTCATTCTTGCCAAATTACCAGCCCATCTTCTCTTATTAGTATATGACTCCTTGATGATTTTTTCTTTTTTTACTCCTAGTCATCTTTGAAGTTCCTCATTAGTTATATGCATAAATTGCTTATACCAATGAAAATTCTCTCCATTGCCCTGAGTGATTCTTTTTTTTTTTTTGTAGTTCTTTGGAGATAGTTGTAGTCCATGTTTTTCTATCATATAGCAATAATCCAGCCTACTGTTTTCCAACTTTGCAATATTGAGTCCAACTTGCTGTCCATCTTTACTCTGTTCCACATACAGTTATTATCAGAAAAGTTCATTAAGATGTCCATCCAAATAAATGTTGAAATCTTGTTAACAAATATCACTCATTCACTTAGTCTTTTCTTTTTGAATAAATAGGTCAAACCAATCTGTTCTAGGTGACTCTGTAATACTTCTGCACTCGAGGCACAATGTCATAGGCAAACAAGGAGATATCAAAAACCCCACTTTCCACACTGAATCCTTCTTGGGTCTGAATTCTTTGCTGAATTTCCTCCTTTAAAATAATGAATACTTTGGACCTGAATATTACAAATCTCCCTCTTTTATACCTTGCTTGATTAGAGGGTCAGGAACAGGTTCTCCCCCTTTAGTTTAGTTGGGATTTAATAATTTATTCATTCTTGATTGTAGAAAGATCAACCCATTATTTTTTATTAGTGCATTCTAGAATTTTTCCAGAAACCAAAGACAAGCTCAATGGCTTATAATGGGAAGAAGTATTAATCAAAACCCACTCTCAACTTCTGAAGCCTTCAGCCCACAAATTCAGCCAGTTACCAAATCTTGTCAATTCTGTCTCAACTATGTCTCTTGCATCAGTTCCTTTCTTTCCATTCACATGACCAACAGCCTAGGTCAGGTCCTAAGGATCTCTGCTTTAACTAGTGCAATAGCTTCCTAATTGATCCTCTTCCAAAGAGATATTCCTAAAGTATGGAACTAACCATGTCACTCTTCTTTATAAACTCTAGTGACTCCTTATTCCATCTAAAATAGAATATAAACCTCTCTTTACAACCTGGCTTTAGACTGATTTTCAAAACTTATCACATAGTATTCTCTGACAAAGATTTAGAAGAGCACAGACTGTCTATGAGACTAGCCTGGGGAAAGGAGTGGCTCATAGAATACAAAGATGGAAGAAACTTTAGAGGTGATGATATTTTGTTGTAGAGAAGTTAAATAAATCTCCTCAGTTTCCTCATCTAGTTAGATATACAGACTAGGTTAAAATACCAGAATTATGAATTTTCTTTCCACGTGTTAGAATATAAAATATGACAACTCTTGATTTTTCCCTTAGCTATAATAAATATAGTCTTTCTTTATGATTTATCTTGGCAAGGCAATGGGTTTAAGTGATTTGTCCAAGATCACTTGGTTAAATAAGTATTAAGTGTCTGAGACTGGATTTGAACTCAATTTCCCCTGACCCCAGGGTTGGTGGTCTATACATTGTACCACCTAGCTGTCCCTAAAAGTCATCTTAACTTAAGTTCAGGATAATAACTGAGGAACTAAGAAATTTTTCAACAATCAAAGTCACTGAAAGGGCATTTTTTCAAGGACTTTAATACACTGCCTGGATGTGGTCTCATTAGTATGTGCAAAATTCATTTTCTTAGTGAGACAAGAGAACATTCCTTAAGAGGAATAGTATTCAATCAACAAGTATTTGTTGTGTCTGGTATGGGCCAGAATGGGGTTAATTATACAAAGTCAGATCAATAGAAGGAAGAAATAGGTAGGAGGAACTGAGACATTTCTGGAAGCTGAATTTTTATTTGAAACATTCTCAAAGACAATGGCTCATGGAATCTTTAATTTGTAGTGGATCTTTCAAAGGTATCTGCTAATTACTGATCAAAAAGAGATGAGAAGACCTAGCATCATAATCTGAGAAAAGGCAGAAAATAATCTTCTCTAAATGTATTTTGCTTAAGCATCTTATAACTAAGCATTACTAATAGGAATCACAGATAAATTGGTCATGGAAGTTGGTCAAAAGGAATATCAGCAAAATGACCTCTAGTAATTGTGAAATATTGCAGTGACATGCAGAGAATATCTTTATGTGAGTGTGTGTATGTGTGTGCTTAAATTATCTAGTGCTAAGTAACAAATAAATATAGACTAAATTCAAGTTTCTTTTTCTACTTAAAAAGTTGAGAGGATATATATATATATATATATATATATATATGTTAAAAAGGATAATTAAATCTTCTTTAAAATAATGGGAGAGGGCAGCTAGATGGTGCAGTGGATAGAGCACTGGCCCTACTAGAGTCAGGTGTACCTGAGTTCAAATCCGGCCTCAGACACTTAATAATTACCTAGCTGTGTGGCCTTGGGCAAGCCACTTAGCCCCATTGCCTTGCAAAAAAAAATAAACCCTAAAAAAAACAGAATGGGAGACATTCCTGATATAAACATGTTCAAAGGATATGAACAAAGTTATTGGAATTGTAAACTATTAAAAAACTACATTAAAGAATACCTCAGGGGCAGCTAGGTTGCACAGTGGATAGAGTACTGGCCTTGGAGTCAGGAGTACCTGAATTCAAATCCGGCCTCAGACATTTAGTAATTACCTAGCTGTGTGGCCTTGGGCAAGCCACCTAACCCCGTTGCCTTGTAAAAAAAAACACCTAAAAATACCTCAAAAGAAATCTTGAGATTAAACTTCACATTCTTCAAATTGGCAATTGGAATAGTCAATTTTGGAGAGGTTGTGGGAACACAACACATGAGTCTTTATTGGAGGAGTTGTATATCAATACACTCATTTGAGAGAGCAATGTCCATATCCTTTGATTTAGAGATTCCACTATTGGTCACTGATAGGAAGAAAGCTTCCATATACATAAAAAAATTCACAATATAACTTTTTTATAATAGCAAAGAATTAGAATAAAGTAGATTATAGATTAGAGAATGATTAAGCAAACTGTGGAATATGAATGTCATATGACGAATATAAAGAAACTTGGGAAGTTTTTCATGAAATGATGCATAGAAAATAAGTAGAAACAAGAAAATAAGATATACTGTAACAAAAACTGTAAACCAAAAGAACAACCATTACAAAACAATCACAAGTGAATGTTGGCAAAATTGCAAAGAACAACCAAGGTCAAAGGAAGGCCTTCCAAAGGAGTCTGAGAAAACATCCCCCAGTCCACTTCTTTAAAACAGTCCATGAGTGTGAACATTGCATATATTTAAGGTAGTGGTATGAACATCTGACAGGAACAAAAATAAAAGGCTGCAAATGAAGATATTTGAGGTGAGCCTTGAAGGAAAATAGGTCTTTTGGAGATAGAGATAAGGAGGAAGCATATGCCAGGAATAGGAATAGAATGTGAAAGGCGCATAAATGACAGACGGAGTTTTATGTGTGAGGAATAACATGAAGTTCATTTGACTTAGACTTAGAAGTATATGAAGAGAATAATATGTGATAAGTTTTGAAAATCAGTCTAAAGCCAGGTTGTAAAGAGAGGTTTATATTCTATTTTAGATGGAATAAGGAGTCACTAGAGTTTATAAAGAAGAGTTACATGGTTAGTTCCATACTTTAGGAATATCTCTTTGGCAGGGGATCAATTAGGAAGCTATTGCACTAGTTAAAGCAGAGATTGTTAGGACCTGACCTAGGCTGTTGGTCATGTGAATGGAAAGAAAGGAACTGATGCAAGAGACATAGTTGAGACAGAATTGACAAGATTTGGTAACTGGCTGAATTTGTGGGCTGAAGGCTTCAGAAGTTGAGAGTGGGTTTTGATTAATATTTCCTCCCATTATAAGCCATTGAGCTTGTCTTTGGTTTCTGGAAAAATTCTAGAATGCAATAATAAAAAATGATGGGTTAGGGTGATCTTTCTACAATCAAGAATGGATAAATTATTAAATCCCAACTAAACTCTACCTTCAATAGAAGCTTTCTTCCTCAACCTCTCTTAAATCCAGTGCCTTCACTTTGTCAATTATTCTCCATTTATCCTGTAATATCTCTGACTTCGTAAATATATATTTGTATTTTTACCCCATTAGATGGGCAGGAGCTATCTTTTTTCTCTTTTGTAATACCAGTGTATAGCATAATGCCTGAAATATAATAGTATAGAAAGTGAAAGATGAAATGATTGAGGAAAACAAAGTTTTAATTTTCTAAGTGTGTAAATTAATTAAGCAACCCATGACAATTGTCTAACAAAGTTGGACCATGCTTTCTTAATTTAGACCTGGATCCCGAATACAGAGGGAGACGGATTTTTATATAGTAAAAACAATTAATAAAGTAAGAACAGGTAGAAATGAAATGATACGACATTAGGAAATCTGGTTTCTAATTGGAAAAAAGATCAGGGACTTTCCAAGTTTGAAGGGGGGAGTGTGAACAGATGAAATTCCCTGAATCAAAAAAGGGAGTATCCCCCTCCTCCAGTATCTGTCTACAATCAAGGGAAAATGGAAACAATAACTAATTGGTCAGTATAGGGCCAGTTTTCAGATAAGACATGTGGGTTGTTTGTGTTATATTGAGATGTGTTATAATTGTGAGAAAGTGCCTTGCATTAGTTTTTGAATCTGACTGGATTTCTTGGAAATCTAACCAAGGTCCTTATTTAAGGGTCTCTAAGCAACAGGGAAAGGTGTTCCAATCTCCCAGCCTTGCAGGGCTAGGTTCAAACAATTCAACAAGATTTTCTTCCAATTCCCATAAATGAATAAACTTTTCTCACAAGACAGAATTGAATTAGACCCATAATTGAATAGAAACTAAGCTAGCTCCAGAATTGAGTCAAAAGAAGGAGTTAGTGTGGTTTGCTCAATTCCCATAATTAACCTACTTACTGTCCTATTCCCCTCAGTTTTCTCAGTACGTATTTAATAATTGTTTTCTAATTGATAGTGCAATTCACATAGGATAGCTCAAATCAACATATATATATATATATTTGTATTAGCAATTACATATTAATATATTTATATAAAGATATATATATTATACTTGCACATTTAGTAGCATATATGTATTTATATACACATAAATAGACATATAGATATAGATATAGATACTCTCATAATAACTTTTCACTTGCCTGTCACATCTTGGAGAACATGCATGAAGGGATTCAAAATGTATTGCTTTTGAGGTAAACTATACTTAACCAGCTTCATTTTATCCCTTTGCTAATAGTAATGGAATTTGAGTGGATTTTAAAATGAAAAGAGAATTATATCTCAGAAGGCAGATATCCCCAACCAATTATGGTGCCCAAATACTTTATGGTAGAAGTAATATCCATGAAGTTTTCTCACCAAGCACATATGCTAGTTTCCTCTAAAACATGAGAAAAGTCTTCCTAATATTTTAGGGGTTCAGGGGACTGCAGAGTTGAACCCTTGATGAGGCTTCCCAGTCATCTAAGCTCAGAAAAGAATCTGGTCCATAAGGAGTCAGCTCTCTTGAAACTTGACATCTGTCTCACAGTCACATGAGCTGTCACATACCACCTCATGTATAGAGACCAGGAGGCCATGTTTATTTTTAAGCAGTACTATATATTTACTGTGCATCCTTTCCATAAAATTGGTAAATAAATGGCTGTTAACTGTTGAATAAGCATCTCATTTTGATCTAATCTTGAATCCTGACTACCAGGCAAATATATGTTATCTGATATTTATTTATAATTAATTTCTCCTGGCTTTTCAGTTTTCCTTGCATTTTTTGTCTATCATGTTTAATTAAGAATCTTAATAATCAAACATATATGGTATTAGCATTTGTGTAAAAAAAAGTTTCTAGTACTTGGAAAGCTTAATTCCCAAGACCAAATGGTTAGCTGTTGGCTTTTTTAAAAGAAAAAAACAAAAAAAATCCATCTATTTTTTGAAGTTGATCACATGGAAAAGTAATAATTATAAGTGATACTGGCACAACACTTTAACACATGTGACTTCATTTGATCTATTTAATGATTCAGAGAAGTAGATGGGATAAGCATTTTTATTCCCATTTTACAAAGAGAAGTTGAATTTCATGGAAATAGAATGAATTGACCAGGGTCAAGTAATGTAAATGGCAGAGATAGAATTCAAACTCATGTCTCTTTACTCCAAGTCCAGTGCTTCTTGAACTATAACACTAAAATACACTCATAAGTCTTTAATAATTCATTCATTTTCTGCAAGAAGAACATTGAGCTAAGCCATTTCCCATTTGACAAATGGTCAAAGGATATGCAGAAGCAATTTACAGCTGAGGAAATCAAAGCGACCCATAGTCATATGAAATATTGCTCTAAATCTTTATTGATTAGAGAAATACAGATTAAAGCATCTCTGAGGTACCACCTCACATCTCTCAGACTGGGTAATATGGTCAGAAAGGGCAATGATCAATGTTGGAAGGGATGTGGGAAATCTGGGAAACTAATACATTGTTGATGGGGTTGTGAACTGATCCAACCTTTCTGAAGAGCAATTTGGAATTATGCACAAAGAGCAATAAAAATGTGCATACCCTTTGATCCAGCAATACTACTAATGGGTCTATACCCTAAAGAGATCATGAAAAAGAATAAAAATATCACTTGTATAAAAATGTTCATAGCAGCTCTATTTGTGGTATCAAAAAATTGGAAATTGGGTAAATATCCATCAATTGGGGAATGGCAGAGCAAACTGTGGTATAAGTATGTTATGGAACACTATTGTTCTATTAGAAACCGGTAGGGGAATTGGAGCCAAGATGGAGACAAGAAAGGATGGGGTCTTAGGCGCTCTCTGATAAAAATTATAAATTAAGGATTCTAACTAAACTTTAGAGAGACAGAACCCACACAGGGACCCAGTGCGGCAGTTCTCTTACTCAAAGTAACCTGGAAAAGAGCATAAAGGCTCTGCTCCCCAGGGTTGGAGGGGTGCCCGCCAGAGGGGTCCCCGTCAGAGCCAAAGAACTTCAGCCTCCTGGAGGCAGCCCCAGGGTGCTGGGAGCCCCAGCTCATAGCAGCGGGGGAGTCTCCTGAGCTGCACCCCGAGGAGCACTGGGCACAAAGTGGGGGAACAGCGGGGGACCTCTGCCAGAGCGAGCACTTGGAGCCCAGCCCTCAGGGCACACAAGCAGAGTGGCCACCTCAGCCCAGATCCAGGAAACAGAAGCAGCCTGAGCAGGTAAGCAGCAGCCCCCAGGGCATAAGCTCATTGAGTTGAGGGAGGGGAGTCAAGAGAGAGACTGCAGAGCTCTGTTCTCTGCCCCTGGAACAGGACTCTGGGGCTCTGACCACACTGAGAACTTGATTGCAGTCAAGGCCCCCACACAGAACAGCAGCGGCGCCCTCCACCTCAGCCCCATGGCAGAGGGGGGCACGTATGGTCATTCACAGACCAGGAGGGAGGACAGAGCCTCACACACTGAGACCCCTGTGGGAGCATCCCAAAAGCTCAGGAAGCACCCCCAAAACCAGGCCCAGGCTGGGAAAATGAGCAAGCAGAGAAATAAGAGGAAGACCATCGAGAAATATTTTGCAAATGAGCCCAAGAAGGATCAAAATATTCAGTCTGAAGATGAGGAAACACAAGCTCCTGCATCTAAAGACTCCAAGTAAAACAGAAATTGGGCTCAGGCTATGACAGAGCTCAAAAAAGACTTTGAAAATCAAATGAGGGAGCTAGAAGAAAAACTGGGAAAAGGAAGGAGAGAGATGCAGGAAAAACATGAAAATGAAGTCAGCAGCTTAGTCAAGGAAATCCAAAACAATGCTGAAGAAAATGGCATGCTAAAAACCAGCTTAGGTCAAATGGATAAAACAGTTCAAAAAGTTATTGAGGAGAAGAATGCTTTAAAAAGCAAAATTGGCCAGATGGAAAAAGAGATAAGAAAACTCTCTGAGGAGAACAAATCCTTCAGACAAAGAATAGAATTCAGGGAGATTGATGAATTTACCAGAAATCAGGAATCAATACTTCAAAACCAAAAAAAAAAAATGAAAAATTAGAAGAAAATGTGAACTATCTCATTGAAAAAACAACTGATATGGAAAACAGATTTAGGAAAGATAATTTAAAATTTTTTGGAATACCTGAAAGTCATGATCAGGAGAAGAGCCTTGACATCATTTTCAAACAATTACTACAGGAAAATTGCCCTGATACTCTAGAAGCAGAGGGCAAAATAGAAATGGAGAGAATCCACCTATCCCCCGGAAGAAAGAGATCCCAAAAAACCAACCCCTAGGAATATTATAGCCAAGTTCCAGAACTCCCAAGTCAAAGAGAAAATATTACAAGCAGCCAGAAGGACACAGTTCAAATATCGTGGAGCTGAAGTCAGGATCACACAGGACTTAGCAGCAACTACATTGGAAGCTCGTAGGGCTTGGAATACAATATACTGGAAGGCAAAAGAGCTTGGAATGCAGCCAAGAATGAACTACCCAGCAAGGCTGAATGTCTTCTTCCAGGGAAAAAGATGGACTTTCAATGAACCAGGGGAATTTCAAATGTTACTGTTGGAATGGCCAGAGCTGAACAGAAGGTTTGATCTTCAGATACAGGACTCAGGTGAAGCATGGAGATTGGAGGAGAGGGGGGAAAATATGAGGGACTTAATGAGGATGAACTGCATGTATTCCTGCATAGAAAAATGACACTGATAATACTCATATGAACCTTCTCAGCTAATAGAGCAGGTAGAGGGAGCTTTTATAGTTGAAGCACAGGAGAAAGTTGAATTCAAAGATAAAATATGGTGTAAAAATGTAGTCAATAGGGCGGCTAGGTGGTGCAGTGGATAAAGCACCGGCCTTGGAGTCAGGGAGTACCTGGGTTCAAATCCGGTCTCAGACACTCAATAATTACCTAGCTGTGTGGTCTTGGACAAGCCACTTAACCCCATTTGTCTTGCAAAAACCTAAACAAAAACACAAAAAATGGACTCAATAGAAAAAAAGGGAAAATGTAATGGGAGAAAGAAGAAGGAGAGGGGGAATAGGCCAAGATATTTCATATAATAAGATTTTTCTTTATTACACTGAACTATTGCAATGATATGGAAGGGGAGAGGCAAGGGGGAATGAGGGAACCTTTGCTCTCATCAGAGGTGGCTAGGAGAGGAAACAGCATATATACTCAATGGGGTATAGACATCTGGAGTAAGAAGGAGTGGGGAGCAGGGGGAAGGGGTGGACATGTGAATAAAGGAGGAGAGGATGGACCATGGCGGGAGAGTGGTCAGATATAACACATTTCCCTCTTTACTTCTTGCAAGGGGCTGGGACTGGAAGGCCTGTACAGGACCATAGGGCCAGGTGGATGCTAGGCCTAAGGGGTGGTATGGGGGCTCAGGGTCTCTTGGCCCCAGGACCAGGGTCCTGTCTGCTGCACCACTCAACTACCCTACAGCAGAGTCAGAGTGTAGTGGAGAAATAAGAAAGGAGGGAGTTGCGATCAGCAATGGCAACCTTGCAAAAATATGGAAGTAACTTTTGCAATGGACTTACCAGAAAGAATGTGATCCACCCATGACAGAGTTGTTGGTGTTGGAACAAAGATTGAAGCACATTTTTTATTATTATTATTTGGGAGAGGGTGCAGGGCATTTGGGCCTGGGTGGCCTGCCTGGAGACGCATGGTAGGGTGATCGTTGGTTGTCTGAGGCCAGATTTGGACCTGGGTGTTCCTGGCTCAAGGGAGCACTTCCCAATTCTGTGATAGAGCAAGCAATTAACATTTATTATCTATTTTCTCTATATCATGGATGAGAATATTGAGACTCAGAGATATTAAGGGACTTGCCCAAAGTCACATAGTCAATAAACTTCAGAGGTAGGATTTGAAAACTATATCTTTTCACTTAAAAATTTCTACTGCATTACCCTACCTAAATCATTATATACTCTTCCTATTCTAGGCAACCAGCCTAGTATATTAATTATAATATATAGTAAATATATAATGATGATATAGCATTATATGGCTCAAAATTTGCAATGCATTGTATAAATATCTTATTTTATCCTTATCAGACCTCTGAAAGAAGTTATTATTTTCCCTATTTTATGAGATGAGAGGATTGAGACAAATTGAAACTAAGTGGCTTGTCCAGAGTCACATAGCAAGTACTTGTCTGAGAAAGAATTTGAACTCTGGCCTTTTTGATACCCACTTTTTTATCCACTGAACTACTAGATGCCCCTAGATGAGGGGGTAGGGAGGAAGTGATGTTTAATAAGCATTTGTGATCCTTGAGTGTGTAGTTGTGGAAATATAATGCAACTTGCAAAACTTAGCAATGTAAGGTATGAACTTCTGAAATGATCATAAAACTGTTACAATGTAAAATATTAAGTTTTACTGTCTGAGTTTTGTGGAATTTGTTCTTGTTTGTTTTTGATATATTTTATTGTCATTGATAATTCATTGGAAACGCTAATGAGTTTTCCCCTGTTCAGATGCTTCCAGAAGAAAAACTGGTAATGGTTTATTCTACTCTCTTGACAGAGGAATCAAATATAGAAGATGTAATTTTATGTAGTTCAGAGGAAGTAAAAGAAACCATTTAGAAGACATGATTAAGGGGAAAAATCACATGTTTGGGAATCCCCTTGCTTTTGTTTTGATATGATGTTTGAATATCAGATATGATTGTTTAAAACAGTCTTTTTGATCTGCACCTTCTCGCTCTTCTCCATGGTTTCTGAAACCCACATGCCAACTCAACTTTCCAAGGACAGAAAAGTGTCCTGGACTCAAAAATTATTTTTCTCTACTTTTGCCTCTTTTTCAGCCTATCCTCGCAATTTGATTAGGTTTCTAGACCCCACAATTAAGAATTAACTGAAAAAAAAGAAATAATGAATGGTCAGACTTTAGTAGAGCCTGAATAATTTGTATGAACTGATGTTGCATGAGGTGAGCAGACCCAAGAGAACACTGTACACATTAAAAGCAACATTGTGAGATGATCAACCTTACTTGGCACAGCTCCTCTCAGCTAATCAGTGATCAAGGACAATTCTAAAAGATGTGTGATGGAAAATGCCTCCCACATCCAGAGAAAAAGCTGTGGAGTCTGAATGTAGACCAAACATACTATATTTACTTCTTAAAACTTATTTTATGTGTTTTCTTTCTTTCTTTCTCATAGGTTTATTTTTCCCTTTAGTTTTGATTCTTCTTTCACAACATGACTAATATGGAAATGTGTTTAACATGACTATACATGTATAACGCATCAGATTAGTTACTGTCAGAAGGAGATAGAAAAATGTAGAATTCAAAAGTTTACAAAAAGATAAATGTTGAAAATTATCTTTGCATGAAACTGGAAAAATAAAATAACATTTAAAAAAAGAAAAAAGAATTAACTGAGATCCATTACCACCTGTCAGTGCATTAGAGATGAAATATGAAAACACTTTAATTTTAGTGAGGCACAACTTTTAAAACTTTGGATTTATATTTTTAGTACTTGTAACAGGTGCTTCCCAGAAGTTGACTGAAGCAATTTATATCAGCAAGAAAATGAAAGAGATAGAAAATATATACTGGAGTACATTTCCCAACTTCCTCAAGTTTCCTTTTCCTTTTGTCCTATCAGATTCCCAGACCATTCTTTGAATGCTACTGTCAGGACTAGCAGCTGTCTAGACAGATACCTTCTGTCAGCTGCTTTTTGCTCACTGTGTCTGTGACTACAGTGAAAGATGAGTTTGACTAGATCCTAATGTACCAAATTATTAAAAGTAAAGACATAGAGCAGGGGTGGAACCAGAGTCTCAGCTGACACATTTTAGTCTTCTACTTCTCCATCATCCCCCTAGGAATCTCAACTCTGGGAAACCTCATCATGCTCCAAGATCCAAATCAGCTCTAGCACTCACGCCCCATCAAGATCCTCTGCTCCTCTGATTGGCATGGGGAAGGAAAGGAATAAACATTTATGTAGAACTTATTTCTTGACGGGCCATGGTGTAGCTCTGAACTCCTCAAACCCTCATAGGGAGAAAACACAGGAGGGGACATCTCATTTCCCAGGCAGCTGTGCTCATTTTGTAATTCTTTGACATCTTCACCATGACTCTGGGTCAAGTAATTTACCTCCTCCTTTTTCAGTTTTCTCTTGTGTATAGTCTTCTCTCTTTAGATTGTAAACTCTTTGAGAGCAGGGATTTTTTTTTAAAATTTGTGTTCTTAGTGCTTAACTCAGGACCTAGCACAAAGTATGTACTTAATAAATGTTTATTGACTACTGATCCATGAAAAGTATGGAACCAGCAGGATAGAACAGATTAATGGTGAAGTAACACTGCCTTGAAAACTCATATTGGTGAGATCAGGCGAAGAAGTTAATTGTAGCCCTGCTTTTTCTCTGTCCTTCAACATTTCTATGATTGTAAAGTTGTTCAGCAGGTTCCATTGATGCCAAATATTTCTTTACTCTTTCCCATCTATTGACTGAGAGGTTTGTGAAAGAGGAATGATCAAGTGAAATGATTTATTCATAATTTTGCTACACAAAAACATAATTATAATTACTTTACTATTTAACAAATCATGTGGTCACTAAAAAGTCATTTGTCTAAGCCTTATGAATGAGAATATTTGATGGAAGTTTTGCCAAATGTGTAATGGGGTTAGAGTAACTGTGAAAGTCATAATAAAATGAGTTTCATAATTTTGATGTTGTAGAATAATATTCCATAATTTGGGTTCATACCTAGAGATTGGTATGAAATCAGAGTCACTCTTGCCTGCCACCAAGTAGAGCCTTATGATTGTCCTTTGTTCTCCAAGAAGATCATAACATCGAGGAGGTCATGACAAGCATATGAATTGAATCTGAGTGAGCAGATGCTGTACTAATCTTCTCCTCCAGAGTCATCTGGGGTCCAGTGGCCACAAATGAATGAGGATGACTGGAGATGTCCCTGAATGTGAGGCAATGAAGGCTAAGTGGAGTCTTATAAACTGAGGGTGGTGGGAGGGGAATAATCTAGGTCCTTGTAGGCTATATGCTCTCATTGATCATCAGTGGAAATGCTGAAAACTAAATCATTTGGCAGGATGAATGAAAGTATTGCCACCTGGTGGCTAAATTCCATATTACTCTACAGAAGAACTCAACATGTGTACATTTTTTGAACACAAGCTGGAATCTGTTTTAAAGAATTGTTCAGTGGCAATCATTGCAGGCAAATTTACAAGTGTACTTTTAAATTACACAGGTGGACACAGCCAAATTCCACTGTGGAATGAATGAACTGAAACAACACAGTGCCTATTTACACTGGATAACATAAATGATGCATTTTTATTAATGTACCTTCAGTTATGCTCCAAAAAATGTCCCAATCAGGGGACACTTTTAGAAAAAAAATGTTATTTAAAATTAATGATGCAGAAGTCATACAAATTATTAATTTACTTAAGTGAATGTGAATTTGTATATGCATGCACTTGAATTGATTTAAATTGTACATGGAAGCAAGAAAAAAGATATTAGTTTGTTTCAAAATAAATTATTTTAAATAAAGTCATGGTGTTTGTATCTTATAATTCTGTTGTCTTAAATTGAAATGATTTCCTACAATGTCTAAATAGATTACTGATTTTTCTATAACTGTTTTGTAAAATGATTGCTTTGCTTCTTATCTCCTTGTCATAGCTTTCAGTTTTATGTGTAGGGATGAAATTGGGAATGAGAGGGTTGAAAATGAAGAAATTATTTTTATTTACATCTATCACAGCTTTTCAACTGGCCCATAATGTTTGACTTAAAGGTTCGAGTTGTAATCAATGTAATCAATCAAGGAGTTATCAATAGATGGTGTATTATTAGCATGTATTTCTATGTAGAGCATCAGAAATTTTATAAAAATAAATAAAAATATATGAAACATTCTGAGGGAGCACTTTCTGGGTTGTTGAGCTCTCACAAATATATCCAGAGTAAAAAGCATTCTCTCAGTCTTTGAAAGTGAAGATTGAGGTGAAATGGAACATATAATAACTTTAATTTCTTCTCTGCTAAAAGGACAAAGATTTGAAGTTGGCCTGTAAAAAAAAAAAACACTCACAAAGTGAAGTAAAGCCTGATTGATTTATTTTAAAGATTAGATTGGGAAGTATCAATTTGTCAGTTTGCTGTTGAATTGTTTGAGAGTTACACCTTTTGATGTTAAAAGGATAGTGAGTGGGCACCTATGAGTTCATTGTTAGAGGGAAGTATATCCCAAGATACTGAAATTCCCTGAAGCAATGAAGGCTAACATGTTTGCATCTTGGAGCTTTAGGAAGTACATAAAGTGCTGAAATGCTAATTGACTTGCCCAAGGTCCCTCAGATAATATCAGAATGGGAATTGGAGCCAAAGAATCATTGATTCCCAGGCTGACTCTACTCTGTTGTTGTTTGTTTATTTAAATCATGGTCTGGGTATTACACAAAAATGACTCCCTCAAGTATTTCTCCAAGATCAATATCCACACAAGCAATTTTATTTGATGTTATTGTAGTTGGCATTCTTTAGTTTCTAGGTTGTGCTTCCACATGGTGTCTTCATGGTTAATTATGCAGCTTGACTGCCACCTGCTGATTCTTTAGAGAAACAATGTACAAGCAAGACCATAGAGAAACTTGCTATCTAGAACACCCTGATTTTAAAGATAAAGAACTGAGAGGATGTGAGTTGTCTAATGTCATATAGTTGAATAGTTAAAGAGTCAGGAAGAAACCCCTCATCTCCTGACTCCAGTTCAATAATTACTTCTGCCAAATGGTTATAGTAGTGATGTGATCAATTTCTAATTTACAATCCAGGATCATTTTCTTCTAAAATTTGCTTGAGAATATAAAAATGGCTACTTGGTCAGACCCATCCTCCAGTAAGTGGTATAGTTTTTCTCTGACCATGTTTTCCAGAAACAATATGACAGAGGAGATCATACTAGATTTGGAGAAGTTGGTTTCAGATTCCTACACATCACTCATTAGCTGGGGAACCTTGGGCTGCTAGGTGGCAGAGTTAGGAAGATTCATTTTCTTGAGTTCAAATCTGATTTCAGATACTTACTGTTTGTATGACCCTGGGCAAGTCCATCAATCTAGCATACCTCAGTTTCCTCATCTGGAAAAAATGAACTGGAGGAGGAAATGACAAATTAAACTAATATCTCTTCCAAAAAAAAACCCAAATAGAATTATGAAGAATCAGACATGATTTAAATTAAACAACAATAATTACAAAACAGAAAAAAAAAATCTCCTCTTGCAGTAATGGTGATGTGGTGGTAAAGAGGGCAGGATGCTTATAAATAAAAAAAATTGATTTGACTGATATTATTCTAAATACAAAATCCTTTTCAAATGACTAAAATGTATTATTTCTTGGAAGAAAATGGGAATAACTAAAATAACTTGGAAAAATATATTGACGTTTTTGCAAAAATGAAATCACAAGAAAGAAAAGGAAGTTATAGCTAAATGGAAGTTTTGATACTTAAAATCTACAGTAATAATAATAATAATGATAGTTATAAATAGCTAACATTTACATAGTACTTACTATTGCCAAGCATTGTGTTAAGTGTTTTGCAAATACTTTATAATTTGAATTTCAAAACAACCCTTGGAAGTAAGGTTCCATTATTAACTCCATTTTATAGATAAGGAAACTGAGGCAAACAGTGATTTGCCTAAAATCACGCAACTAATTAAGTGAATTTGAACTCTAGTGTTCTTGGCTTCAGGCTGGGCACTCTCTCCACTGTCCTGCCTAGCTGTCTGCAAGAAATATTTCTTGTGGAATAATTTTAAAAAGACCACATTGAAAAAATATTGCATTAATTACTGAGAATAGAACAGTTGAGAAATTCTATAAAAGTCTCTTCATGTCAAGTAATATACCCTTTGATCTCTGGTGACTTCAAAGTAAAGGTGGGGGAAAGACAAGAATGGAGAGGAATAAAAAAGGATACTAGAGGAGAAAAAATATGAAAAGTCAAAAGCTTATAGATACATAAATCTCTTGCCTCTTAGTTATGAACACTTGGCACTCTTGAATGCCAAAGACCCTTCATGGCCATGGGTTGATAGTTTGTATGCTCTAGGAAGAGTGGTATACCTTAGGGTAGCAATAAACTTTAACTGATTAGCAATTAAGAAGAGAATGAATATTACAATGAGAAGTGGGCTCAATCCAGTGAGGGGCTGAGAGAGCTCTTGGACAAAGAAACTCACTATACCTCTGGTCACTCTCAGCAATGGACAAACTAGACAAATACTCCACCTCCACCCAAACTCGCTTTAGTGGAACACAAAGAGCAGATATGATTACTTGTAAGGTGGTATGAGGTTTGACCAGAATAAAGAGAAAGTACAATCTTCAAAGAATGAGATTTGAAATGAGGATTCAAGGTCTCCCCAAATCATTGGTTATTAATAAACTCTTCTTTCAATATCTATCTGTGATGTATATATAAATATACACACTCCCCCCCTTTAGAATACACACTCCTTATGATTGGGGATTTTTTCATTTCAACATATTTTTATTTCTAGCACCTAGCAAAATGCCTGACAAATATAAACTACTTAAATGTTTGTTGGTTGATTAGTTATTGAAACATTCATTTTGGAGGTAAGAATTATCTCTTTTCCTTTAAGGTATTTTTTTAGGTGTGGTAGTTTTCCCTTTTATACATTTTTTATTTTCCCTTCTCAAAAAACAGTTTTTAGAGAGTGATTCTGTGCGTGTGTTTGTGTGTATGTGTACACAAATCAGTTGTTTAGTCAGAAATAACCCAGAATTGTAGAATCTCAAGTGAAGTTATACTGAATTAAATTCACTCTCAAGCACATCAAGAAACAAATGATACCTAGGATTTATAGAATCACACAATTACCATTGCTTTTAAATTGGATTTAACTGGATATGTGCTACTGAGTCATTGAAAATATGAAAATTAACTTATTTTTGTAAGGTAAAGGTTATGGCTAAAGCTTAACCCTATAACTTTTAGGAAGATTTATTAGGAGATTAGCCTTTGAAGATGTTCTGTGTTATAAGCCTGTTCATTAAGGCTACAAACAATAGATACCTTTATTTATTTAAGTTTTTAAAAATCTAAAATTATCCTTGAGGTTTTCTTATGTGTGAAAGAGTCCTGGAGTTTCAGTAAGCAGACATAGATTTAAAGCCCAATTATGGCTATTAGTAGCTATGTGACTTTGGTCAAGTTAAATTTTTTTTGTTTTTTTTTGTAAGGCAATGGGGTAAAGTGACTTACCCAAGGTCATACAACTAGGGAATTATTAAGTATGTGAGGTCAGATTTGAATTCATGTCCTCCTGACTCTGGGGCTGGTGCTCTATCCACTGCACCACCTAGCTGTCCCCAAGTCACTTCAGTTTCTTCATCTGCAAAAATTCCTACAATTATATTATACTAACTACCTCACTAGACTATTATAAGGAAAACACTTTAAAAATCTCAAAATGCAAAAAATAATCTCAAACTAGTTTTAGAAATGTAATTAACATTAGCATACTAGTAATAGCTGACATTTCTGCAGCACTTCTAGATTTGTAAAGTGCTTTACATGCATTATATCATTTAATGTCCCAAAGCATGGATGCTAGGTGCTGTTATTAAAAATAATTCATGAGATTAATTAAAGACCTCATTTCCCACCAAGATAGTCTGATGAGATTAGCTATAGGGAAATATTCCTTTTGGGTGACATCAAGGTTACTCCAAAATTAAAATATCTTTTTTTCCCCATCCCCAAATCCCTAACCTTCCCTATTAATCAGTCTCAGAAATAAGAAAAGTGTTTTACCAACCTCACCTGATAGTCTCCTTTCGTTGCCTTCCCTAAAGTTGTATAAAACCCTATAAATGCATCTTTCTTCCTCTATTAGAAGTTGTTGCTAACCACCTAGCAACTGCCATTAGCTGAGGCGTTCCTTCTTGATTTATTGACCTGCTATCAAACCCACCTAGGGAAATATAACTGCCCTCCTAAAGGATCTTAAAATTTCTATGCTGAGAAATTCCCATAGTGAGGTTAAAAAGTCCATTTGAAAAGGTATAGAGGGTGGTGGTCATTAGGTAGTTGTCATATTAGTAAGGAAGAAAGGCCAGATTGAGAGATTAAAAGAAGTAAGATTTGTCAAAAGAATGTATATGTGGAGTGAAGGCAGAATGAGGAGCAGAGAATTTCACTGAGTTGTGAATCAGGACAATTGGTAGATGATAGTGTCTGAGAGTAATAGGGAAGCTCAGGAAAGGATGGGTTTGGAGGGAAAAATAATGAGATGACATGATACCTGCTCATACCACTAAAAATAAAAAATTGGGGCACAGGCAACTGCTGAGTATCTTGGGGTCAACATTAGATAATAACAACCTTAAGAGACCTTTGGAGATCAATGATGAGAGGTACCAAAGAAAGAAAATGTTGAATGATAATGACTGAAAGTGCTCATGGTAAAATTGTACTGTACAAGCCTAAAAGCAAAATAGTTTTAAGCAAAAAGAAAACCATATCAGGACTGGTGTTTTACTAACTATTATTCTTTACTGAATTTAAAATCAAAATAAACTCTACTGATCCAAATAAGATTTTCTAAAAGTATTTTTTAATTTTAAAAAGTATTTGATAACCATTATAAAGAAATAGTGAGGGGCAGCTAAGTGGTGCAGTGGATAGAGCATTGGCCCTGAAGTCGGGAGTACCTGAGTTCAGGTCCAGCCTCAGTCATTTAATAATTACCTAGCTGTTTGGCCTTGGGCAAACCACTTAACCCCATTGGCCTTGCAAAAAAAAAAAAAACCTAAAAAAAGAATTAGTGAAAATGATTGTCTTTGTCAGTGATTCTTAAATGATAAAAAAAATCAAAATAATCTAGCCTTGGCTAACAGGCAATCATCACTTTCTGAAGCAGCTGTATCCTGTAATCAAAGGCAGTCATGCCAAGTGTTTGTTTTTACGGTAATAGAAAAATTAGAGAAGGAAAAAAAAAAAGACCATAATAGCTCCTCTCCACCCCACATAGCACAGTAGCAACAAACATTGCTAAAAGTATTTTTGACTGATGCGTAGGCCCCAAGAATGTTCAGCTGCTGGCAAGAAAACCCTTGATCACGACTTCAAATGCTTTAAAAAAATCTACATAGGTGTCTACATTTTAATCAATCAAAGATTAACTCGTTTGATGCAATATCCTTCACATTTCCTACTGACAATAATTTGTATTTCACAATCACAATGTATCAGTGAGTGCCTAGTATTTACCTCCGTGTCTGACATATAGAAATCATTTTAAAAATTCTTGTTGATTGATGACTGATTGTTGTAGGATGCACTCAATCTTTAAAGTTGATATTATCAAGTTGGGAGGGGAGATTAAAGACTTGCTTTCCTATCTCATGAGATATTTATATTAGAAACAATGAAATGAAGGAGATATAGCTCATTCAAAAGATATTTTCATTAGGAAAGTGTCCCAAGTCAGTTATATTTCTTACGTATTTCAACCTTAATTCTTTGTGAAATGACTCAGGATTATTTAACCTTAACAAGGGCAACCTTCAATTGGTCAACAAAAGACACTCCATTAGACAACAATGTTTGAGTTTAGATAATAAATTCAAGGTATTAAAACAACTCACTAGGTAATGATTTTGAATTTGCCTTTTTTTTGGAATCTTATTGTTCCACTGGTTTTCAGGACTTTTTTGTGTTTTTTTTTTAAAGTGACAGAAATTATGACTGCTTTTGATCCATCACAACCCTTTCTAGTTTTTAATTTAATGTTGCCTTAAGCACCAGTCTAGTTGTAATAACAATATTCTGCATTATTAACGTGACATTTTCTAGAATATCATCATAAGCCTCAATAATTTACTATGACAAAATTCAAAGAATATCAGGGATGCAAGAACAGTTAAACATCAGAAATAATTACTATAATAAATCATATAGATAACAGAGACAACAGAAATTACACAATCATTTGAATAAATAAAATGCTTTTGTTCATATTCAGTATTAATTTATATTAAAAAAATTAAGAGCTTTATCATGGAAAGGTTATCCTTTAATATATCAAACACAAAAAACCAAGAATTAGTATTGTTTACAATGGAGAGACAATAAAAGCTTTCCTATTAAATACAGGGGAAAAAAATTCCCTTTGAAAGGTAGTGTGATATAGAGGAAATACTGGCTTTATAGACAAAGGATTCTGGGTACATGCTCTTCCTCTGACATTTAATAACTATAACTTTGGGTAATAATAATAGCATTTACAAGGTACTTTAATATATTTAAAGTACTTTACAAATGACATCTCATTTTATCCCCATAACAATCCTGGCAAGTAGATGATATTATTATCCCCATGTTACAGCTGGGCAAATTGAGACAGAGGTTAAAGTGACTTGCCCTAGGGTCACTTAGCTACCTTCCTGTGTCTTAATTTTCTCATCTAGAGATCTCAGCAATCTCTGAGATCTCTTCCAATTCTAGTTATAGATCGTATGTTCATTCTCCACATTATTATTTGCCTTTGTTTTAGAAATTTTAGTTGTAGGAATAAGACAATAAAATAAAATCAAAGTTATAAACATAGGTGAAAAGCAGGGAAAAAATTATTTTAAAAAAGACATGATAATGTTCTTTAAAAAAAACCCAGAAAATAAAAGAAGAATCTAATTGAAATGATTAATAGTTACAGTACTTTCCATAAAAAAAAACCAAGGGACAAAAGATGAGAGAATTTAATTTAATTAAAATTTAAAATAATTACAAAATATATAAAATGGCAGGGTGTGTGTGTGTGTGTGTGTGTGTGTGTGTGTGATTTATATAAAAATGATAAAAAGCATTCCAGAAAGAACTTACACAAAAAAGTTAATTAGGATTATTACTAGCTAAAGCACAGATTCAGAATACAAAGTAAATTCAAAAAATTATGAGCATTTCTACATAGTTCTAAAAACTTGACATTTAAGAGATATTCCATTTCATATAATTTGGCATAATAACATTAACATAATTATAAAATATATAAAGTTGTAAGGAGTTAACCTATTAGTTATATACATACCTGTTATAATTATATACAGAAATTTAAAAAAAAGACAACTGGAAAAGTTATAAAAACTATTCTACTCCTTGTGTCAGATTGTGCAATATAATACTAACAAATTTATTTCTGATGTTAATGTAGTCTTTAGCCATATGGCAATAAAATTACTAAAAAGATACTTTTTAGAAGTAAAGAAATATGAAAATTAATTGGAAAGGACAAATGATCTAGAATTTCAAGGAAAATGGAAAAAGTAGAAATGACAGATGTATACCATCAGTCTTCAAAGGGTATTTATAAAACTGTAGTCCTGAAAGTATTTGGTCCAAGTTAATGATATAAATAAAACAGAAATCTTAATCAGTGAAATAGGTTAAATAAGCAAAAGATAGAAGAAGTGAAACAAGTAGGTTGTTGTCTGATAAACTCAAGTAAATTGAGGGAATCTCTCCCACTTCTCTTTTTTAAGAACTTCTGGGAAATATAGGAAAATACTTTGACAGAAAGTACAATTAAACTAATACTTTACAATATTTAACAGTAACTCACATTTCTATAGCACCTTAAAGGTTTGCAAATTGCTTTACTTATTTTATCTCATTCGATTCTCACAACAACTCTGGGAGGTAGGTGCTATTACTAAAAAGTAATTTGCCCTGGATCACATAGCTAGTAAATGTCTGAAGGGGGATTTGAACTCTGGGTTTCCTACCTCTAAGTCCCATATTCTATCCATTGAGCCAGCCATGTAGATGGATATGGAAGCTGAATATAAATGGTCTTAACAGATAGCAAGCATGCATTTCTATATCCCTAATACATATACAGTCAGGAGAGAACAATGTCAGATACCTTTCACAACTATGGTTAGATGAAAAATTCTTAATGAAACAATAAATAGAGGAGATCACAATGATAAAATAAACAATTTTGAATACATAAAATTAAAAATACTTGTATAAACAAAATCAATATAAACAATCAAAAGAGAATGGAGTGGGAAAATTCATTCTATCAAATATTATTAATAAAAATGTAGTAAACAAAACATACAAAGATTTTCCATGTAATACACATCTAGGACCAAGAGTCATTTTTCCAATAGATAAGTGGTAAAAGGATTAGAATAGTTTTTCTGAAAAAAGATTTCCCTATAGCATGAAACATTCACCAAATTACTAATATGAGAAATGCAAACTAGTACTCTTAACCTTTCACCTTACTCCCCTCAAATAAGTAAAATTTTAAAAGTTGGGAATTGTCAATGTCAAAGGGTTGTGGGCATTCTGGTATACTGATGCATTGTCAGTGGATCAGTAAAATTAAACAAGTTTATACTTAATGTGGAATTATGCAATAATAAAATTATCAAATATCTATATTCTTTGATAGGACAATTCTACTAAAATCCACTTGCCCAAGGGAAGTTAAAGATAGAAACAACGGTTCAATATAAACCAAAATAGGTATAACAATACTCCATGAAAAGTCACTGTTGTTATTGAAATAAATATGGTTTGTGAATATAATGGAATATTATTGTGCAATAAGAAATGAAAAATATGACTAATTGAGAGAAATGGGGAAAGATTTATATAAATTGATGCAGAAAGCAATGCCAAAAGAATAATATATACATAGTGACTAAAACAATGTTTTAAGGAGTTAAAGAGATGTATTTCTTCAGTTTTCTATAGAAGTCAAAATAAGAAAAATGCTTTTCATAGAGTCTCAGATCAAAGTATTGAACTTTTGCATTCTAATGTAGAAGAGTTTTAATATAATAATGTTCTCATTACTTTGGGTTTTAACCATCTGGATTACCTGACTGAAACACAACTTTAAGTTGACACTTTTGAAGCAGTCATCTCCACCTAAAAGTTTGGAAAACTTTTATTTCTAGCTGACTGTTTTCACATCTGTCATTCTCACTATCTCATTTCCCAGTCCTTACCTTCTGTTCCTTAGCTAGTTAAAGGAGCTCTAATCAAAACATAAGTTTTCTTCTATGAATAGAAAATAGTATAAAAATGAGGAATAGTATGACAATTTCCCAATTTTCTCTTGATCCTAAAGTGACATTTTTATCACACCTATTATAATACTTATTGGACATTTGACTGTATAACTGAGCTGAGTTTGATGGAAGTCAGTTTATCATTGCTACTCAGAAAATTCTTTTCAGAGCTAGGGCAATTGGACAGGACCCCTCTTGTACACATACTCTAAAGAATTTGAGAGAATTACTTTTCCCATGTTCTTATTGTGAATTTTTGCTACTAATCCCAGGAATTAATAAATTAATTGATTAGCAAATGGCTAGGAACATACATGTACTACAAAGTTACTTAAAATTGAATTTTTTAATGTAGCACTATTTTAGAATCTTTAGAATCAGACATCACAGGTCCTTTTTACATATAACTGGTGGAAGTTTGTGCTTAGAAATAATGAGTAAATAACACATGAACTCTGAGAAAATGTGTCTAAATTAACATAGTCCACCTTATTCAATTCATTTAAACAAACATTTATTAAGCACTTACTGTGTACTGAGCACTTGACTAGTTGCTGGAGAAACATATACAATTTAGGGAAAATAGTTTTTCTTTTGAGAGAAATAATGATATGGGGAGATCATCATTTCTCTAAAGTCTCTAAAGTTTGAGCTTTCTCATCTATCTGTCCTTAGTCTAACCTTAGAAGAAATCTCTAGACAAAGGTGAATTCCACTCCATGGCTTGGACGAATTGCTCCAGGAAGAGATTTTTCAGTGTTTGAGGTAGTCTCTCTGTTCTAGAGTGAAGTGTTGTCATTCTCAGTTTCACATTAGAGTGAGCTCACTTCTCTTTGTAAAATCCACCTCTTGTTAATTGTTAACCAATCAGAGTTGATCACTATCTGCTGGAACATCTCTTATCCAAAGGCATATATAAACCTCAAGAAGTGGTACTGTTATTTCTTTGACCATCAAGAGGATAAGGAAACCAATTTGTTAATCACATACTGGCTGTGACTGACAAAATTGATTATAATTTACCCAAAATTTCTGTCTCTTAAAATCATGTTATTTATCATACCTTATAGAATTTCTGATGTAATACTAGGTCCTGATTAGCACAATGCATCCCATGTATTGGTGGAATTACTCAAATTTACAACTTGTACTACATATTTCCACTGGATTGAAAACATTTTACATCTAATTATAATTTCAAAAAGTGAAAATCTGAATAATATAAACATTTCGCTGGATTCATTATTTGCATTAATCTGGCCCTTACATGTGCCCTGAAATATTTGGAGCAGGAGTTCAAGAAGAAGCATTGTGGGAGAGGATGGGATAAGAAGTCAAAAGATCTAGATTTCTTAGCTTTGCTAGTCTTGGCTTAGATACCCACTATCTGTGTCCCTGGGCAAGTCAATTAACTTCTCAAAATTTTAATTTCCTATCTGTAAAAATGGAAAGAAGAGAGATTCTCACTTAAGTCTCTTTCTGTTCTTCAGTTTTATTATTCTATAAAATAACATCAAAACTTTATACAAAATTGTTAAAGACATCACTGAGATATGTGAAGGAGGGAGAATATTAATAATATGGCAAATAATAAGTTTTAGTGTTCAGTATAGTTCAATAAAATCCTGAAACTATTTTGAAAGAATTTCGTGACATCCTTTTCTCACTTGAGATGCAAAAGTTGTGCCTCAATAATGAGCCTTACTCAAAAACAAAAAATCTGTTTTACTCAAATTTCATTTTATTCTTAGTAGTCTGGAAAATAATTTAAATTCTGAGAGTACTTATTACTATAATTGTTATAATGAATTAGTTTTAGGAAAACTGTGGAGAAAGGACATAAAATGCCTTACTATTAGTATCTAACTAGAGTTCATGGATTCTAAGTTATGCTTTCCATACCTAGAAGGGGCTTGAATAAACCCAGTCTTGAAAGGAAAACCAAGTGCAAAGTTTAATAAGGCACACTATGCACATGAGGGAGTATAATTATTTTTCTTCTTGCAGGCTAAATTGGCTCCTTCTTCAGCTTAATCCCTTATTGGGGAGCCTTCTGTCACATATTTTGTACTCCAAGAAGTGAAAGCCAAGTTTAGAGTCTGGAATTTGATATGTTATTTGGCCTCTGTAAGAATGTCCAGTTAAAAGTTGTATGAAGCAAGAAATTCTGAACTTTTGTTCTTCTTGGAAAGAGAAACTATACTAAGTAGAGAAAAAAGTGAAATCAGTCTTAAGTGAGGAAAACTCCTCTGTTTCATTCGCCTCATCAAAAAATTCATCAGTTCCTCTCTTTAAATGTTTTTTGTAAGAATATTTAACTGTGCGGGGAGGCTAGGTGGTGCAGTGGATAGAGCACCAGCCCTGGAATCAGCAGTACCTGAGTTCAAATTTGACCTCAGAAATTTAATAATTACTTAGCCATGTGGCCTTGGGCAAGCCACTTAACCCCATTTGCCTTGCAAAAAAAAAAAAAACCTTAAAAAAAGAATATTTAACTGTGATTTTAAAATTGCTTTTTATTCAACTATGTTTAAGTATCTTGGGCAACAATTATGTAGAAACCTTGGAAGTATAAAAAGTGAAAATTCATTTCTCTGCCTAGGGATCTGTATGATTTGTAGACTGAAGAAGTTACAGGTCCTTTTCTACCTAGAAAACTTTCATTTGCTGTATGATCATTTCTGAGCCTCATGGAGAATTCAGAGCTAAGATTATTATCTTCATCTATAACAACCACAGGAATTATCCTCTTCCTATTATCTGCTGTCTATTGTTTATTAGTTGCATTCTTGTTGAAAAAAATACATAAATCAACATTTTTATTAGGATACCTTAGAGATCATTTGTCCAGTATTCCCATTTTATATATGAAGAAAATGAGGCCCAGAGTAGTTCAGTGATTCTTCTGAAGTCATGCAGATAATAGGTAGTAAAATAAGACTTCAAAAGAAATTCTTTGACTATAAAATCAAGACTCTATTGTATTTCAGTTTTTTGGTTTTTTGTGCTCTAAACATTATAAGTTGTTCATGTGGAAACTCTGCAGAGCTATAGCTGTTTTACATCTTCTATTATAATTTGTCTGAACTACCAAGTTGATTTATGTTTCTTAATTGAGATACCTGAGATTACCTGGTCAGATTGCATGAGGTAAGACTAAATCCCAGTTATTTTGACTCTGAGGCTAGACCTTTATCTACTATGGCTAATTGCTTTTCCTTTTCAGTATTGCACACTATTATTTTCTCTAAAAAGAATTGTTTCATTTTGTAATATATAATAATAAAGTAAAAAAAGTGATTCAATTTAGAGAAAGTAGAAGAGGAAAGGGTGACCTAAAGAATTGAAATTGATTGGTTCTCTAATACAGTAGACTATTGAGATATTTAGCAATTATTAAAACAGCAAAAGATACATCTCCCCAAGAAAAAATGTATTCTCTTCCTGGAAGCTCTGAGAATTTCTGGAAGTTCATTACTGTTTTTATCAAATGAACCCCAGTCACCATGTACATTAATTTTTCTTTCCAGAGTAAAATATTGACTTTAAATTTTTATGGTGAATAACAATAACAAAAAGTTATTAGAGAATTAGTAATATAGTCAACATAGTAGAAAATTATATATTTCTAAGTTGCTGGACACTTGACTCATATAAGGTGCTGGCAATGTTGTAAATGCATTAAAATGTACAACTGAATGATCCAAAGAAATATCTTCACATCAGTTTAGCAATTAGCCCAAACTCCTTCTGTGTTTAGGTGAGGGCCAAAACCAGATTCGCTATACTTTATATAACCTTACTCAGGTGAAATACTCAAGAGCACCATATCTTCCTTATAAACTCCCTGAAAAGCCATTCCTTGCCCGTACAGCTGTTCCAACTTTTATATAAATGTAACTTCAACTATAACATGATGACAAATGATCATACAGTATTTGATTGAAGACCTCAAGATTGAGAGGAATCTACCGCCTCTAGATACTTTATAAGTCACTTCCTTCCCTTTACCTTAAAGACCTTCTAATACTTGAAGACAACTCCTATATTTTCTAGGCTAAGCATTACAGATCTTTAAACCAATTCTCAGAGAAAATGGACTCAATTTCCACCACCATTGTGGTTGCTCTTCACTGGCTTTTTTCTAGCATATTGATATTCTTAAACTGGAGCACCAAGAATTGAATGCAATGCTCCAGATGAAGTCTGATGAAGACCAATTACAATGGCATTATCATCTGTTTTATTTCTGAAAGCTCTGTCTTAAGATATAGTCTCAAATTACCTTAGCTTTTTTGACTGACACATCACACTGATGATTCATATTGAGTTTTCAGTCTACTAAAATTTCCAGATCATTTTTAAAACAACTGCCAACAGATTCTGCTTTGCCTATGTTGTGTCTGTGAAGGTGCTGTTGTTGGTGTTGGTTTCATACATTGTATTCTTTTTAAGTTTCTTGTTAATTAGATTCAGTCTAATGCTGTATATCTTTTTGGAACCTAAATCTGTCATCCAATATGTTATAGGGATTTCTCATCCTTTCCTCATTCTGCCTCCCTCTTCTTAGGCAGCTTTACCTGTGTGAAGTGGGAACAAGAAGCTGACATATATACAATGACTCACTTCTCAAAAACATACACAAGTTTGAGCACTCACAAATAGCCATATCAAAACTGATGCAGGATCAGATAGACTTATGTGAATATATGTATGCATATACATACATTCTATACTATGCATATATGTGTGTGTATGCATATGTGTGCATCTGTACTGACACACAGACAAATAATATAGAAATGGTTAAAAATATGTTCTCTTTCCTCCAGCAGTAGCTTAGGGAATACAAAAGCTTAGGGAATACAAAAAAAGGCACTATCCCCTAATATTCAAAACCTACCTATGCCAGGTACTGGGAGAAAGTGTTTTCTTTGCTCTTCTCCTGCTCTCTTTGGTTTAGGGGCAGACTATCTCCTAGCTATGTATGGTCTCAGTTTTGACCCTATCTCTTCTTCTGGGTCTTGATGAGAGATCTATCTTGGTGGTACCCATCAAGACTGTCTTTATCTCCCCCCCTCACCCCCCCACCTTTTTGCAAAATACACAAAACAATCTATGCACGTTTATTTTCTTTTTGGGAAGGACTGGGGGAAGAGGCAGGGTGCTTGTGGGGGAATTGGTTTATAAGAGAGGAAAAAAGGAGAAGCAACCAGTCATCTCTACAAATTCCCTGATGACGCGACATCAAGGGGATTTGCTCAGTTTGCTTTGTGGAAGTAGTCCAATCCTCCTCAGTGCAATCAACCATATATACTAAGTATCTAGCAAACAATTTTATTAGCTGAGCAATTCACTGGAGACATAGCACTTCTTGGACAATAAATGTCTCTGGAGTGCCCATAGTCCATAGCGGCAAATAAGATCTGTCTGAGGCTTGTCTTAGGTGATAGCTGCTGAAAGACCTCTTTCTCTTCCATTAATTTAATTTTTACCCTTTTAAAGGAAGACCCAGCTCAATTGTCACCTACTTCTTCCAGCATTCAATTTTCTCTATTTTACTCTCTCTTTTATCTTATTGTTTCTAGCACCCACATCTTTTAGGCATTCCACTATTTATCACTTCATCACAGATTAAAGTATTCTGTAGTTACATTTTTTTATCTAGTCTAAAATGGTAAACTTGCCTGTTTAATTATTGTCCACATATCCCAAATACTGTTCTGATGTTTCTGAACTGGTCTGAAACTGATGTTTCCTATTTGCTCATTGATACCCATAATACGATAAAGTCAAATATTCATTGCTGACATCTGTTCTGACAACGAAGTTAGTTCCTCTGGGCCCCTTTTCTCCTTGGATAGATCTAGTCCTTCAGGGAAGCTCAGGGATCTTCCTTTCCAATTGCTCTCTTGGTCCACCTGTGAACTCTACATATAGAGGTCTGATTTTCAATCAGTAAAGTTTTACTGTCTTTTTCTCCTTTTACAAAGAGAGATGAATTTCCACACAGAGACCAGCGTTCTGGCCTTTTGCCCATTCCCCCTGAGGCCTGTGTAAACATTGACTTTGAGGTTGGTGGGTTAAAGGTTAAATGTCCATGCATAGAAGTCACTGAATATTTAGACGACCGGAATGGGGAGACTTAACCTCCATCTTCCTCCAAATTAAAATGAGGTGCACCCCTGTCTGTAGGGGTCCTGGGGCTAGGGGTGATTGGTAGGGCGGAGAGAACTGTAGGGACTCCGGAGGTTCCTGTAGTCTCTTGGCCTGAGGTTGGGGGGTGGCAGCACAGAAGCAGGGGCGGGGCTGGCTTTTCAGCGAACGACCAATCCCGGTGGTCAGAAGGCTCCAGGGACTCCTAGCTCTCCAGACCTGGACTACAGAGGCTGCCCAAGTGCTGGGGGGACGAGGTAGCCCCGATTCAGCTGGGGAGGGAGCCGAGCGGGGTGCGGGGCTACCCTGGCCCGGGGGAGTGCCTCCATGCAGCATCTACAAAGATTCGGGGCCGGGGATGGGGCCACAGTTGGCTTGGGGGAGAGGGCATTGACCGAGTGCAGGAAAGGAGGGTGAGCCCCGCGCAGGTGCAGGGGGAGGGGGAAGGGCAGAGGTGTGTGTGGGCAAGAGCAGCTTGGTCCCAGGGATGGCATGCCCTTAGCAGTCAGGCTTTTGCGGGTGAGCCTGGACGCTCGGTGTCCGTGGCATGTCTGCCTCTGCTTCGGCTGCCTAGGAGGGGGAGGGGACATTTGCAGCTGTGGGCAGATCCAGGAAAATTAATTTACTCTCTTTCGCAGGAAAGAGACCTGCAAAATCAGGCAAGGTTTTCCATCTTTTCCCTCACCCCTCACACCCCTCTTCCTCTGGAGCAACCTCATCTATTCATCTTGGGCCCTTTCTGGGAGCTGGTGAAGCTCTATACTTGCTGTCTTTTCTCTTGTGGGCTGGAGTGCAGAAATTCGTACACATACGCCCCCTGTTCTCATCCCCTTATCCTGGTGGCTTTAGATGATGTCTGGTAAGTAGGTGTATTTTCTTCCCTTTTCAACCCTGGGGGTGGTAAACATTCCATTTATTTTGAGAGTCTTATTCAGTGTTAAAATACTCAGTTCCTGTAATTGATTCCACTGTGGGTATATATTTCATGATAACTTTTCCTCCATGACTGCCCTTGTGGGGAAGCAATGCAAGGAAAACCATTTTCAGTTATTTACTGCAACCGGGATGCTTTGTCATAAATAGCCCAGACACATTAGAAATTCTACCATCTGGTTAGGGGGATGGCAGGAATTGGACTCCTGCTATCTTTGGGCTTCCTGTAGTAATGAGAATTTTTCTACCCATGTGTTGTTTTCTTTGTAGTATGTTTGTAGAATGCCATGAAGCATGGCACAGTGGAAAAATCTCTGGCCTTAGAGTCAGACTATTATGCACCCCTCCCCCCAACTTTACACATGTGGGTCTTTAGGCAAGCTCTATGATCTTCAGTTTCTTCAAATGTAAGAGACTACACACACACACATCCATTTATAACATATGAAATAAATACTATATATACTACATGAACATATATATTTAGTAAATCCTGAAGTGATAAACAAGCATCAGTTTTTAATTGGTAGAATTTTCTTATTCATTTTTTTCTCTGAGCAAAACCATTTCAAAATTGTAACCATAATCTATATATCTTTAATGAATATGCATGTGCCTCAGAACTATTTTAAAAGCTATACAGATTTTTAATCACTAAAAGAATAGTATTCTTGCACAAATATAGAAATATATATTTGCACAAAGATAATATTATGAGATAGAATTTAGGCAACATTAAGTAGATTTATTCAAACAACTCTCTCTCAGAGTAAAAATTCTCCTGAGTAGTTAGTTTGGACATTTTCGGTGTGCTAAATCCACCTTGAGTCAAATCTAATCACCAGAAAATCCTTTCCTAACTTAAAGTGACGGCATATATAAGAAAAAAGATATTTCATAGTTGTGTAACCATGAGTATAGTGCTTATTTTCTTTGTACCTCAGTTACAAATCTATAAAGTAAAATAGATTGGATTAGGTGATAATACTTAAATATTTCAGGGGAATCTATGATCTCATTGTAGGTTCTATGGGTTTAGATGTCATTCATCTATGCTTTCCATGCTCAGTGATTCTTGTTCTTCTGTAGAAATCTAGTGGCTTTATTCTGGTTCTTTTTACATTCTGTGGATTTCAGTGAATCACTCTTACTGTTTGTACAAACCTCATTTCTGGCCTACCTCCTTTTCCCATCAAACATTTATTTTTTAAATTATTTTAATAGATCTCTATAGATATCATTTTATTATACCTCTTCTTGAATGCAAAATTGTTAGAATTTTCCATTTGCTTTGGATCCACAATGCATTTCTTTGCCCATTGGATGATACAAAGTTGACTAAATGATATCCAACTCACTCCTTCTGGATCCAACTCATGATTTGTCAGTACAAAATATTTACACTGATGTACTAACTCAATCCCAACTGTTCATCCCAGTCTGGACAATAGATATTTTCTTTCTATTTAGTTTTTTATATGAATTTTAGGTTCATTTCTTTTGAATAATTTTGAATTTCTTTGAGAAATAATGAATATTTTGGTGCTTGATTAATTAGCAAAATACTACCTATAAGAAGTTATGGACTCTGGATGAGCAATAGCATGTGCCCTTGTGAAACTACTTTTCTTTAAAATTGTTATTTCAGTGGATGGGGTTGGAGGAACTTAAGTGGGAAGGAATGTGATGTGAAAACAAAAGCTATCAATAAAAATAAAATATCTCATTGCATAGCTTCCACAAGAAGGAAAATATTGGAGGTTTTGCCATCTGTAAGGTTAATACATTTTTATCCTGTGTGCAACATTATCCATGAAAGTAGTGAACATATTGGTCACTATATGTCTCCCTGACATATTCCTTGCTTATTTTTAATAATTAGAAGTTCCTTTAAAAATTATCTCTGGAATTTCAATCATCAAAAATTTCCATATTAATTTTAACATTTATGTAAAAGAGGTTCCTTTTGTTGGAGAGGTACATTGTGCCCTAAATCAAATGCTATTTTTTTTTAAAGCAAGAAGCAATAAACTGCAGAAACTATTGTTTTCTGCACCTTTTGGTCATTATATGATTGTAAAGTTATGATGTGTCACAGAGAATCATTGAGAGACCTTCTTAATAATTTCTCAGTTTTATCCAAAGTATTCTCTGTGTAGATGAAGCTCATTCTCATAAATATTTTGTAGAAATGAGAAAATAGGCAGTATTATTTGCCTGAATATGCCTGGTATAATTTTCCAATTATTTTGGTTAGCTCCTCCCTGAGATATTTTGTGATTTTGCAATATTTTCAAGACTATGTTAACTTTATTAGTATTTATTTTTTCTTTTCTAGATTCTTTCTCCAAATTCTTCTTCTTAATTAATTCCTGCTTGATTTTAAAACACATTGAAGAGTAAAGCCTTAGTTTCTGTAATTGAGGTAGTTGCTTTGTTATTAATGATATAAATAGCTTTTTAAAGAAGGGCTGACACATTAATTCCAAGTTCCATTTACTATTTCTCATCAGTTGTTTCTATCAATGGTTTTAGCATGATGCAACTATTTTGAGTCTCCTGTTAAACTTTTGCAGAATTGTTTTTGATGTGTGTGTGTGTGTGTGTGTGTGTGTGTGTGTGTGTGTGTGTGTATTCCACTTTAAAAAAGACAGTCCCGGAGCAGCTAGGTGGCACAGCGGATAGAGCACTGGCCCTAGAGTCAGAAGGACATGAGTTCAAATCTGTCCTCAGACTCTTAATAATTACTTAGCTGTGTGACAAGTAGCTTAACCCCATTGTCTTGCAAAAAAAACCCAGCCATACTTTTAGGCAATTGTTTTGGAAAAGGAGATATTATTAACTACCATTTCCATCACATTCCTAATCTTTGGAATGAAAGTATTCATTATAGGCATGTATGTATATGCAAAGGTATGTGTCTATGTATGCATGTATACACACATATATGCATTATGTATGTGGTTTCTTAGTAATTGGAAATATGCCTAGATGTAAGGAGTTAAAGACTATTGAGACGTTCATTTCTTAAGAGATATCATATGCACATGTGTATAGGAAACCTATCTGATTATAGATGTATATAAGACCATTGTTTCACACATGTATCTATGTACAAATGTGTACATATGATCATCATCCTTTTCATCAGAGTGACTAAATAGCAAAATATATATTGACTTGGATTGTGAGATCTTGTTATTTTCTTGCTAGAATTTTTCTCCCTTTTTATCGTCTGCAAAAGATATTGGTTCATGAATTGTAGTTAACATCACAAAAGTCTTTTCTTTCTGCATAACAAGATGGCTGAATTCCATCAAATGATACTTCTTGTTACCTTTATGCACATGATGAAAGCAATCCCAGTAATTTCTTACCTCTCCAAGGAAGACCAGTGAGTCAATCTTTCATTTAGCTGCACTTTCCTTTTCTGTCTTATGTTTTTTCATTACAATTATATGGATATGGATATGGTTCTTTTCTATTAATTTGGCAATTGAACATAAATCTTATGTTTACCCACTTAGTATTTTTGATGGTCTAAAAACTATTTGATTCTTGGCACATGGTTTGCTTCCTTTTTGTCATTTCTGAATTTTGTCATTCCTTCTGAAGAAAGAGGATACATAGAACTGAGGATCAGTTAAGATTTTTCCTTGTATCATGCCAAACTTCAATTATTGACATGATTCATCACAGTGGCTAACCTACTGATGATACATGCCTGTCATTCTTAGCTATGCTATCCTCAGAAAGACTATCCTCACTTTGTTACTGGGACCATAGTTCTGACATTTTAGTGTAATAGTTTTCAGAGCTCCATTGGCAGAATTTTTGAGAACCAAGAGAGAGATCTTCCCCAAACAATGAAGTATCATAATAGAATTCTGAGGAGGAATAACAATAATTGCTGATGTTTGTATGGTGAATAAGATTTTAATAGCCTGTATGCACATTATCTAATTGGATCCTCACAGTCTTGTGAATTTTATAGATCTGTCTAAGGCATCTTCATAGCATCTATATTATTTTAAAAGTCTATTTATTTGATATATTAGTAAAAATGAATATCTGATATCTCATTGAGAGATTATTTTAGTAAGTTGCTTTTAGAAACCAGAAGATTATGACTAATTACTGTACTGTTTATCCTTTCATCCCTGCTGTCCAATAAAGGAGAATGGTCAGTATATTTTCTAGGTTGCAAACAGAATACTGCTTTTAAGGAAGAGTATACCACAGAATTCCCTCCTTTGGAGCAAGAGAAAAATGACTCTGTAGTTTGCTTGTTTGGATTTCTCCAATTCGAAAACCATTTAAAACAAGCATTTAAAATTGATTTTAATCAACATTGGAATGTGCAATTTAGATTTTATGTAAGCACCAACTATTTACCAAAGAAAAAAAATAACCTTCCAGTGAATAAAAGTAACAGAAGCTCCTTCTCTGGTAGATCTAAATTATTTTTAAAGGGTAGGGCAGCTATACACAGGTACTATACTGACTTGCCATTTACTCTTTAATCCTGTACTCATGTCAAATTTGATTGCATGAAAACATTCTTGCTTTTTTAAAAGACATGCTGTTACCTTAGAGCATAATTTCAATCTTTTCTATTTCTTCACCTTCCATTTCAATCTACTTCACTTTAGTCCCCTTGATAAAAATCACCTTTGACCTCAACACTTTATCTCTTGGAACCTTATCTCCTTTACAGGATGAAGGTGATGAGCATGAGAAATTCAACATCCAATTGTCATCTTTCATTTGCTAGAGGAAAACTTAAGTCCCAGGAGGCTAGAGTGCAATAATTTGAAAAAAAAGATCTTAAAAAAGTGATCGAGTAATTGGATAGATCCTTGAATGAGGAATTGTGTTAGATACTGGGGATACAATGATGAAAATAATATAGACCCTTTCCTCAAAGAACTTAAAATATATATGATGAGAGATAAACACATATAACCAAATAACTATATTATGTTAAAAATGATTAAGTATCTAGAAAAGGTCACAGTGATCTGAAAAATTCAAGGGGCAAGAGATTACTTTAAACTAGTAAAGAAGTATTTTTATGAAGGAGATTTTTAGCAAATCTTGAAAAGGGGGAAGGGTATAAATCACAATGATATGAAAGGCAGTGTGGTATGATTGAAAGTGCTTACTTGTAAAATGCTTTGCAAATTTTAATGCATTATATAAAAGTAGGTTATTATTAAGCAAATCTTTTGAAAAATTCTTTTTTTATCCCAAATAGACAGTTCTAATGTAGAACTGAAGTTCTGTTCACATTACTTTTTATCAACAAATTTCAGCACTAATTAAACTTCCTCATTAAAATGAAAGGGCATGGGCAGAACTATATGGTCAGTGGACCCTGGAGTCAGGAGGACCTGTGTTCAAATCCAGCCTTAGGCACTTAATTTTTATCTGTGTGAGTCACTTAGCCTCATTGCCTTAAAAAAATTCAATTAAAAATAAAATGAAAGGACTGCATTTGAATATGAATTAGATGTACACACACACACACACACACACACACACATATACAGTGCTTGTGGAACTATTGAGGTCATCACATTCATTTCAGCAAATATTATTTAAAGTCAGGGATAAATGAAACCAATTGCAGTAAAATTTTCAAAGGTGAGGGAAAGATGGATGTAGGGAAATGCAATTTCTAAAGCTTACTTTGTCCCAGGCTTGCTTTCATGTACCTACCATACAGATCCTTTGCTATTTCACATTGTGATCTTTAGTTGTGCTAGTCCCTATTTTACTTTACTACCTCACCTCAACTTGTCTATCCTTTACATTTTTATTCAAACATCTCTTTTTCCATAAACTTCCCCTGATTTCCTCATCATACTTACCTCTTAATGGTAATTATTTTTCTTCTTAACATATCACATAATACCTTGGTAACTTATTATATATTTAAGTATTATTTTACATTGTAGTTTATTATATATGTGCCATATCCCCCTTCAAGACGACACAGCAAGGTCCCAAATAGTATAAATAATAATTTTCTGATGTAGTTGCATTATTAAAATTTGTATTGTCTATTTCCATTGGGCTGGAAATAATTAATGTTTCTTACATAATTACAATTTTAAATAGTGTGAATTCAAATCCATGTAATCATTTTGGAGGATTCATTTTTGGCACTGATTGAAATCTAGCTATATAAGTTCCATGAGGACATTGCCTTTTAAACTCTTTTCCCCTAGTGCCTAGCATGATGCTTTGCACATAGTGAGCCTTAAAAATGTTATTTTTTTGGGGGGGGTTGCAAGGCAGTGGAGTTAAGTGACTTGCCCAAGGTCACACAGCTAGGCAATTATTAAGTGTCTGACGTCACATTTGAACTCAGGTCCTCTTGACTCCAGAGCTAGTGCTCTATCCACTAAGCAAGCTAGCTGCCCCCAAAATGTTATTTTTTCAGTGAATTGTGACTAAAGTTGTTGCAACACAAAGTAGAATAAGGTAAATGTAATATTAGAAATACAAAGAGAATGCTATACTATTCAAATGAATAAGAAATCCTATCCATTTGGAAGATGGGGAAAGGCTTCATGAATGAGATTATAGTAGACTGCTATATAAAGGAAGGAAAGGAACTGGAAGGAAATTGGTCTCAGACAAAGGTAACAATATGATCAAAAATGTGGAGGCAGGAAAGTTCAAGGTGTCTTGAAAGTAACAATGAATGAGGTAATTTTCCAGGGAGATAAATCTCAAGATATAAATTGAACTATCTAAATATCTATCCCTGGAAAACTGGATCATTCTTTAGACTAAATAAAATTTATATATATATATATATATATATATATATACATATTCATTTATATATAATGTATTCATATATGTATAAAACATGAATCCCTACCTATTGTCAGATAGATATGGAGTATTAGGGGATTAATAAGACAGGAAAAGTTAGGGGGCATATTCTTGATTTATAGGACTTCAAATTAGATATAAGTTGGTAGATTGGATCAAGTCACTGATGTTTTTGAATGCCAAAGTGATAGTATTGTATGCTTTAGGAAGAATAATCTGGAATTGTAGGAAGGATTGGAATTGAGATTGAAATCACCTTGATTCTTTAATATTCTTCAGTGATATTCAATAGTCCTGGAGTCACAGTATAGTTAAAGGATGTTGGCAATTATCCAAGGAGAAGGATTCACTTCCTTTGATGATGACCCACAAATATGGAATGATGGAAGTTCAGATGGACAAGGTATTCTAGGATTATAGCTTATAAAACTTTAGTCAACAATACAGGAAAAAAGGTAAGCCAGAGTTGGAGAGATAATTTGAGAGAACAAGAATGAATCAGGGACTTAGATGTCAGAAAAATAAAGGATAGGTTTATTATATGACATTATGGGATAGGTGAAACTACATAAAGTTGTGTTTGGAGAGTAGAATTTCAAAGTTCTTTATCATAGAGATGTAATGTTATAAAAGTTGGCTAATTTCATGTTTTCTCAGGTAGCTGTACAAATGAAGTGGGGGGGCAAGTGATTTATTTTTACTTGAGGAATTTCAATAGTCAGCTTGGTAGGGGAAGTAATTACAAATGTTTAAATCTCCTATGATAATGGCAGGAACTTGGTTGGAGGAGAGTATCATAAGCCAAATAATTTGGTCACTGAGTAATTGGGAGTGACGTAAGTATATGACATAAATGAAAATGTAGATAGAGACATCTTAGTGTATTTGCTGGCCCTCAGAAGAAAAAAGCTCATGAAGGATGAAGGTAAAAAAAATTTTGGGAGTGGCATGGAGAGAAAGAAGCATGTCTGGCCTCTTAAATAAAGGAAATATGAAGAACTACTCTTCAGTGAAGAGAGTTGTATGACTTTCCCTCTCATAGTCATTATCTTCTCTGATATCTTATCAATCATGTTATTTCCAAATTCTTGGGTCTATTTGCTCTTAAATTTAATAGCTCAAATAAAACATCCCACACCCTTCATCATCAATGTAGTTATCAAGATATTCTATATTCTGATAACTTTCTCAGGTGAAAAACATCTGAGTATACATTTTGTGAATAGGCTTAGATATTGATATTCAATTGATCAATAAATCTAAATTTAAATTTAGATATTGATATTCAATTAATATTCAATTAATCAATCAGTTTAAATTAGGAGGGAAATGGTTTTGATTCACCAGACGAGATTGAATGATGACTCAGGAAATATATTGGGTTTGCTTGGAAAAATTAACTACATATCTAGACCTATGTATATTAGAGAAAGACATTCTACTAACTAATCTAATAATTTCTTTGGCAACTCAACTTTGGGAAGAGATTGAGAAGATTTTTAGACCCATTCTAGAGAACTGCTAGAAAGAAAATTAAATGCCAAGATCAAATATTATATTCTCTTCTTCCTCTTGTACCCCACCATTGACCATATTATTGGAGATACTTGGTCCATTAAAAAATAATGCATTTAGGGACAGCTAGGTTGCACAGTGGATAGAACACTGGCTATGGAGTCAGGAGGATCTGAGTTCAAATCTGTCTTCAGACACCTAATAATCACCTAGCTTTGTGACCTTAGGCAAGTCACTTAACTCCATTGCCTTGCAACCTCCCCCCCACCCCAAATAATGTATTTAGCTGAAAGCTTAAAGAAAGATAAATGAGATATATGGAAGAAATATATCTTCAGGGAACACAAATTCTTTCTTTTAGAGATATTTGGTTATGGGCTCTACAAAAGCACTGACCTTAGGAACTCAAAGAAATAAGCCTCAGGGCAATTTCTTAATGACTCCATGAAGACAAAAAAAAAAAAAAAAGACTTTCAAAAATCAGTTGTAAATTACTCTTTGCCATATTTGCTCTCTAATCTTGAGCCCACTTTCACTGAACTCTATATAAATTTATGGAAATATGTCACAGATTTATAGTTTTATGTTAACTCTAGGATATTACTTTAGTAAATATTTCTTTAAAGCTTTAATTCTGGCTGGTTAATCGATTAATTATTGGGAAACATACTGGATAGGGGTTCACCATCTATAGTATTAGAAACCTTCTAGAATCTCAAGGCTACCATAAAATCCAGAAGAAAAAAATTATTCAAATACTCTCTCAGGACCTGACCTGTTGGGAGAATATGAATTAGAATATATATGTATATACTTTGAAATTATATAAATGACAGAACTTTATTTGAGAAGGAATAAAAATTCAGATTTGCATCCTGCTTCTCATTTTAAAAAAAGCTTTCTATGTTTATAGTTTCCTTTCTTCCTAATTTACTTTTAAAAAATTCAGCTCTATTTAATTTGTACTATGCCATATGCTGTAAGTTTTAAAAATAATATAGTCTCCTAAATAAAAGGTCTGCTGGTAGAGGAAATGTTAATAAAACTGCTGGTCCTAACACTTCAGGCATTTAAAGTCTAAAACCTCTAAACATGTTTCAGATATTTTTATCAAAAAAGCCAAAAATTTCTACTTGTCTAATATTCCTCCAAAAATAACAGAATATAAGAGAGGCATCTAGAGAAATCTTGCAAGAGTCTATCATGTAAGAATGGCAATAATGATCGACTGCTTAAAAATTCTAGAAAGTTAACTTTCTGGATAATCTGAATTATATGAGTTTTTCCAGGGTTCTATTTTGTCACTGCATATTTTAAGAAGCATCTTTGGCTACAATCTCCTTTGACCACTCTTTTCCCCTTATGACCAAGGAAATAAAGCTAAATACACAATGTAACTACTTTGGTATTATAGCAATATAATAAAGAAAGCTAACTTTGTTTATTAAAGGGATGAATAGTGAATAGTCAGTATCCAAAATTTTTGAAACATCAAAAATGAAATTCAGCCATCCTAGGTCTTAATAGACTATACTTCTGTCTAATACTCAGTTGCCTTCCAAAACAAGATTCATGACAGCAGTCACTTCAATTCACAATTCATATTATGAGGAAAGAATCAGGACCTAGTGCAAAGAGTACAGAATTTTAATTCAGCAAACCTGGATTTGAATCAAGGCTCAGACACATCTTAGGTATGTATCCATAGACAAATCATTTAAAATCTTCAAGCTTCAGTTCTTTCATCTGCAAAATGGGGCTAATAATACTTGTATCTTTCTTATAAATTTGTTGTATTTATAAATCTTAGGTACTAGATAAATGTGAATTATGATTTCCCCCCTCAAAAATATCACCTGAAAAATGAACAAATACATTTCTTGCATCCAAAGTTGATCGTTACTATGAAAAAACCTGAAACTTTCTTAGCCTAACAGTGCTCAGTTCAAGTCGAGGGAGAGTATGGTGGATAAGAAGAGAGCTTCATTTATATAGTTTTTTTTCCTTTGAAATGTTAAGGAACATCCAAGAATATACTTTGTGAACTTAATCTCTGAAGTTTTCATTTTCATGATTTCATTTATTACTCATATGATTTTTAGTACTAGGGGAGTTTTACAAATTTCAGGAATTACTGTAGTCTGCTTTGTGGGAAACTAAGATACTATGTGGTCTGAGCACAGGGTTTCATGCTAGGAATTCAAATTTCTCAAGACAATGAAGTGGCCTTGGGCAAGGCTCAGGATTTCTCTGTGTGTCTCTTTTCCTCATAGAACTATTGTCTTTATCCTGGCAACGAACTCTCTGGGGCCTGAGAGACAAACTTGTTTGAAAGTTGCTATAGAAGTGCAAAGTAGTGGTATGTATGTGAACTTCATTGTTGGGCTGTAAACTAGGTCAGATAACAAACTATTTCTTGTATCCCTAGTGAGAAATTATGGAGAGAGAGAGTACCTTTCTCTTAGTGAAACACTATAACCTCCCTTTCCAACTTCACTCTCAGAATTGAGGTGTTCTGTTAAACTGATTTTTGAAGCAGGTAGAGATTTTGATTATGATTTGACCGGACCTAAACACAATTATTTTGAGAAGAAGTGCACCTTCTCTTCCTTATAAAAAATCAAAACATTACTGGAGTGTATTATATAAAAACATAGCTTGTAATAAAATACAGATTACCAATCATTGAAAAAGACATTTGGCATGCATATTTTTTAATTAAACAAACACTTGAAGTGATAAAGTCTAGATTACCACATGATGCTTGATATGAAAATCTTTCATCTCTCTCTATTGACATTTGTGGTTTCTGCCACAACTTGGCAATTTACTTATTATAATTATGGTATTCACTAACATGCAACAGGAATGGTCCCTAGTCATTACATAGCTATAGGCTCTAGACCTATAATTTCATTAGTGTAGAAAATTCTCCTGCATAAGAAATCACTTCTCTGCAACTACAGTGCTTAGAGCACTGAATGATTAGGTATCTTGCTCAAAGTTAGTAGCTGATGTGTCAGTAATAGGATTTGCACACAGGTTTTCCTGGCTCCATGGCTGATTCTAGTCACTAAGTCATCCAGACTCTGTTTATTATATGAAGAGAATTAAGCTAGTAAAATTATATTGTAAAAATGACAAGTCAAAATGATTATTATAATGACTAATCCCTTTGTACTTAGTCATATCATTTGTTTTTTTGTTTTTGTTTTTTTTTTAGGTTTTTTTTATTTTTAGGTTTTTTTCAAGGCAAACAGGTTTAAGTGGCTTGCCCAAGGCCACACAGCTAGGTAATTATTAAGTGTATGAGGCCAGATTTGAACCCAGGTACACCTGACTCCAGGGCCGGTGCTTTATCCACTATACCACCTAGCCACCTCTTAGTCATATCATTTGACACCTTGTTATTAGAATTTGGTATTTCAGGATTGATCAAAGACCAACTCTCAACTATATGTGTCCATGAACTCATGTTAATTTTCACACATCTATCCATCCATTCATCGCTCCATTCTTATATATGGTGGTGGGAACAGGAGAAGGGAAAAGGAAGGGAACCATTAACTCATTAAATAAGTTCCTGAGTCAGAGGTGGGGTGGGAATTGTGTTTTGCCTTTGTGCGATGGGGGGGGAGAGAAAGAAGGAGGAATAAGCATTTATATAATAGCTGGTATGGGCACTATACTAAGCACTTTTAGTCTATATTATCTCATTAAATCTTCACACCTATATGAATTAAGAGGTGCTATTATGTTTTCCAGTTTAAATTTGAAGAAACAGACAAAGGTTAAATGACTTGCCCAGGGACCTATAACTAGTGATTGAGGCTAGATTTGGATTCAGGTCATCCTAAATCAAAGTCCAGCTCTCTATCCACTCTGACACCCCCTGCCCCCCTTCACAAATGAATATATACCCACATGCATGAAGTCAAGCTAGTATATTATGTTCTGTATTTCAAGCATTAAAATTTGGGAGAAAGAGTAGTTACAATAAGTCTGCCATTCTGCGGGTCAGAAAAGTAAAACTTTTTTTTCTTCTAAATATTTAGTTACAGACCAGGCATTTGTGACACTTGCTACTAATGATGTTTACTGCCAGGGAGCTCTTGTTCTTGGACAGTCTTTAAAAAATCACAGGATAACAAGAAAATTAGTGATACTAATTACATCCCAAGTTTCCAGTCTATTAAGGTAAGTTGCATAAAAGGCAATTCTATATTTGTATATTTTTGTTTAATTTAGTAGTGATACTGTAACTCCTTTTCATATTATGAATCAACTTATTAAATACAGGTAAATTATACATTATTTCTAGGCAAACTGTATCTTTTGAAGAAAAAAGGCATTTGTAGAATATCTGGAAAAATTAAGCAGTAGAATTCTTATAAATTCACATGTTAATACATTTAGTAATTTGTAACTTATGTAAATATATACATATGTGCATATATGCTTATACATTATATATTACATAGATATCTATGTGTATATATGTTGCTTATATGTGATTTAGTTATTTAATTCATTTTAGGAACTCCTACAGTATTTATTTATTTCCCTATTTAGCGCATATGTAACTTGTAATTTTAGAGAGTTGCTGAAGATCTTGAGAGATTATATAATTTGATTATGGTCGCAGATCTTGAACTCAGGTTTTCCTGACTCTAAGGTTATGCATTCATTTGCTAGTCAGTTCAGTATCAATTTCTATGGCTGTGTATGTGCGTGCACACATGTGTGTATGTACACATAATGTTTGAACAGGACCAATTCATTTTCCCATTTATCCAGTTCTTAACACAATGTTAACAACTTGAAGGGATTAGGCAACTTTGCATACCTAGTGCTTTGAAAGTGTCTTCTATATAGTAAATGCTTGAACATTTTAGACAAAGTACTGAGTAAAAGCCTGATACACCATCATTATTTCAGGGAACATGAACTTATTTGCAACATATCCAAATATGTGTAATGAAAGTCATTGGGTTCTTTATGCTTGTCTATGGTTATGGAAATAGGGTCCTGGTTTGTATTTGAATATTTTAGAATATTATGTCCTTTATGTAGAGATGTGTCTATTTATAGGCAGAGGTGCTATGATGTTTCTTCTATTATTTTCCATTTGAATTTATAAATTATATTCAAGGAACTGCTTATTTCTCCTTCTGTGTGAGCAGGGAGAAAGCCTTGTGATATGAACAGTTAGACTTCAGCCGTCAGCATGCCAAAGACAGTTAAATGATAGAGAGCTAAGTCTGCCTTATCATGCAGTTCTCCTCCCCTAAAAAGTTTTATTAATGCCTTTTAGCTTTTCATTGCAGTGTTTTTGCAATTTAGCCACCATTTCATTAAAATTCCCATGTAGGAAAGAAAAAATAGTTAATTAGTGAATAAAAAAGCATTTATTGTTTTACTATGTGCAGAGTACTACGCTCTGGGGATTAAAATTAAAAAAGAAATCAATGTTGGCATTGTTAGTGGTGCATGGTTCAAGAGTTGTTGCCTTCAATGATTGCTATAAGGGCTCACCTGAATGCATGGTTGTTGCTTTGCTTTGCATTGCTATTTCCTGGGTTCTAGGGCTTCGGTCCTCTATCTCTATCATCTCCATTTGTATTTCTAACTCTGACAGGCTCTGAGGGAAGCTGATGGCCAAGGAGGTGTTGACTCACCTAGCAAACAACATCCCCTATATGTTCCTTAGGGCGTTTTGCTAACTTGGTTTGCCTATACAATTCAGGGACAGTTGTTTATGGGGATGACAGATTCCTCTGCCACAAGAGTTACTCCTATGATGACTGCTGGAAGCAAGGATGATGGTCTAAGGGAAACTGCTATTATCTTACTTTGGCAAAAGCTAAATAACACAGTGACTGCATCTAGCAGTGTGTAGAATATTCCTTGAGAATAATACCCTACCTCTATGCCAAGGAGGAAGTATATTTAATCATCTCCCCTCCAGGACCAAGATTGGTTATCACATTTAATCAGAGTTCAAGTATCTTTCAGTTTACATTTTATAGTCATTATGCATATTCTTCTGATTCAGCTCCCTTCACTATGCATCAATTCAAAGTTTCCACTTAATTATTCTGGTTTATATGGAGAAATTCTATGAACATATATATATATATATATTTATATATGTATAAGTATATGTGTATGTATAATATATATTTGTAAATGTGTATGTATATATATATATATATATGTATATACATATATATGTCAATACTGAAGAGGACATTAAAAGACAGTTTGTCATATCAAGATTAAAGAATGCTATATTTGAAAATAAAATTGCAGTTTGAGTAAGACTTAAAAAAATAAATACCTGTATGAAACTTGGTAACATTGTGATTCTTCACTCTCTTTATTCTTTATGTTCTTAAATTCAAAATTAAAAAAAATTTCAGGTTTTAACCTGCCTGCCCTCTGTTGTCCTGCCCCTTTGTTAAAGGGAGATCCTTAAGAGTAGGAGATTCACATAGAACAAGGCTGACAATGAAGTATGGAGATGGATCAAAAATCAGTTTTCTTTTCAAGTCATCAGCATTTTTGGTCAACTTATAGTATTTTTTATAATTTATATTTTATTATTTTTACATTTATTGTTTATTTATTTTCACATTACTACTGTAGTCATGTTGTAAAAGGAAACATAATTCCCCCACCCCTACAAAGATAGAGAAACCTCAAGAAAAATAAAGCAAGAGAAAAAATAGTATACTTCTGTCTATGTTCAGATATCATCAGCTCTGTCTCTGGGATGGATCACATTCATTATCATAAATCTATCAGAGAAGTTGCCTCAATAATTTTTTCTCACAATTGCTATTGCTAGATGTATTTCCCTCCATCCTATTTCTCCCTGCTTCCATTCATTAGATTCTCTCTCTCCTTTCACCCTTTCCGTCCTTAAAAATGTGCTGTGTCCGACTACCCTCTCCCATGATCTTCCCTCTCTTCTATCACCTAACATCCCCCACTTCCCCCATCTACCTTCTTCCATCCCTTTCCTCTCCTTTTTTCCTCTATGGCAAGATAGATTTCTATGCCCTGTTGAATGGGTATGTCATTTCTTCTCTGAGCTGCTTCCTATGAAAATGAAGGCTCACTCATTCTTCCTCACCCCCCCTTTCACTCCATTGCAAAAGCTTTTTCATGCCTCTTTTATTTGAACTATATTTTTCAATTCTACTTCTCCTTTCCCTTTCTTTCAGTACATTCCTTTTTTGCCCATTAACTATCTTTATAATATATTATGCTTTCATATTCAGCTCCCTCCTATGCCTTGTCTATGTATGCTTCTTCTAAATACTCTATTAAATGAAAAGGATCATATGTGTTGTCAATATCATCTTCCCATGCAGGAATACATGTAGTTCAACATCCATCAGTAAGTCCCTCATAATTTTCCCTTCCATTTCATCTTCTTTATGCTTCTCCTAAGTCCTATACTTGAAGATTAAACTTCAGTTCTGGTTGTTTCAACAGGAAAGTTTGAAAGTCCTTTATATCATTGAATGTCCATCTTTTTCCCTGAAAGAGGATGTTCAGTTTTACTTGGTGGTTGATTTTTGGTTGTAATTTAAGTTCTTTTGCTTTTTGGAATATCATATTCCAATCTCTATGAGCCCTTTATGTAAATCTTGTGTTATCCTCATCATAGCTCCATAATATTTGAATGTTTCTTTCTGGATGCTTGTAAGTATTTTCTCCTTGACTTGGAAATTCTGAAATTTGAGTATAATATTCCTGGGAGCTTTCATTTTAGGATCTCTTTTAGGAGGTGATCGGTGGGGAGGGTCTTTCAATTTCTATTTAACCTCTGATTCTAGAATATCAGGGCAATTTTCCTGAATTATTTCTTTTAAGATAAAGTCTAGGCTTTTTTTCTGGTCATGATTTCCAAGCTTTTGAGGATTTTGGGGACAACTCCCCCCACAGACCTCAGTTCCTTCAGTGTCTTATGGGAGGCTCTGACTGCTCTCCTGACTATAGTCTGTGGATGACCACAAGTACTCCTCACTGCCCTGGAGCTGTGAAGAGGGTCCCTGCTCTGATATGGCAGTATGGGGTTCCAGACTGTGGCCTGGATCTGACTATGAGCAAAGCAACAGGGTTAGTGGAGAAACCTCTACAGTCTCCTCTGAGCCCCTTATTATTCATAACTGAGTGTTCTGTAATCAGCTACTGTTTGGCTCCTTAGGCTTGCTTCTAGTTCCTAAGCCAGGTCTACATTGAGGACTGCATTGGCCTGGCCTCTGTGCTCATTCTGGTGTGGCAGTTTTCCCGCTAACCTTCCAAGTTGACCTTGTTGATCCCTGGACTGAGAAGTCTGGAAACTGGTGTCTAGGGCCATGGACTTGAAGTCACAACCAAATATTCAGAATTCAACTTCACATTTTACTAGTAGGGGAACTGTACAAGATATTAAAATATCATTCAGCCTCAGTTTTCTCATAATTAAAACAGTCATTATGATGGAATAATTATGAGGATCATATGACAGGTATAATGTTCCTTGAAAACCTTAAATCTCTATGTAAATATAAGCCAAATGTAAGATAGCAGAAAAAGTCAGCACTTTTGTTGTTTTGTTCCCCAAGTTAATGTTCATGACAACCCAAAAAATAACCTAGGAATAAAGTATATAGGACTTTGAAATTATTATTTTAAGTTTGTTTGTCCTATGAGTTCAGTGCTTGTTGGCAAAACTAGTAGCCCACCCTCATTGCATCTTAATCTGTAATTGGTTCTTCACCTTTGCCCATGATCAGTTTTCAGTCACTTGTAAATCAGTATATATCTATGAACCAATTTTTAATCACTGATTTGTAGATAGCATATCTATAAAATATTGTGTTGAATCAATGAAGGGGTAAATTAGTATGAAATTCAGTACCCATCCTCAAGGACCCCACATATATGTATAGAGAGACAGCATGGTATAATGCATAAAGTCTATTACTTGGGCACAGAAGAACTTTATTTGTATCCTGTTCCTGTTATTAACTTGACTATATGATGATAAGCCAGGTACTCAACATCTCCTAACCTCAGTTTCTTCTTCTGGAAAATGAAGAGAATAATAATTGCGTAACTTCCAAACATTGATGAGGATCAAATGACATCAAATATAACCACCATGTTAACCCTAAAAAAGGTACTTAAATAAATAAAATAAGGCAGTATATGATGCATTCTAAAGCAGTGATAGAAGGGGAAATTTTGTATCCTTTTGGAATGGTTAAAGCAGATTTCATTTAAGAAGTCCAATTTGATCTGAATTTTGCATTAGGGGTAGGATCCACATAGTTGTGTTGATATAGGTCTGGCAGATGTAGGGTATTCCATATAGGAAAGAATGGTATAAACAAAGGAATGAGACAATATAGGATAGACATGCTTGGATGCAGTTAGTAAAATTGTTTGGATAGAATAAAGCATTTATGTAAGGGGATTTTTTTCCTAGTCTGTACCTGTTAATTCATTACTATGGAGAACTCATTCTAAATCCAGATTGACACTTATTTTGTACTGTTTAGTCTTAGAGAGTTGTCAGGGGACCAAGAAATTAAGTGATTTGTCTAGGATGCACACAGCCAGTGTGATTTGCAAATAGGACTTGAGCTCAGATCTTTTTACCTTTAAGACTGACTTTCTTTCCACTATTCCATAATATTTCTCCTCTTCTTTCAGAGAATAGTAGAAAGTAAGTAGTTGGAGAAACAGATTAGAACCAGAATATAGCGAATGTTAAATGGCAAATTAAATTTTAGATATTTTCTGCAACAATCAATTTGGAGTTTATAAACAAGGGAATGAAATGATAAGCATGTTTTAGGGAAATTACATGATAGTTTGAAGAGAGGACTGCTCATTGGCATATTTCTGAATAAAGTCAGGATATATAATGAAATGCCAGATGAAAATGATGACTATTAATGAGTCACAAGTAATTTGGATCTAAGTGTCATTGGATTGATTAATTGTGGTAGAAAATCCAATAGTACGCATCTATTTCATGATATCATTGATTGCTCAAGAAACTTTTCTTTAAGCTGAATGGAAGGCAAAATGGAATATAGTCATTAAATTTAGCTACTTAATGTAACAGGAATAAAAATATGTTATGTAATATATCTACCTCTGCTTAATGAAAATAAATTATATTCTACCATATAAATATTATATGTATCAAAGTAATCTAATTTTTTCGATTATGTGAATTTCAATACACTAATCTATGTGTCCAGCAGGACGAATAATTTTGTTTTGTTAAAGATTTTGCTAGGGAAATGTCCTTGGAGGTTTTTCACAGTTTTTAGAAAGCAGTCTCTGTTATAGAATAATATATACCAATATGTTGATTTTGCTTGCTACTCTTCAGCTTTTAAACATAAATCTATTCAGTGATTTATGATGGAATAATACAAAAGACCATTCCTTAAAAATAAATGTTGTTCTGTAATAAAATGTTTACTCTTTGCTCTGAGATTATATATATATGTATATATGTATTCATATATAGAGATGTATATATTTATATATGCATATATATATATATATGTATGTATGCATACATCGATATCTTTTCCCCCCTTTCCTTCAGGAATGTTCTCTATAAAGTTTTTGATGAAGTAATTGAAGTGAAGTTGGAAGACAGTGATGATTATGTCCACTTGGCTTTAATGAAAAGACCAGAGCTTGGTGTAACCTTCACTAAAATTCACTGTTGGACTCTTATTCATTATAGCAAATGTGTCTTTATGGATGCTGATACAATGGTAAGTACAACAGGAAATGATGAAAATCAGTATCTATGTTATAAAACTTAAAAAAAACTTATAATAATTTTAGGGAAATCATGGGAAGATGATGGCATAGTAGGATGCAGATAATCCCACAGTGATTAGAGATGTACCAGTCTGGTAAGGGAATGAATCACTTTTGAACTCCTCTACCTAAATAAGAAGTTCACAGAAAAATCTAGAATCCTACAGAGAGATTGGCATGGAGAAGCTGGGTTAGATCATTGATTAGAGATACAGTACAGATAGCACTCCATTAATCCCTGCCAGAACCCAACATCATCAAGTATTTGATTCTTTGCAGAATTTATAGCTATAGAAATCCAGCTGGGGAGAGCAAAACCAGGGTATTCTTAATGGATCCATTATCACAATCTCTGCTCAAGCTCAGCCCGAGTTTTTCCCCAAAGCTTATGATTGAAAAAGTTCAAACAAAAAGTTTCAAGGCATTCAGTAAAGGTCCAGTGAGAGATTAGCGATCTGGGAGAATGCAGCACAGAGACTGAAGGAGTACCTGAAAGAAAGTTATCAAGAGAGGGAGAGAGAAAGAGAATTTAAAATTAGAGAGGGAAGAATCCCAGGTAAAATTGATACTTGAACCTGATGATGAAGAACCTTCCTCAAGAAATATTATAATGATTCAGATAAGAAAGCTCTATTGGAAAAAGTAACAAATGAAAATTTAAGAAATTTAATATGAAAAACAACTGACCTGGAAAAGAACATGAAAGAAAATCTTAATATTATTAAAATATCTGAAAACCCTGTTCAGAAAAAAATTATGGATAGTAAATTTGAAGATCTTATTAATGAAATCTACTTAGAACTCTTACAACCAGAGGGTAAAGTGAAACAATAAATAATCCACTCATTATTTCCATAAAGATACCCCAAAAATGAAAACTCCAGAATGGCATGACCAAAAAATCCCAAGTTTTTAGATCAAAGAAAGAATACAGTACGCACCCAAAAGTAAATAGTTCATGTACCATAAGAATCACAATAAGTGTCAAAGAGGACATAACAATTACAACCTTAAAGAAGATGGGAACTTCAGATAGACTCTTCAAAAGGAAAGAGATAAAAATTTGCCATAAAGAATAATTTGCAAATCCAACAACATATATATATATATATATATAATTTTATATGGGGAAATTGACCTTTAAAGAACTTTAATTAAGAACTAAGTCACTAAGTCTTAGGTTGTAAATGAAAATTAAATAATTTAATTATAATTTAAAGAATCAAAAGGTTATTTCCAAGTGTTCTTGATAAAAAGATTAGAGCTAAATAGAAATTCTCTAAAGAGAAATATAGAAAATTACATGTTTATTCATTTGAAAGAAAATATCAATGAATAAATAATTTACTTGTTAATGAAAGATACAAAACAAATAAATTCTCAGACCTTTAATATCTTTTAATGGTTATAGAGAAAATTATAGTGGATTGTAGGTACTTTTTCCCTATTTTAATTATCTTGAAGGAGACAAAGATAGGAGCTACAGAGGACTAAAATGGGTAAAAAAAGGGAAAAAAGTCACTTTTAAATAATAGAGGTAGATAAAATGAAAAAATATATAGTCATGGAGAAAGATGTGAAGGAAATAAATATGAAATAAATTGGATTGAAGAAAATTAAACACAGTCTCAAATATATACAAATACATAGTAATTTTGTATATAAATATATTAAATTCTAAAGGGAAATAGGAGACAGTAGAAGGGGGTAGAAAGGGGTCTAAGAGGGAGGACAGAATTGAAACAGGCATTTTCATAAGCAAAAAAAAAGATTTGGATATTTGTGGGAGGAGTTTGAAGGTGGTGAAAACAAAAGGAAGATAAAGATAAAACCTGACATTGGAATGGCATAAAAGCAAGATAAAAAAAGCTGCGTCAGAGAAGACATGATGTGATTCTTATGAGAGCATAGATGTTAGATAAACTTCCTTTCTTTTATCACTTATATAATTAATTAGAAAGAAGAGGTGGGAGCAAAAAAGGGGGAGTACAAGAGAATTAATAAAGTATTCCTGTGTGTGTATGATTGGATAGGATAAAATAGGATAAACTCACTCATAATGAAAAAGGGTAGCAAACTAGACTAAGATCCTTACACTATATTGTACTGACCTTTTAAATTATATATATATGTGTGTGTGTGTGTGTGTGTGTGTGTGTATGTATGTATGTATATATATATATGCATATATATGTATATTTTGTTTTTATGGACACTGGGTCTGGTTAAGTGACTTGTCCAAGGCCCATAGCTAGTAGGTATCAAATATCTGAGGCTATATTTGAACTCAGGTCCTCCTGACTCCAGGGCTAACTGCCCTTTTACTATATATCATATAGCAAAAAGTTTCTCATTTATATTGAACTGCTATCCCATCTACCTGAGAATACAACATTCTCATGCTTATTATACAGCATCAACTATTCAACATGCAAGTATTTATTGGGCCTTTGCAGCATCCTCAACTATTGCTCTACTTGTTATGTAAGCAATATGAAACTTGGTCCTTTGCTTCAAGAAGTTTACAATCATGGGGCAGCTAGGTGGCGCAGTGGATAGAGTAAGGACCCTGGAGTTAGGAGTACCGGAGTTCAAATATTACCTCAGACACTTAATAATTACCTAGCTGTCAGGCCTTGGGCAAACCACTTAACCCCATTTGCCTTGCCAAAATAAAAAAAAAATTACAATCTAACTATTCAATGTATGTTATATAAAACAATTAGAACAGTAGTTCTTAACTATTCCATATGTTGTAGACCCCTTTGACAGTATTGTGAGGTCTATGAGCCCCCTTCTCAGAATATTTTTTCTTTTTGATTCTAAAATAACATACTACTATTAAAAAGGAAATGAATTATATTGAAATAAACTTTTTTTTAAAATAAATTTCTTGGACCCTACATTAAGAGCCCCTGGATTATTAGAATACAGTCAGGTGCCAAATTGTGTGTGCATAACAACAAATACAATAGGAGAAATCTTTACATGGTAGAATATACTACATTTGGAATGGGACTTATGGGTAAGCTACTGGTTTTTATGAGGATTGAATTTTCTTTGTAAAAGTAGGATAATAATACTACTTCTATTTCTGCCCTCACAGGATTATTAGGATTAAATAAAATAATGTATATTAAACCACCTTTTGAATGCTAAGGGGCTGAAGATATTTGTATTATTATTAGATATATAGATAGGATTTCTATGTCTGACCAGTAATTACCCATCTGATTTTTGGGGTAGCTGACAAAATGCATGTTCAGCTTCTATAATAAAGGAATTGATTTAAAAAAATATAATTTTTCAAATCCATAATCAATTTTAATCAGAATCTATTTTCTGAGATAGAATGAGTGCTGGTAGTTTACTTGGTTCTAATTTATTTTGCAGTGCATCTTTAAAAAGCTGTCTGAATGAAATCACAAATTAGCAAGGGAATAGGAATAAATGACTCTTCAATACTTTTTCTTTCTTTCCTTCTTTTTTCAACTAGAATACCATTTAGAAAGTCATTGTTTGCAGGCATCACTCTTAGAGGTTTCATATTAAGCATGTTCTTTGGTCTTTACTCTGTTTATATAAACCCTTAGTTTCACTTGTCACCCATATTAGAGTAGGGCAGGTGAACATCTAATTTAGTACCTGAAGAATGTGAAGAAAATCACTTAGATTTCGCAGGCAGGGTTATTGGACCATTTTCTTTTCTTTAGAAATACAAAAAACTTCATTCTTGATTCTGATCAAATTTAAAATGACACATTAAAACAAAACAATAATAAAAAGTGCCCATCTTTTTTTTTTAATCCTTGTCAGTTTTATTGGTTATTTGTTTGCCAAACCTCTTAGACATATTGATGCAGTTTTTCAGCTGTCTTCTGTTTCTCTAGGTGCTGTGCAATATTGATGACCTTTTTGACCGTGAAGAACTCTCTGCGGCCCCTGACTCTGGGTGGCCAGATTGTTTCAACAGTGGAGTATTTGTTTTCCGACCATCTCTAGAAACTCATAGCCTCCTGATGCAGCATGCAGTAGAACATGGAAGTTTTGATGGTAAGTCTTAGAGAGAAAAACTGCTTGCTTAGAAATTATGCACATTCCTACTTGGATTTTGTTTTTTAACCTATTTTTAATAACTCAGTAGGCAAGAATAGATAGGTTAAAAAGGTAGAATTGGCATAAACAGTGTTATTCGGCTAAGTGGATAAAATAAAAGATAGATTATTGAAAACTAGAACCAGGTTTAGAGATCATCTAGTCCAATTTCTTTCTTTTAACAGATGAGGAAATATAGGCTGAAATGAAATGACTTGTCTAAGGTCACACAACCATTCCATGGCAGAATTGGAACCCACTATTCTATTTCTATGCTAATTTAAAGAGAAAAGGGAGTTAGGTTTAATTAAGGTAATTAAGGCAGCCCATAGTAACATAGTTGCATGAAATCTTAATAATAGATGAAAAATCTGTTCAAAAAATATAATTTGCCTTAATATAGAGGTATGTATGTTAGAAACTGAAAATAATAGAGTGGAAAGTAAAGTTTTCCAAATGCCAAATTGTTCTCATCAGAGGATGTACTGATGACTCTTTCAGGAAAAACTGTGCTTAACATTTTAGTTTGAAGTAGCAAGATCTCTAGGAAGGGAAATATATAAACATAAAGTTTTACCTGGCAGTAGTTGTGTGAATTTCTTATATTGTTTCTTGAATTATTAGACCCAATTTTTCTTGTTCTGGTATTTTAATTAATGGTCATGTTGTTTCAATTTTCTGATTTTGTCTGAGAGCTTTTGAGAAATCTATTGCAAATTCTTCAGAGGGAGCAGCCTGAAACAATATTATCCAAAAAAGAGAAGTTAGTTGTTCTTAGTCTCTATCATGATCATGAATATTCTTTTGTATTCATTTTCTTAATATGAAGATGTTATATTTATGTATTTCTCTTTTATGTTTTTTTTCTTTTTTAAATTATATAGGGGCTGACCAAGGATTATTGAATAGTTTCTTCAGTAACTGGGCAACTTCAGATATTCACAAACATTTGCCATTTCTATATAACTTGAGCAGTAGCACCATCTATACATATAGACCTGCTTTCAATAAGTAAGTTTGATTGCTGTTCAGTTTTTTTTCATTTTTCAATCTAGCAGCTTTTTCTCTCTCCATGGCAGTTAGACTGACTCTGATATATAAATACAAATTATACTTGTAGTAGCTCAAAACTCACAGATTTCAAGTGTCTGATTATTCTATTCACAGGCCAGCATTTCTGACTTATAAGTAATAATCATAAGCAGAGCTGGTACTAGCATGCGATGATTGTACTTAAGATATAGATACCCACATCTTAGAAAGTATGATCACCCTCTATTGTTGGGGCTTATTTCTGGTTTCTTAGTCAACCTCTTCCCTCTAAGCCTTAAGGATAAGCCCAAATGGTTTACATCTTTGTGGGATGTTTGCCACTTTTTCAGCATCCCTTGAATATGCCATACCCTTTTTCTGGTTTGCCTTCCCTTCGAATCAGGAGGAATTACATTAATTCTATTTTCATAGGAACCACCTCAAAAGGGACACAGTTTTTGCTTTGTATCAGTGTTGGATCATCTGGTGCCTCAAGTAAAGAAGGCTGTTCACACCTAACTATGTTGTCTATCATTATCACTTTTCCCACTTGTCCTCTTTTAGTAATAAACTTAGCCATAGTTCTTCTCTGATTAGTAGCTTCTACATTAATGTCTTCTCTTTACACTAAACTTCAAGGTTTTTTTCCCCTTTTAATGGGATCCTTTGACAGTCTCTGGAAATCTATGGATCTCTTCTCAGACTAAAAATTATATATTCCTTAGCCTCTAGGACTTCTGTCTTCAGTGTACTTTAACCTCCCTTTTCATGTACCCTCTTGACTTCACTCATTCATGCTACACTCCACAACCTTGGACTAGTTGAATTTACCCCAAGTGCTGAAATTCCTAATTATCACAATTATCTATTATTGGTAATAGGATATCAATCTAGAAAGGACAATAGTTTCCAAAATGGAAATTGAGGCACAGAGAGAAACCATTTTACTTATGGTCATAGAGGTAGAAAATAGCAGTTAGCATTTGAAGTCATGATCCTCTTACTCTAAATCCAGAGTTCTTTTCTTTCCAGAGTGCTTCAGGGACTTGGGGATAATTATGTGATAAAGATTAGTACAGAACATGCTTATGTAAACAGTCTAGGGAATGGAATCCCAATGAAGTAAAAACAACATAAAAGAAAAAATTTAGAATTAGTTAATGAAGTAGATAAACATACTAAGCAAATTAGTTTTATTAGCAATTATCAAGGTTATTCCTTTCAGTTCACATGATTTTACAAAACATATGTATTGGTATAGTCAAGGTATAATATTAAAAATATTAAATTTTCAATTTCTGAAAAGGATACACTTCAAATAGTATTTGGTCACTATTCTAGTATTTGAAAGAACATTGATAAATGTTTGCACAGCACTTTACAATGAAGCTAAATTCTTAAAAAATAACCTTCTGAATGATTATTTACAAGCATTATCACCCTTATATTGAGGAAAAAGAGACTCAGAGGTCATATCTAGTAGGTGTTTGAGCTGACAATTGAATCAACCTAATCAAAGAGCAATCATTAAGTGCATACTATATGTTAGGTCAAGTGTTAGGTCCTAGAGATATAAAGAGCTTGTTATGATAATACAAAAATAAGTACAAAACACATATAGGTTAAGTTTACAGAAACTTGGAGGGGGGAGCTCTGATCAATGGGGGAAATCAGAAGAGACCCCATGAAGGAAATAGTATTTTAATTGAATCTTAAAAGGGAATTTGGGGTTCCAAAAGTGAAGTAAGGGAAGAACATCCCAGACATGTGTGGAGGTACAAAAGGAAGAATGAGATGTCATTTATGCGGCACAGCAAGTATCAATTTTACTGGAACAAAGAGCACTTGAGAAAAAAATAACATGATTACTTTAGAAATACAGTCTGTGACAACTAGTAAAAGGCTGTAAATGGCAAACACAAAAGCATTGGAGATTGTGGAGCAGGAGAATCACATGGTCACACCCACACTTTAGGAATATCACATTGGCAACTATACATAGAGTGGTTTGGAGAAGGAATCTAATTTGGAGGCTATCATCTTAGTCCAGGCGAGAAGTGATGAAGACCTAGCCTAGAATGGTTGTGATGTGAGTAGAGAGGAAGGGACTAACAAGAAATGTTGAGTAGATACAACTAGTAACACTTGGCAAATCATTTGATGTACCATAAGGGTGGAATGGGGTGAAGAGTTAAGTTGTGGAATTAGATGGTTATAATGTTGGTAGTGTCTGAAACAAAAGGCAGCTATATACCACTGGATAAGTCATTTAACCCCTGCCAACTCAGTTTCCTCTCCTATAAATGATAATAATAGCATCTATCTTCCTTCCATGGTTGTTGTAGGGAACCAATGAAATAATATTTGTAAAGCTCTTCTGCCTGTCACATAGTAGGTATTTAATACATGTTTGTTTCTTTCCTTCCTTCAATATAAATGGTAATTAAGAGGAATAAAAAGTTCAAAGGCAAAGAATGAGTTCTGCATTTAAAACTAAGTATTATGTGTCTATAAGTAATAAGTGCATAGAATCAAAGATGAAGACCTGGGAGAGACCTCAAAGACCATCTAATTCAACCTGCTCATTTGATAAATGAGTAATTTTGAAATCCAGGAAAATTGAAGGATTTGCTTGAGGTTATACACATGATAAGTATCAGAGACAGAATTTAAATTCAAGTCCTTTGATTTCAAAGCAACCATACTAGATGGATTCTCAAAAAGACAGAATAATTAGTTTAAATCTAGAAGTCTTAAAAATGGAAACAATTGAAGACCAAAGAAGTTAAGTGACTTGTCTAAGATTTAATAGTCATTTAGGGGTATAGTTAGGATTAAAATTTACATCCTCTGGCTCCCAGATAAACACTTTTCCCAGTAAAGTTTATATGAAAATATGAAACAAAACTGCCTTTTCCCCTAAAAAATATATTCTTGCTATTTTAAGCATCAGAACTTTTTCACTAAAAATGAAAGTGAGTATGGCATAAGGGATGGAATGCTGAATTTGGGATTAGGAAGACTTGGAAACAAACTCAACCTTTGACATTATATAAAGTATATAAACTGTATGGTTGCAGATGTGCTCCTCTGAAAACTCTAAATCTCTATTTTAAATAGTCTGTGACATGTCCCAGTCGGGGGGGAGTTTTTAAGGTCTGAAGTTCTCACATAGATGAATCAGAGTTCCTTGACATATTGATGAGAAAAAATAGTTTTAATCTAAGTTGGTAGTGAATTGATTTTCAATAAAAATGAGAGTGATTTCCATAATAAAGCGATTTTTCGATAAAAAAGGCATTGAAAGTATCTCCCAGGTCCCTTTCATTTTTTAAGAACTTTTTAATTGTTGAATAAATTACTTGGATATGTCATCACTCAAGTAAAAAAATAGATTATTATTGTTTTCCAAGATTTGGCTCGGATGCAAAAGTTGTCCATTTTTTGGGGCCATCAAAGCCTTGGCATTACAAATATAACCGTCAGACTGGCTCAGTGATTTCGGAGAACTTAACTTCAGAATCTCAGCATCATATCTCATTTCTTGAACTCTGGTGGAAAATATACGATGAGAGCATTGTGCCTTTTTTCAATAAACTCCAGCATGTAGCAGAACTTGAATCTCAAGAACGAACAGTAAGTAAACTGGTGGTTTTAATCTACTATCACCTATTTTTCAAAAATAAAGATGTTGATCCCATTGAATTGATCTAGCACTTTGACATGTGTAATTTGATTTAATCCTTAGAACAATCTAAAAAATAACAAGGACAGGGGAAGGCATCCTTATTCATATTTTATAGGTAAGCAAAAATAGGGCCAAAGTGACCTTATTCAGTGACTTGTGAGGTTCAGCTACCTGAGATTAAAACTGAGATTAAAACTCAAGTCTTCTGACTCTTAAGACCACTCATCTTTGTACAATGCTAATGGTGCATATTTTTTTTTAAATTACTGGTTGCATAGAATTCAGTGACAAGAAAAAGAAAGTATTGTTTAAGAGAGTATGAGAATGATTTCTAAAATTGGTTATTTAAATTAGTAGTTAAATTTTTTTAGAGACCATCTCAGAAAGTCACTGATATGTAGGTCACTAGAATAGATTGCAGATTACATTTTAGTTTAGTTTTTTTACAGTTTAGTTTTAATAGAATTTTTTCTCATTTCAAATCAAATTTGAAATAGCAACCAGAAGTGCTTCAGAAGGATCCTTTACTTTTTTGATTGACATTTAGGATAGATTTGTTTTTATTTTTCTGTGTAAAGACTAAATATAATACAAAAGAAGTGAATTCTTAACTTAAGAAAATCCTATAATCATGCATATTCAGTCCCCCTTTGTAGTGGGGAATTTGCTTTGCCAAATTTCATATATATATATATATATATATATATATATATATATATATATATATATATATATGTACATTTTACTGCTTTAATGCATTTTACCAATCTTTAATGTTCTATCACGTCATAACATGGAACTGTATCCATGAATTTATGGTAAGGCAGTACAGCAGCTTATGCAATATTTTAAAATTCGTTATTACTTTAAGTTGCCTACAACAATCAGCCAAAAATCCTCAGTAAATTTAGCTTTAGCTTGTGGGAATAAGAAGTTAGTGTTCATTTCATGGATAACTTAAATCTCTCTAATCTGTATCCTGGGATCAAATATAAGGTAGTTGGAGTTAGGAAAAATTGTAACAGAAAAGTCACAGTTACTACTTTGAAGGCCAAAAGAATCTTAAGACAACTTGAAATTCTTTGGTTGTGGAGATACAGAAATGCTGAACACATCTATTGTTTTCAAATCATCTACAGATATAGGTGACTGTGTATAAAATATTAAATATGTATATGTAAAGGAATATTTCTGTAAATATATGTGACAGAAAGGTGTTTTATTTGTAAAAGAAAAGCATTTTATGTATTTTATATGAATATGTGTATATAATATTATATGAAATAACATTTCCCTTGGAAAAGTTTTATTTGTGTTTTGTGTGTGTGTGTGTGTGTGTGTGTGTGTGTGTGTGTGTGTGTAATCATAACTTTTCACTTTTCTGGACACTAGTAGTAGTATTATGGAATTATAGTATAATTAATTTAGAACTAGAAGGAATGGTCACTCCCTCATTTTAGGATTACATATCTAGTAAATGTTTGAGTCAGGATTTGAAATCAGATCTTTCTACTTCCAAGTCTAGAAGTCTATCTTTGTTGCCTAGAAAATATTCTTCATGGGGCAGCTAGGTAGTGCAGCGGATAGAGCACAGGCCCTGGAGTCATGAGTACCTGAGTTCAAATCCAGCCTCAGACATTAAAGAATTACCTAGCTGTGTGGCCTTGGGCAAGCCACTTATCCCCATTGCCTTGCAACAACTGAAAAAAAAATAGTCTTCACATAGATGTTTTCAGAAAATTATAAATTAAGATGATTAGTGTTTTGCTTTAATATAAGCAAATATAATGTAAGTAAGGAATAGGATAGATTTTGTTTCAGAATTTATAGATTCCTTTATACAATTCTGAATAGGACCTATAAGAAAACACTAAGCACTTCCTATTATTTAGTAGAGTAATTCTATTAAATCTTCTGTTTAGACCTGATGGTTAGATAGATGAAACAATGGATAGAACATGGGAAGTTGGGAAGTATCTTCAGTTGTTTCAGGCTGTTGGATTAACTGATCCCATTTGGGGGTTTTTTGAGGACATGGGAGTAGTTTGCCATTTCCTTCTCCAATTCATTTTATAAATGAAGAATTGAACCAAACCGGCTTAAGTGACTTTCCCAGAGTCACAAAGCTAGTAAGTATCTAAGGCTGGATTTGAACTTAGTAAATTGACTTTTCTAATTTCAGGGCTGACATTTTATTAACTGTGCCTCCTAGATGCCCCCTAGTCAGGAAGATTTGACTTCAAATGAAAAGCGAAACATTTATTAAAATGTAACCTTGGGCAAGTCACTTAACTTGTCTACTTCAACTACCTACCTCCCAGGATTGTTGTGAGAATGAAATGATATTTGTAAAGCATTTAGCATAGTTCCCAATATATAATAGGCACTTAATAGATTCTTATTTCCTTCTACTATGAAAAAAGATGATATTTATCAAGTGTTTATGGTCAAAGGCAGAATGTAGATCAAATGTAGAAAAGTAATACAAATTATAAACACTGCATTAGCAAATACAGTTAGAAAGTAATGTAGGAAGTAATTAAATGATTATGGTGTAAAAGTAAAACATTTCATTGTCTAATTTACTCTGTTTTATTTTATTTTAGATTTCTTTTTGTGGTGCTGGTGAGCCTTGGAAAAGTTCAAATTCAAGCCAAAATGATAAGCAGTTATTGCCTTTTCAGGATTTTCAAGGTCAGACACCAGAAAGAACATATTCTATTTTTACACCAGAAGAGGTGAATGAGAAAGATGTAAGTACACAATAACCTCTTGGTTTATATAGGTTGGAAGCAGAGTCAATAAAAGTTTCTACCCAGACAGAGGTGGAGAATGCTTTGAGAGGAGCTAATGTTTGCCACCCCAAATATTTTCTCTGACCTGTTAATGTTGCTGGATACACCACTCTGCTTACACTCTGAAAGAGTCAGAGAATTCTACTCTGTTATGATTTGGTCCATGGCAGCTTTTGGGTATGAGTGGTTCAGCATCACTTTGGCTTTCTTTGGACTCACAGTTGAACCCAATTGCCTGATTGTTGCAGTTTCCTATTACTGCAGCTATTCTTTGCATTTTTAAAAACCTACTGCAGTAAGTGTTTTTTTAAGGTTTATAGCCACTAGGACCAAAAAACCTTGACTCCAGTGCCAACATGTGCTGATTTATCTATTTACCTATTCAGTCATTATTCATTCACTCATTTTTATTTTATTTTTCATCTATTTCTTTATTTTCTGTTATCTATTTATTTGTTCATTTATTATACTATATATTATATACAATATAATATATATACTAATACATTATATACTATATATTATATACTAATACATTATATTATAAATTATATACTAAGATTTCATCTGAAGTTTCCAATGAGCCTTCTTTTATCAGTATAAGTCAGTAACTTCTCAGAAATATCTCCTGCAATACTGTAAGGTTAAGCGATTTGCTTGAAGTTACACAGCCAGTATGTATCAAAGGTGTTACATAAACTCATATCTTCCTGATTCAAATACCAGGTGTTTGTTCATTATATTCATTACCTCTGTGTTTTCTGATAGAGGCAGCTAGATATCACAGTGGTCAAAACACTGGACCTGCAGTTTATAAGATTTGAATTAAAATCCAGCTTTAGAAACTTATTAGTTGTGTGACCCTGGACTCTGCCTCAATTTCCTTAACTATTAAATTGGAATAATAGTAGCAACAACCCTCAGAGTTGTTGAAAGGACTAATTGAAAACTATTTATGAAACACAGTACAGAGTTTGACAATTAGTATGCACTTAACAGATTCTTCCTTTCTTCCTTTCAATGGGGAGAGTAATAATAGCTATCTCCCAAGGTAATTGTGAAAATAAAATGAGATATTTGTAAAGCCCTTGGTATAACTTTAAAGTAACTTTAAATAATATTATTTGAATTTGTATTAATTTTATACATTTATGAGAAATTTCTAAGTACATTTATAAGAGTTTTCTAAATAATATTTTAAATGTTTGATGTATACATCTAAAGTTATATATATTATTAATGTATCTAGTAAATTATTTCAGCCAACAAAAATAAGATATCAGATTGGTGAGGTAATATATTTGAAATAATAAAAAATGTGATTCATTCATTCCATTTCTATTATATGCAATAGTTTTATATGCTATTAGAATGGATTTCTAAATTTAAATAACCATGTTCAAAAGAATTGCTCAGTTTCTTGAAGACGGGTTTTAAAAGTTTTATATATAAGGATGAATTTGGATATGGAAATGTCAAGATAGTGATGCTTTTGTATGAATCTGATCTAAATCTTGATATTATATATTGAAGAAATTTAATTTAAGATTTTAAGCTTATTATTATTTATATACTTCAAAGTATCTAAATAATCATATGTAAAACATCATTTATGTCAATTTTCAGTTGCTCCAAGGTCTCATCATGTAATTACTTCAGAAACTGATAAAAATTGTATTCTGTTTTCTTATATTCTGCTATCTTCTTATACTATATAGTTCTTGACCATTAATTGTTCTTGTTTATCCATCACAATTTTACACAAATTATGAGAGTACTTTCATTTTCTGTTATCCTTTGAGTCACCTGCAATTTTGAGTATTCTGAAAACATCACACTTCACAATGGTTATTAAAATGAAGATGTTTTTAATTTCATGATCCAACATTTCCTAAATCGATGAGTTCATATAAGCAAATGTGAGGTAAATAAGACTCCCTCTGACTCTGAAGATCAAGATTGAGGTTTTTGTTTTTTTTTTTTTGCAAGGCAAATGGGGTTAAGTGGCTTGCCCAAGGCCACACAGCTAGGTAATTATTAAGTGTCTGAGACTGGATTTGAACCCAGGTACTCCTGACTCCAGGAATGGTGCTCTATCCACTATGCCACCTAGCTGCCCCAAGATTGAAGTTTTAACATGAAATGTAGCACTTCCTGACTTTAACTCTAATCTCAAATAAAGGTAATAGAAAACTGACTTTGGAGTCAAGAATATCTCGATTTAAACTCTACCTCTGATTTATACTGGCTATGTCACCCTGTACTAAATATAGTCTCTTAGTTCTACAGACAGCTCTCTAAAATTATAAATTTGAGAGAAAGTTCAGATCAGTATTGGTAGCTCCTTCCTCAGAAGCTTTTTATACTAAGTATATGACAGTTTTTAGGTTCTGTCTCAGACCCTGTCCTTCTATCATTAAAATATTCAAAGAGGATAGTATTCTGAAGTTGACCAATGGAATATTCCTGATGAAGATGAAAAAAGTGTCTGATTTTTTCAAGTTATACTATAAATAACTCACTGGTCAGTTTAATGATGAATTATTTATAAAACCATAACCCATCCTGCTGTTGGATATTAGACTCATTGATGCTATTTTTTAAAAAAAAATCAATATTTACTGCCAATGTTTATAGCACACTTAAATGCCTATCAAGCATTTTTCCCCATTACAATAGCAGCAGTTTTACTCTATACTGTAGCACTTGACCATCTTAGCCATTTATGTAATAAAATAAAGTAGATGAAGAATACTGACTGACGAGATTGTTATCTATTGTAGCGTCCATCACCACATATGACTTGGGCAGACAATTTGGACAGATAATGAGCCCAGAATTAAATAGGACTATGCACTAGATATCATTGAAGAAACAACACAGAATTTTAAACTACCCCTTTCTGCCCATTGTCACAAAGTTCCATGGTTATAAAATGAAAATTCTCCTTATAATACTATGTAGCTATGAATCACAAATCCCCATATCAGAAGGCTCACATGACCTATTGATCAAAAGAGAATTTCATGAGTAATATAAGTAGACATTAGTCTATTATTAACAATGATGACTTATATGTGAGACAGAGCATAAATTATATCATCAAAGACTTATAAAACCAAAAGAGAGGTGGGCTAGTCATACAAGAGTAAGATGCTACTGATGATCAACTGAGTGTTTCCCCAGTATCTATCTTATATTAAAAGAATCAGAGGAAGGAGAAGATATGTATATGAATTAGACAGGATGAGAAAGTATGGACAGATTATATGAATGATCAAAATACAAATACAGTGAATACTAGATATCTTTGTGTTTAAATAGAAGATAGTCTTTGGGTTTAAAATGAATTTGATATTTTTCATTCTGTGTGAAAGCTGCCATTGTTTGTGTTCCTTGACTACCACCTGCTGATCACTCATAGAATCAAAATTTCTGTGCTGGAAAAAGACCTCTGATTCAGCCCTTCCATTTTAGAGGTTTAGAATTAAGACTAAGAGACATTTAGAGAATCAGCCAAGCTTGTATAGTTAAAAGGCCAGAAGTGAAAGTTGCCTTTTTTTGATTTTCAGTCTCCTGATCTTTTGCAATATTTTTCTTTTGATAATTATATGATATAATAAATCGAATTTCCTGTATTCTTTCTTTTCTACATATGAGTTTCCTCAAAGTTCAAATATGCTTTCTTTTGAAAATCTTTGATTTCATCATGGCAGATTATACTTCCAGAGGTATGACTTAATCTGATTCTAGGTGGCACAACAGATAGATCACTGACCTTGGAATCTGGAGGACATGAGTTCAAATATGGCCTCAGACACCTGATAACAACTTGCTGTGTGACCCTGGGAAAATCTTGCCTTGATTTTCTTGTATCCAGGATATTTTAAGTTGTCCTGATTCATATCTGGCCACTGGACCCATTTGACTCCAGAAGAGAAAGTGAAGCTGGTGACTTAGCACAGCACCCTTTCACTCAATTCCAATTCACATGAATGTCATGGCATCACCTCCTTGATATCATGGTCTTCTTCTAGAACAAAGAACAAACAAGAAAAGGAAGTAGTTTTCAAAAATCTTCAATTGAGTCTCTACCCCAAGTACTTAGTGGAGACCTTTAGATCTTTTACTTTTTGTTCTTCATGTTCAGAGGACTAAAACAATATCTCTAAGATCTAGGTAGTGCGTCCAGTGGGTCCAACTATGATTGCTCAAACTGTTAAAAACTCAAAAAGTTCTAGGATAATTAGAACAATATAAAAGCTACCATAAGCCAGACACAAATAGTCCATTAGGAGTGGAGATTTTTCTCTTAATTTGTACATCTCATTTCTTTTGAGCTACTGCAACTTTGCTTTGCTGACACAGAACAGAGCCTTCCATTTTTGAGATAGGCATGCCATGCTGGGTAGTCCTGTGCCAGGTTCTTCTATCTCTCACAATCAATTACAAATTCATTTAGAGAGACCTTGAGTGTTCTTATATCATTTCTCCTTCTTGATAAGATAGATTTTTAGGGAAATGGATGTTTTGCATTGAATAGCATAGTCAGCAATTTGGGGTTGTACTTTGTGCAGCAGGGTTTGAATGCTTGGCAATTCAATTATAGAAAACATCTCAGAGTCCAGTACTTTATCTTGCCAGGTGATCTTCAAAATTTTCCTGAGAATTCAAATGGAAGCTGTTCGATTTCCTGGCATGACTTCAGTAAACTATGCAGGTTTCATAGGCACATGAATGACAGCACAAACTAATGCCTTTTCTTTCAACACCTTAGATCTTTTAGTATTTACTGAATACACATGCAGAGTTTAAAAGAATACATCTTTTAAATTTTCACTTTAGGTGCATAATCAGATCACCTTTTCCTGTGACAACTTTACTTATTATAGTGTTAAGCTACAGCCTATAGTCATCCTATATACATACATACATACACACACACACACACACACACATATATATATATATATCTGTATCTATTTCTATATATATGTATATATACATACATATATATATATAGAGAGAGAGAGAGAGAGAGAGAGATTGCTTTTTTTAGTTACCTACAATTTTAATACCTTTATAGTTTTCCATGGTCCATAGTCACAGAATAGTTCTAGGAGAATATTGATATTCAAAGGACAGAATTATGAATTTGAATCAACTCAGGATTAATGAAATTATGTATTACAGAATTTTTTGCATAAATTGGCAGGGTCATTTACTCCCTTCTATCCAGCTCAGGGACCAATTTACTGTCCAACAGTAGGGCCAGTTTAAGACTAATTTTCTGTATTATTTGTCTTAAATTTGTTTCTCTTAGGCTTTAGAATTCAGTCACGTTAACCATTTCTTGAATAATATAATAATAAAGATCTTCATAGTCTTTGTGTATAACTATTTTTAAAAACAATTTTTGAAAACTATTTTCATAATGCAAGTTTTTTAGCTGTTCTTTTATCTTTTTCCAATGTCACTGTCACTTTCTTGATATATGGTAATCAGGACTTTAGGCAGTGGTCCAAGTGTTGTTGTATTATTCATATATTAAATTAAAAAAAGCTTCAGTCAATACATGTATGTAAATAATACCTAAATACTATAAAATTATAGAATTGCATTATTTCTCATTTTTGTCTTAATATTATCTCTGCATTACATAAATTACCTAAAGACAGAAGTCCTGTCTGTTGCAGAAAAAATATTTTAAAATTTATGTCTTATAAGCATAAATATAGTTGTTATTAAGCAGTGCAAAGCACCTTGATCATACCTGTAACTACTTGAAAGTGTTGACTGAGGGGCAACTAGGTGGCGCAGTGGATAGAGCACCAGCCCTGGAGTCAGGAGGACGTGAGTTCAAATTTGACCTTAGACAATAATTACCTAGCTGTGTGACCTTGGGCAAGTGACTTAACTCTGTTACCTTGCAAAAACAAAAAACCCAAAAACCAAAAGTGTTGACTAAATTTGGCCTCCTCAATGACTAGGTTTCATTAAACTTAAGACATAGAAAATCAAATGCAGTTCATGCATTAATTTACTCATATTTGCAATCTGAACAAAACCACTTAGCAAAATAATATATATATATATATATATGTATATAATTAACAAATTGACAAGCAATTAAAATGGATTAATTTGGTTTTTGTTACTAAGGAGCAAAAACAACATTAGCCCTTATATAGCTTGTGAAGCACTTTATGAATATTATTTCATTTTATCTGTATAGCTACTCTGGTAGATAAGTATTATTATTATCCCTGTTTTAAGATGACGAAACTGAGGCAGGCAGAGGTTAAATGATTTTCTTAATATCATACATCTAAAAAGTGACTGATTTCAGATTTTAACCCAGAACTTCTTGACTCCAGATCTATGTCCACTGACCAACCTAGTGAATTCACCTTAAATACAAGAAAACTTGGATTTTATTCCCATCTTTGGAATATAAAAGTTGTGTGATGCTTCTCAATTCATTTAATACTATGTAGGGACTTTAGGCAAAAGTATGGGTTTAAGAGTATAGTTGCTGTTATGGCAATGACTTTCATCAGTAGGGCAAGTTCAGTAGAGGAAATTCCTCATGGGGATTTCATTGTAATAATGAAATCATAGTTCCAATCTTTAACCCTACGATTATTAAGTAGCACACTGTGAGCATGATAACATAGACAGATGATTTAGAGCATCCCTATCTAGATCATAAGATCTTTGAGAGCAAGAATAATGTCTTTAAAATTTTTGTTTTTCTTTAGCATGTTATGTGGTCAGAAAGATTCATCCTCCTGAGTTTAAATCTAGTTTTAGATACATACTAGCTGTGTGACCTTGTACAAGTCACTTAACTCTGCTTCAGTTTCCTTATCTATAAAATGAGTTGGAAAAGGAATTTGCAAACCACTCCCGAATCTCTACCAAGAAAGTAGGATCATTAAAAGTCAGATCTGACTGAAACAGCTGAACATCAGCAACTCTGCATACTATAGAGCCTTATGAATATTAGTCATTCAGTAAATACAAATAATGAATTTTTATTTTGGAGAAGCTTTCTATGTAATAAATCTCTATAATAATATATAACATAAAACCATTGATTTTTTCCAAATAATTATTTCAGATCTCCTAGATGTTCAAAGGCATCTGTCAGGCCCTTCAAATTTATTACTTTCATATGCCAAATTGTTTATCAGTATAATTCTCATCTCGAATAAATAGCAAAAGAATCAGTGTTTAGAAGTATGCAATTTGTAAGTTTAAGTTTGGGGAGAGAAAAGTGAAGGTTAAAGGAGAAAAATTTAGGGATACAGTATGTGACAAATTATTAGGATTTCATCAACGCACAAATTAGGAAGCCAGACTTTCCGGTGAGTGCTAGTGATATAAATACAAGGGTGCAAACTAGACAGTCCCTACTTTCAAATAGTTTGAATTTTAATGAAGGAGAACTAGACTGCAAGAGAACTAGAAAGGGTTGGGAAAAGGAAATATGTGCTGGCATGGCATAGCCAATTTTTACAATTTTTCATTTGTAGTTTCAGAGTTTTTACATTGTTCTTTTAGAGTTACTGACATATATTAATACTTGACTCATTTCTTAATATTTTCTTGAGTTTTTGTTCTTATTAGAAATCATTCTGATACTATACTCCTGCCATGTTAAAACAATTGTTAGATATGAAATCACTTCATTTATTCAACTATTATTTAAATTAAACTGTATTAATGTCACACCATAATTGAATCATATTATATTAATATCTTTATATAAAATACAGTTGAATATGTACAGAAAAATCTAAGAAAAAAGGGGAAATATGGATTGAATGTGCAAATCTCCCTATTGCGATGTCCATGAAAATCATTTTTTCTGGGGCAGTTAGGTGGTGCAGTGGATAGAGTACTGACCTTGGAATTAGGAGGACCTGAGTTCAAATGTGACTTAAGACATGTAATAATTGCCTAGCTGTGTGACCTTGGGCAAGTTACTTAACCCCATTGCCTTAAATAAATTTTAAAAAAAATTAAAAAAGAAAAATCATAAGCTTTTAAGAAAAGTCAGCTAGAAAATGAAGGGGATGAGTTGATTGACATTGTTTCATTAGTGTAGGATAAGAGCAAAGTAGAAAGAACTGATATGTTAATATTCAAGATAACGTGACTCAAAGGGCAAACAGTATATATCTGGAGTTTTTAAATGGGAAATTAATGAAAAACTGAATCTAATATATCCTCCTTTATGGACATGTACATGAACTTTTTGCCTTGGTGGGCAGTCACTGTTTCTTAGAATGGTTACAATCCATGACTTTGGTCCAGAAAGATTAGTCAGTAAAGGAGAAAAATATACTTAATAATGGAGTTTTGCTATTAATGAGACTACCCAAGAAAAAATTTGTGATCTTATGCAAATCAAAATTTTTAGAAATTATTTTGATTAAACAAAAATGATATTTTATTCAAATTGCTTTATTTACCATTAATTTTTATGCTAATTTGAAAAGGATAAATAAAGGCCTGAATAATATGTGAAGTGTTCTGAAATAAGTTGGAAAAATTTGGGAATTTTATTTTTAAAACACTTACTTATGAATATGATATTGAAGTAAGTTGATGAGATCATAAGAAATGATGAAATTTCTGATTAGTGCTCTTCTGCAATATAAATTTTAAACCTGTTTAAATGTGTGAAAATTATCATTGTATTTAAAATATGCCATATTTTAAAAAGTTCTTGACTTAAAGTGGTTTCTTGGCTTTTTTCAAATTTCAATTCATTTTGTAAGTTTAAAAAAAAAACCTCTTTTCCTTCTGTTTTCCCCCTTTCCCTGCCTTGCTTGTGCTATTTCTTTCTCCCATACCAAGAATCTTTAAGAAAATGAAGATAAAATGAGGAAAATGCTATTAATGACTAAGGTGCTTCCAGTCTTACATATAATTTCTAAAAAGTTATCAAGTTCATTAAAATGCAATTCAGTTTGTCAACTGTGTATTTACACTGGCATTTACAAATGTTGCTTTTTTCCTTCCCTAGTCATTTCCTAAATGGTATGTGGTTTTGTTTTGTTTTTAATTCAATTGGACTGATGAATGGCAACAATAAATCAAGGACTGATATATTTTTCTGCTATTGTTAGGGTAGTGGTTCTTATTATTTCATCTTGAGCACACCATTGGACTGGTCCTGTGTCACCCCTTAACTCTGTTTCCCTTGGACCTAAAAAGAAAAAAAAATGAATAGAATTTAGATGTATGGTACTGGCAGCTGGGGGAAATGAGAAGAACCTATGAAAGAAAGTGGAATTTGAGGTAGTCATTACCTTTTTGTCTTTAATAGGGGAGTTAATAAAGACTTGAATTGTGTTTTGTTGTATTAAAGGAAACTTAATGTGTGCTAACATGGAAAGAATACTAGACTTGAAGTTAGGAGAGATCTGAGTTTTATTTATATCCATTAGCAAATGTTTACCTCCTTGAACTTCAGGTTCCTCCTTTGTAATATTTTTAGTAACTAGCAGTTATTGGAAGGATAAAATATAAAGTATTCTATAACATCCAATGCCTATATAATTATTGAATATTATTATTATTATTTAACTTATTATTATTATTATTATTGACTTCGTGGTTTGAATGTAAGTTAACTTACTAGTTTTTTTAACCTTAGATAAATCATTTGGCCTCTCTGAGTGCTAGATTTCTTCGTCCATGAAGTGAGGGGTTGGACTATATGAACTTTTGGTTTTTTAACTGCAGCAGGGGTAAAACAAGATTCAAAAATAAATTGTATTGGGGTATGTATGTTCGTAGCTACCTTTGTTCTTCTGAAAAGCCATCTTTGTAACATTTTTATATTTTCCTAGATTGCTTATCAGTTTGAGAATCAGGATTAAACAGATTTATCTTTTATAAAATTTATCTTTTATAAAGTGCTTTCATTGAATTTCTCCACAAATACCAATATCTATGAAAAGCCAAATGAACAGAAAGGAAGCAAAGTATCAACTTTTTCCAGACTCTATGCTTGAATTCTTACTTCCTACCTGGAACCTGTTGATAGTCATAGGAACTTTAGGGGTTCTCTCTTTTTTCAGCATTCTGCATTTTATAGAATCTTTATGTATGTAAGTGATTTAAAAGAGTGGGTTGTTTTCTTTTTTTTGTCTTGAATCTCCACTATCAAGCACATTTTTGTTGTTCAGTCAGATCCAACTCTTTGACCCCATCTGGGATTTTCTTGGTAAAGACACTGGAGTGGGTTGCCAGTTCCTTCTTCAGCTTATTTTACAGGTGAGGAAACTGAGATAACAGAATTAAGTGAGTTGCCCAGGGTCACATAGCTAGTAAATGTCTGAAGCTGAATTGAAACCCAGGTTCTTCTGACTCCAGGGTTGGTACTTTATCCACTGTGCCACCTAGTTGCCCCAGCTGATTGCTTTCTAACAGTAGTATGGAGTCAGAGTACTGGACCTAGTTTTAGGAAGACCTGTATTCCAATCTGACCTGAGACACTTATTTGCTATGTAACCTTACACAAGTCACATGATCTCTGCCAGTTGCCTTATCTATAAAATTGGGATAATAAATAGCACATACATTCCATGAATGTTGTAAGGATCAAGTGACAATATTTGTACTTAGAACAGTTGCAGGGTTTTAATGAAAGCTTATTCCCTTTCCTTTCCCTAACCAAATAATGCCTTTAAGTCACTACCATGATCTATCAGGAAAATAAAAACAAAACCCTTTTTCTATGTGGTATTTACTGTGAATTTCTTTTTGTTTTGTTTTGATTGGGAAATGCAGTTTTTTCCTACAGAATGTAAGTTTGTTGTGGGTAGAGATTGTTAAATTCTTTGTACTTCTTTCACCACTGTTGGATGTAATGTAGGTACTTGACAAGTGATTTATTAATTGTTAAATTGGGCATTAGCATTCCCAGACATTTCAATTGTATTGTTATGCAAATTAGAGTATAGTTAATTCAAGAGTACTCAAGATTGATGTCTAGTTTTGCTATTTAATGAAAAACAATTGCATTTTCTTTGTTCCTTCTCTTTGCCTACCTGCATTGTCATTGTGAAAGTTGGATCTCTCCAAAATCAGGAGAGGTTCTGGTTGAGTTTGACCTATTAGAAATAAATATGTGTTAACCTTCACAGAGTTTGTCTTAATTCTCTCTGTATTTTAGAAATTAGACCTTTATCAGAACTCGTAGCTGTGAAGATAGATTACTCTAATTCTTAATCTATGATCAGTTCTGTGAATGGAAGAAGATCCAACTACAGTTCTCTCAGTGTTGTCATATTCAAGGATGAATGTTAACAAAGATTTTGGCCTTAAGAGCAAAATACAATTAGATTAGCAAGCACATTTAATGATATTTCTCTTAGTTAAGAATTACTCTAGCATTGAGGAGTTAAGCCAGAGAGCCAGAACTCTCACATACTTGTGAGCTCTAGATTTGAATAGTAGTGTCTATCTGGAGGTGTGATCTGAAATGTGATGGCTGACTTGTCCAATCAAAGAAGGGTATAGCCCCCAGCGTAGGATGGGGAGAGGGCAAGGTGTCAAAGAGTTGGTGGTTGGAGGGGAGACATTCTTTCGATTTCTTTCTTTCTTTCTTTCTTTCTTTCTTTCTTTCTTTCTTTCTTTCTTTCTCTTTCTTTCTTTCTTTCTTTCTTTCTTTCTTTCTTTCTTTCTTTCTTTCTTTCTTTCTTTCTTTCTTTCTTTCTTTCTTTCTTTCCTTTCTTTTGCCATTAAAGAAGTAGTCTCTATGTACCCTCTTCAAATTATAATTGCCTTAATTACCAAGAGGTGCTTTGATTGTATCTTGCCCACTATTCTCTGTTCCTTAATTTGGTCAATAGGGGAATTTCTAATTGCTTGTTATAGAAATATATGTTTAAAACTTACTTTTGATAGCATAGAATATCAGACTATAAGGACAGTAACTTTTCAGTTTTCTTCTTTTTTAATGCACTTGTCAATATGCTTTGGCAAAGCAGTTAATTAATTTGTGATTTCTTTATTTCCTTGTGCCTTAAGTAAAAACCAGACAAGAAGGATATGTTGTGCAATGGAAAGAAAACCAGATTTAAAATTGGAAGAAGCAAAAGCACTGTCTCTACATCTTTGTGACTTTAGAGTACGTTAGGAGAAGTCACCTCTCTTCTATGGGTCTTAGTTTCTTTGTAAAATAAAAGATCTCAACTAAAATGGCCATCCCAAGATTGCTTTAATTCTTTTTTTAATTTTTTAAAATTTAATTATTTATTTTCATCCATTTGCACATGCATATTTTCAAGTTACAAAATTTCCTTCCACCCTCCCTTGCCACTCTCCTCCCCTTAGTGGTGAACAATAAGGTTAACATTTCCAATACATATTTTGATAAACACATTTACAGATTAGTATCAATTATTTTTGGTATGAGAAATTAGAATTAAGAGGAAAGAGATACATGAGATAATTTTTATGAAATGTTTCTTAGATTCTGGAGGGTTGGGTGTGCATATGTGTGTGTGTGTGTGTGTGTGTGTGTGTGTGTGTGTGTGTGTGTTTTGTTTTTCTTCCTCTGGATGGGGATAACATAGTCAATAGTCAGTCTAATATAGTTGTCCTAGCTTTTTGAACTGTTGAGAGGAGCTACTTCCATCAGGTTTATTCCTCTCACAATGTTGTTGTTAATGTGCACATTTTTTTCTTGGCTCTATTCCCTTTGCTCAGCATCAGATCCCGTAAGTCATTCCGTGCTTCTCTAGAGTCCAACTATTTATGGTTTTTTTATAGGACAATAGTATTCTATAGTATTCATGTACCACAAATTGCTTAACCATTCCCCAATTGATAGGCATCCCCTCAATTTCCAATACTTTGCCATTACAAAAAGGGCTGCTATGAATATTTTGGAACATGTAGTACTTTTCCCTTTTTTTATAATTTCTTGGGTCAAAGGGTGTGAACATATTGCTCTTTGGGCATAGTTCCATATTGCTCTCCAGAAAGGTTGGATTCATTCACAATCCCACCAGCAATGCATCAGTGTCCCAATTCTCCCACAACCTCTCCAACATTGATCATTTTCCCTTTTTCTCATCTTGACCAATCTGATAGGTGTGAGATGATGTCTCAGTGTTGTTTCAATTTGTATTTCTCTAATCAATAATGATTTGAAGCATTTTTTCATATGTTTATATAAAACTTTAATTTCTTCATTTGAAAACTATCTTTTCATATCCTTTGACCATTAATCAATTGGGCAATGACTTGTAACCTTATAAATTTGATGTAATTCTTTATATATTTTAGAAAATAGACCTTTATCAGAACTCCTAGTTGTGAAGATAGATTGCTCTAATTCTTAATCTATGATCAATTCTGTGAATGGAAGAAGATCCATCTACAATTCTCTTAGTGTTGTCATATTCAAATTCTGATAATAAAATAAAAGCTTTGCGGGATTGGGGAATGAGAGTTTGGTAATAAATGATTTTATTTTTCCATTTGAATCTTTTTATCCATTATCCAAGACTATCAGCAAATTTGGTTTACTAAAAATCCTTTACTATGATAAGAATTTTATGGTAATATACTGACAAAAAAAGTCTAGTAGTGTCTAGTAGACACATCCTATTGGTACATTAAATAATCTTTCAGGAGTTAGATCTTTGGACTAAATATGAGGCTGTGGAAAATTCAAGTTATAAGAAAGAGGAGGGTTATTTTTTTATTTGTGTGGTTTTTTTGGAGGTGGGACAGTTTGGACAGGATTCTTTTGTGTTTTCTAGAACAAAGAACATTTGGAACAGACCTTCATCTTGATTATTTTAGGCTGATAAGCTTTATAATTTTGGATAATGTCCAGTCTTGGGGGTGTGGGGAGGGAAATTTAGCTTTTCTTTTTGAGGCAATGGGGACTGTGATTTTCCCAGGGTCACACAGCCAGTAAGTGCCTGAGGCCACAAATGAACTGGAGCCCTCTTGACCATCTTGTTCCATACTCTTGATGAATGGATGCAGGGAATTATGGAATTTGTAACTGGAAACAGATTTTGTAATTCTTTATACTGTTAAACTTTGTAAAAACTGCTATCTGTTCCTGTGATGTAAATTGCCTCCCATTGTTCCATCCCCAACTTTCAACCTTTTACCTGGTTTCAGTCACATAAGAGGCAGAGAGATTTCCCCTTTGCCCTCAGTCTCCAGACCCTTCAGTAGCTAGAGAACATATATGAGAGAGAGAAAGAGAGAGAGAGAGAGAGAGAGAGAGAGAGAGAGAGAGAGAGAGAGAGAATATATATATATAGAGAGAGAATATATAGAAACCTTGCCTGATGGTGTGCAGACTCCAAAGTCTCAGCCCAGCCAGCACTCCCTGACTGTCTCTCTTAGTCTCTTATCTCCCAAACAAACCTCACCTAGCCCTTTGTTATTCACTCCTGTCCTCAAAGTGCTTATTTCTTCTCTAAAAGGAGAAGAGGTTTAAATCTGTCTATAATAAAAACTGAGCAGGTTTAACATCCCAGGGCTGTATGTGAATTCTTTCACTATTCAAAAAGCTCTCAATCTTAACTTGGCTACACCAAACCCCAACAAAAGAATCAATTCAACAATATTATGTTCGGTCAACTAATTAAAAGTAATTTTTAACTTTACCTTACTAAAATGAAAGTGTGTCAATCTACAAATTTAATAGTAATTTTCAGTTTTTTTCAGGGTGGGGCAGAGATGATGAGGCAAAAATAACGAGAACAGGTCTCCAAACTTGATTCCTGTAGGCCAATAAGTTTTACACTTTTTGGTAGTACCTAATAATCCAAGAGCAAATTGTAACTAATGAAAATAATGGTTATATTCCTAGCAGCCAGTCCATAAAGATGAACACAATTCTTCTGAGTGCTTCCTGGAACCAAATAATGAACCTCTTTTAGAGTTCACCAGTGACCCTGTTCCTCTACACAGTTTGGAGGTGATATTTTCCCTTTTTACGTCCTATTTTGTTAAATACATTGATGAATCAGCTCTACATTGTTATGTTTGGTCAACTAATCAATATTATTTTTGATTCTGATATTATTAAAATGAAAGCATGCCAATCTACCTTTTCATAGCTTTATTTTTATTTTTGCAGGGGGACGTTGAATCCTTTTTGGTTAGTCTTTTCTAGGAAAAATTAAAAACAGAATAAACATCCAACTTAACTGTTGTAGGCTGATAAATTTTGCAATATTGCATAATACATGGTCACCCAAGAACAATTGTTAACTAATGGAAAAATGGTTATATTCTTAGCAGCCAGTTCATAAAGAGGAACCCAATTCTCCTGAGTGTTTCCTGGAACCAAACAATGAACCATCTGAACAGTTTACCAGTGACCCTGATCCTCTACACAATTTGGAGGTGATATATGTAACCCTTATGACCCACTTTGTCTAATACACCTGATAAATCAATTCTACTGATGTTTTATTTTTAAATCTTACAACACCAAAATGAGAGCATGCCAATCTCCCTTTTGATTGCAGATTCCTGTTCTCAGTAAAGATTTTCCTTGAGGTAGTTGATTTATTGCATGACCTAATTATTGAATATATGAATAATTCTGAATGTGATAATTATGTTTGCTTTAAAAATAATTTGCTAAAAATATATTAAATGAGGAAAAATCAAGGATTGGGCTTGCTATTATTGTTTGGAGAGGATAGTACTGTATCTTATAATAAATTTGAAGTTAATTAATTTTCTAATAAGGAATGCCTGATTACAAAGTAGTCTAATGTTTTTCAGAGATGAGGAGATATCATCTGGCAAAGAGAAATGAATGTTTTTTCTTTGATTCAAATGAAGTGTGTATGTTATTTTATATTTTTCTTTCTTAAAAAAGGATTCTTTAATTATATTTCTACTCTGAGAATAGAGACCATGTTTTTACATTCTTTTTATTAGGTTCTAATACACTTACATTCTTGGTTAAATGATAAAGAACAAAGTGCCTGGGAACTGAACTTAGTGTTGAAATTTGAAGTGGAACTCATAAATAACAATTTGAGTGATCTTTTAATAGCACCTTCTTCTAGGAAAGATTATTCCAGTCCAACACTTGTAAAATTGTGTTCCACAGGCAGAAGAGTTCTCTAGATAATGAAACTAAGGGCCCAGGAGAATATTAATTCTAACAGGCATTTGCTCCCAGAAATATTTTGTATAAAATCATTTGTTTCAAAAATATTCCTTAGATATGTCATTTTTGGCATTAAAAGTCTTAATTTTTCTTTTCTTTTTCACAATAGTTCATGTGACTCAACTTTCCTAGGACTCTTGGAAAAGAATTTTATAAGTTCCATTAAATATTTCAAGGACTTATATTCATTTTTGGAAATGAGGATTAATATATATATATATGTATATATATATATATATATATATATATATATATATATATATATATACTTTTTACCAATATATTGAATGCCAATTTAAACTTTCTGACCTATTACTGGTACTTTTGGTTTTCTGCCTCCGTTTGAAACTTACTCTTTATAACCTGGAGCAAGAACAACCTTTGGATATATAAGATTTTATTTAGTTATTGGGAAGGTAATGTGGTAAAGTAAAAATGTTCTAGATACAAATTCCAAAAATTTAAACCCTGGTTCTGCTACTGACCATCTCTGTGATGTTAGGTAAAGCACTTAACTTCCTGGAGCTTTTTCATTTTCTTCATGCATTCAAGTCTTTTCTAGATTTGAATCTATGCTTCTATGAGTCCAAGGGCTTGGAAATAGCTAGCAGTAGCTATTACTAGCAGCAGAATATCCATCATTTAATTTAAAGTTATGAGCTTGATAACTGAGCAATATTGCTTTACTTTTCCTAAGTGCATGTCATTGATTTGACAAATGATCTGTGTGTGTGTGTGTGTGTGTGTGTTCAGTATTTTGTAATAATAAATTAGGTAGACAGAACATAAACTCCTTGAGGGCAGGAATCATTTTATTTTTGTCTTTGCATTTTCAATGCCTTGTAGCCTGTCTCATAGTAGCTGTTTAATACATTCTCACTGATTGATTGGATGACAATTGTTGTTGACTTACTGTAGGATCTAATACTATTAGGTAATATGGAAATAAATCTTAAAGTCACATATACTAATTTGAATGAAGTTGCAGGTGATTCTCAGCAGGGAAGACCTTTTTCAATCTTTGAATGAGTAAATTATACTTTGTATTTTCAAACAGTTGACAAGCTATGAAGATCCCTGGAACTTAAACATCTCCCTTCTAAATAAAACATGTTCACTTAAAGAGACATAAATAGTTCCAAGACTTCTAAACAATAGTCACAGGTATTAAGCAGAGAAGAAACTGGATGTGTTTTCAATTTCAAAGGAACTTAAGTTATACATTATGTATATATACACTCTTAAGCCATGATAACAATATTGTCTACAGCAGGATCTTTAAAAGTCATAGATATATATTTCTACTTCATTTTCTTTCTTCCTCCCATATGTGATGAAGTGGCAATATTATCAGATTGAGATAATCACTATGTTTCTATTTTTCTTAACAAGCAATCTTGAATAGATTATTTAGAATTTTATATTTATATGGACACATTAAAAACTTTATAGCAGTCTGAAGTTATTTCCTATGAATTTAAAGTTGTAATATATGTATATGTATCTCTGTGTGTCTCTGCATATAGTTTTGTGGAATAGTAAGTCAAATATTATTCTAGAAAAAATGATTGGTGTATGACACTAAAATGATGCTGAGAAGTTGGTAAATATGTAATTCTGAGGTCTTTAGAAAATCCACTTAATAAATATGATCCTGAAAAAAAAAAACTTTCTCTGTAAGTGTGCTTCAAGAGTTTAATTCTTTGTTGGGATCAACAGAGGAAAATGCTGATCTTTGTCATCTTATTTCTTTTAGGTTGATTTGGCCTTTTCTGTAACTGAACTTTCTATTCAACAGAAAGTCAAGGAACCCAGTGCAGAAGAGGAAAGGAGGAAATGGGAAGAAGGGCGTGTAGACTACATGGGAAAAGATGCTTTTGCACGTATTCAGGAAAAATTGGATAGATTTTTACAGTAGTCTTGTCAGCTTTGTATGTGTTCCAGTAGAAAAGTCATTGTCATTATATTCATACTTTTGTGAAATGATAAAAAGTCTCTTCTAGCCCTTAGTAATGGGGAAGGCCTTTTAAGTGATGTGCCTCTATTTATTCTCAGCCAACTTGAGTGCCTAAATACAAGTAGGGGAGAAAGTTCAAATCTACCTTGAAATGCCTAGCTGATCCAAGAAATAACTTCTGCTTTTAACTATTAGATCTGTACCTCACTTAATCTTGCAAGAAAAATGATTTGGAATAAACATAAACTTGTTCACGAAAGTACGTATTATACCTATTCAGGTGCAAAAAAAATATAGATGCTTAGTGTAGTTGAAAATTATACATCAGCTTTGCTATTCTCATTTCTTTGTTAGGAGATGTAATTGATGATCTGGGAACAATTGAAAGTAAATGAACCCATTCTTATTTATTAAATGAACTGATTCCTATCTATTCCTAAACTTCAGTAACTCACATTTTTTTTTCATTTTCAGTTTTAATATCTCATGTACTTTTTTGATACATCTCCCCCAGGATCTCTGAGTTTAAACATACCGCACAGAGAGATGTTCACCTGAGTGATAAAAGAGACTATTTAGTGTTTTGTAGAGGAATTTTCTGAAGGTGTTTCGGAACAACTCATAGTTTATTTCAGTTTTCCATAAACCAGCTCATTGAAGCAATGCCTAAAATATCTTTTGTTTAAAGAAAAGTAAATTTGTAGTCTCTTTTAAATTATCTCTTTTCCCTCCTCCCTTTATCAATATATATATGTATATATATATATATATACATATATATATATATAAGCTTCACTACCTCACTTTTAACTAACTTATTTAATCATGGTGCTCTTCAAACTCTTTCAATAGGAATTCTCAGTTTTATGAGATTGATTGTTCAATTCCATGATAAATTCTCAAAAGAATCTGTATTTCATGAACCTATAAATGGATATTGTTACATTTCTTATGATCACTGTTACTGACCAGGTACTTTTATCATAATAACCAGATAGTTCATCCTATTGAAAAGAGAGGAAAATTAATTTCTGAAATTTTTAATTTCGTATTTATTATGTCTACTGAAAAATGAATGCTAATTAGCAGTATAATTTGTAGGGGCTGCGTAGTTCACCTATATAATATATAGAATATATTCTGTGGTCTTTTAATTGAATGAATATAATTGAAAAAAATTTCAAATCTCCCTGGGGTTGTTTGGTTTTGGGTCAAGAAAATTCAAATGAACATTGAAATGTTCTTTTCTGTTAGGGTATCTGCTTCTCTAGAGAAGTAGGATTTAGAAGCTTCATCTCTGCTTATGATTGAATGATTGCCCAATAGTTCTTGCTAGTACCATATGAATATTTATTAGTGAAAATCAATTTAATATTAATATTAAGAAGAACATGTATTGTGGGCCAAATATAGAAGTCATAATCTAGTATTTTTGGGAGTTCTCCAATACTAATTGTTTGAGAATGGAATGCAAATATTGTGTGTTATGATATTGAACAGTGGATAATAATAGGTCTAAAGTCAAGAAATGAAGTGGAACATAAAATGTGGGGTTAAGTGAACTAGCTTTATTCTCAGCTTCTTTTGTCTTTGGGAATGTGTGTCAATAGAGACAGCTAAATTGTCCTCAGGTACAAATTAAACCATGCAGGTCAATCTTGCTGTGTTCATTTTTAGCATCAAAAATTTTTTTTTATCTCATTTGAACTGTTCCCATTTAAAGGGTTGTATGTAAGCTACCTGTTTATGCTTTGCATGTGTGTTCTGGGAATACAAGGTGATGCTTTATGTTCAAAGGGGAGCAGTTTTATGACATTTCCAAATTCTCCAAATAAAAAAATTAAGCAAAAAATAATTTAAATTGATTTTTCATAACTACTTTAAGAAATAAAATATCTAGAGGCAGCTAAATGGCACAGTGGATAAAGCACCGACTCTGAAGTCAGGAGGACCTGAGTTCAAATCTGGTCTCAAACATATAAAAATTACCCAGCTGTGTGACCATGGACAAGTCACTTAACTCCACTGCCTTGCAAAACCCCAAAACAAACAAACAAACAAACAAATAAATAAATAAATAATTGAAATATCTAAAGGTACTTATTTTTTTAAGCGACACTTACCTGAGAAAACTGATGACCTTCCAATTATGCTTTTCAAATTTTTATGTTTACATATATTTTTGGATAGTTCTTTATAGTTATAAGGAAGTTAGGAAGGACCCTGATATATTACCTTCTCTGGCACTGGAGACAATACATATTACATAGATTTTTTGTGTTATAAAGAGATAAATGTTATAGTTAGGACATGCTTATACACAAAAATTATGCAGCAGTGTTACTAAATCCATATTATTATGAAGTATTTTAAGACAGGATTTTACTCTTCTAAAATAAATTAGCTCATTGTACATATTACCATTTTCCTCTAAAGGACTGAGTGTTATTCCACCTTTTTTTGTGTGAGAATTTCTGTCTTTACTACTCCTTTCATAGTATCTTGAAAGCAATTCAGTATATTGGTGTTTATCTTATCTATTCCTTTTCTATCCTATTCTGGTGGGATGAGGAAGAGGAAAAGTAGGTGAGGAAGTTTCAGAAGAAAGGCCAGTCATTCCAACTTGTTCTCATTCCTTTTTATTGTCAATAATGGTTAATTCTCTAAGCATTTTCTAATTGTTACTTGCCTACTATATTGAAATCCACTCCAATGAACTTTTATTAATTACCTAGTGTGTGACAGACATGTAGTAGTCAAAGACAAATTAAAACAAATCTCCTGTCCTTAAGGTATTTTAATTCTATTAGGAGCTAAGATATATACATATAATTTGAGATAATAGAGTGGAGTGCTACCAAGTTGGGGAAAGTTTTCCTAAGATAAGTTTCTTTACATGTTTTAAAGCAAGGAATTTAAATATGAAGCTACTAAAATCTATATGAGAGGATATTGAGTTTGGCTGATGGTCATGTGAGTGTGACAAAGGGAGAGAGTTATGAAAAGTGTTGTGGAGTTGGAATCACCAAGATTTGACCATTGATTGGGTATGTGTATATCTCTGTGTGTGTGTGTGTGTGTGTGTGTGTGTGTGTGTGTGTGTGTGTGTAAGAGAGACAGATGGAGACAGACTGAGAGAGAAAAATACAGAGAGGCATATTAGATAGAACAGGTCATTTGCAATTATTCTGAAATTGTAAAACTATGATGATTGGCATGATAACATTCTCAAGAAAAGTAGGGAAGTTTGTAGAAGGGAATAAGGGGAAGATGATTATATATTGTTTGACATTCCTACATTCTGGAACTCTGAAAAGAGATTAACATTGGATACAGATCTATGTGTCATCTGTATAGGGGCAATATTGATCATTTTCTTAAAGTATTTTGGTTTATTTCAAAGGAAAAATTCTATATATCTATCTGAAATCCTAAGTACTTTTGGGGGATGTGGATCTGCACTCAAGTAGCAGACATGATGGAGTAGGAATATATTTCTACACAAAATTATACACATATGTATGTACATGCATATGAATCCCTGGCCCTATAGCAAATGTTTGGGTTTTGGGGGTGTGTTGTTTCTTCAGTCTTTAAAAAGGTAAAAAAAAACCCAACTGAATGATCCTGAGATCAAGGATACAGGTCAAGGAGATAGCACCCACCCATGAACCTGATTTTTTTATACATACATATATAAACAAAATTATACAGTATATGATGATCAGTGGCAAATGAATTAAACAGTAAGTGCTATCAAGTTCTACAGGTCTGAGTAATTCCATATGGTTAGAAAATGGATGGCATTTCAAACAAGGAAAGCAACATGTACAAAGGTATGAAGAAAATATTTATAACAGTAATTTTTAAAGCAGTAGTAAACAGGGAGGAACAATTAAAGCAAGGGATTCATGTTGGATAATAGAGGGTATGTAGGTTGGGTTCAGATTGTAGAGATCCTTGAGGGATCTTAGGGAGTTTAGAGCTAGTACACTAGGTTAGGGGATCTTGACAGAAATTACTATTTCATTCACTTGATACCTATTATCATCACTATCCTATTTTGTCTATGTATGTATGAATTTATGTGTGTATATGTGGCCCAATCTAACTTCATGGGATGCTATCTCCTTGGCCTATATAGATCTCAGGATAATTCAACTTTTTATGTGTATGTGTGATAAATCCTTTTGGTAGATTGGTGAAGCCTATGAATCTGAATAATTCTTAGAATAAAATACATAAGATTATATAGGAAACAAAATTATATATATATATATATATATATATATATATACACGTGTCTGAGTATATAGGTATATGCATATAGGTGATATACACCTATGTGCATATACATCTATATGTGCATATATAATATTTTTAAAGTAAGCTAATGAACCCCAGGCTCTTTTGGGCAATTGGTAGCTATGGAATGTTTATATATCACCTAAGAAGTATTTTATGAAATTTAATCTTGGGTTAGTATAAAGTATGAACTGTAGTGTGGTAAACCTAAAGACAAGAAACCCTGTTTGGAATGAGGTAAAGAAGACCTGAATCAAGTGGTGAATATGAAAGAAAGGGATGGAGGGATGAAAGCAATAAAACTGAAGAAAGAATGACTGTGATTTGGTGATTGTGAGTTCCTCACTTTGGTTCCCTATATTCAGAGAACAATTTATACAAATACATACACACATATTTGTGTGTGTGTGTGTATGTGTGTGTGCGCGTGTGTGTATGGGTATCTGACTATATAATAGCAAGAATCATGGCAGCATTGATAAAATTGGACATCCATTTTGGGGGAATACATTTTAATTATAAATATATTGGATTTGAGATCATTATAAGACATTTAAATGTAGATGTTCAGCAAGCAGATATATAAAATTAATGTTTTCAGAGTTAAAGATACAGGTTTGGGAGTTACTGGTATAGAGGATGTAGAGCCATTCATAGTTTGGATATTTCTCCATATAAGAGTGTAGAAAGTCAGAAGAAAAGAAGGATAAGAACTGAGTTTTTGAAGAGTGTCTACTTTTAGAACAAAAGTCTTCTTTTTAAACTATTGACTGCATTTTTGTGTAGCATTCCCTTTAGAGCAATTCCTTTCAACATCCCATTTTCATTGGAAGGTCAAGTCCCTATAGAGAAGTTACTATATCTGAGGGGTTGGGCACTATACTCTTGCTCATTAGCTCTCACTGCAGTGCTCCTCATCAATCAGAATCATTTGAATTACATTAGATTTTAGAAAAGGGATTTACCTAGAAGTAAAGCAAGAACAAAGTTTACAAAACAATCTGTCCAAACTACAGGTATACTTTCTCCTTGCTCAAAAAAATTGTGGGTCATAGGGTCAAAATTAAAGTACAGTAGTGATAAGGTTCATGTGTAAGCAAAGGGATACTTTGTAAGACCTGTAAATTGGAATCTTACACTATTGTGGAAACCTCAAGATTTTCCTCTTTAGCATAATTTTCATGGGTTTCAAGGACTTATGCCCTTCCAGAGTACATAGCCAACCCATTTCTTTGTTATTCAGGATCACAATCCCTGAAAGGTAGATTTTTTCTTTTTTTTCATATACATCTGGTATACTACCTCATTATCCACTGCTGTTCTAGAAACCACTCTAATCCTTCCCCCCTTTTTCTGAACAGGGTCCAGGGAAGGGTAAATGCCAGTTATTGCTGGATGTGATTATTCTTGGGCTTGGTCACTCTGTAGTCACTTTAGACTTTACAATGCCCAGGAAAAAGTTCTGGATATTGAATTGAAAACAAGGCAGGGAATATCTGAATATACTCTGTATAACCTATCAGACTTTTCCTTGAAAATAGGTCCTGCATGAGTCAGTCCTTCCCTGTTTCCTACACCCGCCATTCCTGACTATGTTTGCATTTCATATTGCATTCTTACATATTGCATTTGTAATTTACAAATTACATGCTAAAAAAAATCTTAATTTCACAATATGACTTTTCTCCAGATTCTAATTAAAAATGATCAAACCAATACATTTCAGAAATTTAGGAGAACTTATAATTGAAAATCATTGCTTGAACAGTTAAAGTTCCCTGCTAGGACAGCTAAGTGGATCAGGGGACAGAGCACTGGCCTTGGAGTCAGGAAAATGGGAATTTGAATCCAGTCTTAGACACTTGCCACTTACCAACTGTATGTGATCTTAGGTAAGTCACTTAACCTTGATTGTCTCACATCCAGGACCTTCTCCAGTCATCCTGAATCATAGCTGGTCAAATCTGGTTACCGGACCCTGATGACTCCAGAGGAGAAAGTAGACTAGTGACTTAGCACAGCACCTCCTCACTCAAATCTAATTCATGTTCTTGTCATGGCATCATATCCCAGATGTCATGGTCTTCTTTGAGAATGAAGGACAAACATCAAAGCTCCCTTGTGTCAGGTTGTGGACATAAGTAGAAAGGGGAAGTAGTTGACTTCTTAGATACTGGTGCCTGTGGTAGGTAAAGCTATGATATATAAATTCAATTCAGGGGCATTATGAAGGGTCTATTATGCAAAACCAAAGAACAGTTCCCTCATTTCAAAGATCTTACATTCTACTGAAGGAATACAGTCTTTAGACATCTAATAAATCAAGATGACTTGAGGCAAGGGATTCTAACAACTAGTGAGTCAAGAAAAGTTTTTTTTTATAGGATGCAGCACCTGAATTAAACTTGAAGGAAGCTAGAGATCCCAAAAGGAGAAGGGAGTAAACATATCGATATCGATGTCAATGTAGATTAGATGTAGATGCAGATGCAGATGCAGATACAGATATAGATTTAGATATAGATATAGATATATCAGGAAGGGGAAAAGCTTGCGCAGAGATATGGGAGATGAAATACAAAGTTCAGAGAAGAGTAAAGAATCAGTTTAAATGGAACATAAACTATGTAGAAAAGAAATGTGAAATTCATCTAGAAACTGAGGCCAAAGGACTTGAAGGATTTAAATATTTGCAATTTATCAGAGAGGTAAGAGGGATACACTGAAGATATCTGAGTAAGTAAGCAATGTGGTCAGGAAAGGAGATGATGATGATGACGATGATGACGATGTTGATCATGATGATGATGATGATGATGATGATGATGATGATGATGATTAACAAACAGGTTGGTTTTTCCGGTACTCAGATGGAGGAGTGAGGAAGAAATCCTCTAAACCCCCTCCAAGCAACTAGAAAACTGCTTCAGAATTGATCTAGCAATAGGGAAGCAGCTTACCAGTCTAACTGGAAAGGTCTCTCTCACTTGGGTGTGAGAAATTCTAGGACCAAGAACAGCAACAATAGCAGTCAGACTCAAAGCAGGGGGCATACAGCAGAGCTTCAAGCCTGGGGCAATCCTCCCAAGAGACCTCACCTTAGTGCAAACTAGAATTCCCCTAGGTAAGACTCAGCAAGACCCACCCCCAGTGACCCCACCATCAGCACAAGCCACTAGCAAGGATTGGACCCCATCGCTGGCTAGTAGTGAAACTCCACCTTTGGGCTGGTCAACAGTGAGTCTCTACCCCTGGGGCCTATCAGTAGAGAGAACCTGCTTCCATAGCAACTCAGTAGCAGGTCCCCTTGGGGATAGATCAGTAACTAAACCCCATACTCAGGAGAAATCTTCTATCCCCCAGTACAAACTAGGAGATAAGCCTTAGAGTTAAGTCATGAAGTTCAGTGAAAGCCAGCCCAGCACACAAATTTTGGGACAGTTTAGGACTAGTGTCCAACTCTCACATAAAAATACCAAGTCACAAAAAAGGTGTAAAAATGAACCAAAAATTGCCAAAAAAAGAAAAAAATACTTAACTGAAGAAAGTTACTTTGTTGATAGAATCAAGTCATAAAATTAGGAGAGGATAATAGTGTTAATATGACTACATGTGAAGCCTCAAAGAAACATGCATGTTATTCTCAGACTCGAAAAGAAATTCTGGAAGAGTTTTTAAAAAAGGGCAGCTGGGTGGCACAGTGGATAGAGCACCAGCCCTGGAGTCAGAAGTACCTGGGTTCAAATCCAGCCTGAGACTCTTAATAATTACCTGGCTGTGTGACCTTGGGAAAGCTATTTAACTCCATCTGCCTTGCAAAAAAAACCCCTTAAAAACAGTTTAAGATTTTGTTTTGTTCTTTGGGGTTTTTTATTTTTTGCAAGGCAATGGGGTTAAGTAACATGCCCAAGGCCACACAGTTAGGCAATTATTAAGTGTCTGAGGCCAGATTTGAACTCAGGTACTCCTGACTCCAGGGCCCGTGCTTTATCCACTGCATCACCTAGATGCCCCCAAAACCATAGTTTAAAAAAGAATTTTAAAAAACAATTTAGAGAAATGAAAGAAAAATTGGGAAAAGAAATGAAAGTAATGCAGGAGAATCATGAAAAAAATCAATTGCATGGGAAAAGTTATATAAAAATTTACTGGAAAAAAATAACTCCCTAAAAAATAGAATTGGCCTATTGGAAAATGAAGTACATAAGCACACTGAAGAAAATAATTCCTTAAAAATTCATATTGAAAAAGTGATACTAATGATTCTATGAGATTTCAAGATATAATAAAACTAAATAAAAAATGAAACAATAGAAGAAAATGTGAAATTACTTAATGGAAAGTATGGAGCCAGGAAATAGATGGAAAGATGACCCAGGAAATAGATTGGGAGAGATAATACAAGAATAATTAGACCACTTGAAAGTCATGACTGGGAAAAAAAGCCTAGATAATATCTTTCAAGAAATAATCAAAGAAAACTGCCTTAGAAACAGAAGGCAAAATAAAAATTGAAAGAATCCATCAATCACTGACTGAAAGAGATACATAAATGCAAATTCCCAGGATACCACATCAAAATTCCAGAGCACACAGATCAAAAGAAAGTATAGTAGGCAACCAAAAAAAGACAATCCATATACTGTGGAGCTATAGTCAGGCTTACAGAGGATTTGACATCTTCCATGTTAAAGAATTGGAGGACTTTGAATATAATACACCAGAAAGTAAAGAAGTTAGGATTACAACCAAGAATCACTAATCTAGGAAAACTGAATATGATCTCTCAGGGGGGAAAATAGACATTTAATAAAATAGAGAACTTTCAAGCATTTCTAAATAAAAGACCAGAGCTGAATAAAAAATTTCACCTACAGACTTCTCTGATCAAGATGGCAGAGAGAAGCCAGGCACTGTGCTAAGGTCTCCTAGCTTTCCTTCAGAACTAAAATGAATCAAGCCTCTTAATAGAATTTAGATACACAATAAGCAGAAAAAGTACCTAAAAGAAGAACATCAACCAACAAGGTCTGTCTCCAGGGAGCATGAGTGAGCCAAGGGCAGAAAGCAATGAGCCAGCACAAGGATGATGGGGTAAGTCCTGGGATTAATCTGAGAACAGCCTCGGAAGCTTTGGTCTGTGTGAGTGGTGGGCAGGAGAACTCCAGTGAGGCTGGAGAGAGAGCTCCATTGCAGTGGCTGGGATAGTTCCAGAGTGAGGCTAGAAATAGATTTGGTGAGCTCACCTGGTCTGGGAGACCAGGGCTGCAAGCCCCGTATTTTCAGTAGAGTCCCTGTGTATCCAGTTAAGCCCCCTCCCCATCCCCATCCCTGTGGAGAAAGTGACTCTTCCCAGAACAAACACAGTAACTACCCACCCTCACCCCACCCAGGCTCAGGTGTGGGCAGCAAATCACTCTCAGTACCGATTGATAATAAGGATATTAACTATATAGCCTGATGGCCCAGCCCACACTGTTCGAGGTTAATCTAGACCCTGCTGCTTCCCTTCCCCACCCCAGGCCAAGGAAGTGGGCCACAAATCAAGGTCACAGACACTCCAGAGAAAGCCTATAGCATCTGCTACTGGTAGGCCCACTTGGAGTTACTAAGTCCAGTGAGCTAATTCTCTAGGAATTTCAAATCCAAAGGTCTGTGAACTAGCCCTACCCCAATACAAGATCCTAAGAAAATGAACATAAGCTAATGAAAATCAGGGGTTGAGGAGGGTCCATTGAAAGCAATCTTGAAGACAAAGATTCTAAATCAAAGAAAGCTAGAACTTATGAAATTATGAATTGTTCTTCAGCCCAGAAAGACTTCTTAGAAGAGATTTAAGAGTTTAAAAATCAATTGGAAAAATTGGGAAAAGAAATGCAAGAGAAAACACTGCATCAAGAAAAGAAATTCTTGAAAAATACAATTTGACAAATGGAAAACTTCAAAAATAGAACTGAGCAATTGGAAAAGGAATTGCAAAAGGTAAATGAAGAAAATTTTTCTCTTAAAAAAAGGATTGGGATTTGTGGAAATTAATGACCTCATTAGACAACAAGAATCTGTTAGACAAAACCAAAAAAAATAAAAAAAGTAGAAGAAAATGTAAAATACCTCATCAGCAAAAGGGCAGACCCAGAGACTGGATCCAGGAGAGATAATGTAAGGATCATTGGGCTTCCTGAACGCATTTAGGATTTTAAAAAAGTCTGGAACTGATATTTCAGGATTTAGTGATGGAAAATTTCCCTGATATAATTAATGGAAGCAGAGGGCAAAATAGTTATTGAAAGAATACATCCATCCCTTCTGAAAGGGATTCCAAAATGAAAACATCAAGGAAGATTGTGGCCAAATTTCAGAACTATCAGATTAAAGAGTAAATGTTGCAAGCAGCCAGAAAGAAACAATTTAGAGGGGTGGTTAGGTGGTGAAGTAATAGAGCACCCGCCCTGGAGTCAGGAGTACCTCAGTTCAAATCTGACCTCAGACACTTAATAATTACCTAGTTGAGTGACCTTATCCAGAAGTAATGGACACTCGTGACCTGTCCATGCCTCTGATAGAATGATTTAAAAACAATATCTCCTTAAAATGGGGGTGGGGACAGTAAAGAGATGGGATTGAATGGGGTAAATCACATTACATGAAGACATGCAAAGGCTCTATTGCAATAAAGGGGAAGAAGGGAATAGATGAGAACAGCCTGAATCTTACTCTCATCAGATTTAGCTCAAAGAAAGATCAACATACACACACTCAATTAAGTTAAGAAACTTATCTTACCTCTCAAGTATTAAAAGGGGAAAATGGAAGGGGTAGGGAAAGAGGAACTAACAGAAGGAAGGGACAAAGGGAAAGGGGAAAGAATGGGGAGAGGGTTGGCTATAAGGGGGCAAACACATATTGGGGAATAAGGATAGGTTAAAAAAGGGAGAAAATATAAACAAAGGGAAGATGGAGGGGCATGGAGGGCAATAAAAAGTTAGTAATTATAACTTTGAATGTGAATGGGATGAACTCTCCCATAAAATGTAAGTGAATAGGAGGCTGAATTAAAAATCAATCCTACAATATGCTGCATACATGAAACTCATTTGAAGCAGAGATATATAGAGTAAGGATAAAAGGTTGGAGAAAAATATATTTTGCTTTAGCTGAAGTTAAAAAGGTAGGAGTAGCAATCCTTATCTCAGACAAAGCAACTACAAAAATAGATCTCATTAAAAGAGATAAGGGAGGAAACTATATTCTCCTAAAAGATACTATAGACAATGAATCAATTTCAATACTAAATACGTATGCACCAATTGGTATAGCATTCAAATACTTAGAGAAGCTGAATGAGTTACAGGAAGACATAGAAAGCAAAACTCTACTGGTGGGAGACCCCAACATCACTCTCTCAGATACTAACCACAAAATAATCAAGAAGGAAGTTAAGGGGGTAAATTTGAAATATTAGGAAATCTAGATATGATAGACCTTTGGAGAAAGTTGAATGGAGATAGAAAGGAATATATACTTCTTTTCCTGCAATATATGACACTTACACAAAAAAAATGACCATGTACTATGGCATAAAAACCTTATAATCAAATGCAGAAAGGCAGAAATAGTGAATATTTCCTTCTCAGATCATAGTACAATAAAAATCATGTGCAATAATGGTCCATGGAGAGATAGACCTAAAACTAATTGGAAACTGAATAACCTCATTTTAAAGAATGAGTAGATCAAACAACAAATCATAGATAGAATTAATGATTTCATCCTAGGTAATGACAATAACCTGACAACATTCCAAAATTTATGGGATATTGCTAAGGCAGTTATTAGGAGATACATTATATCTTTAAATGTTTACATGAATAAAATAGAGAAGAGGAAATCCATGAACTAAGCATCCATCTAAAAAAATTAGAGAAAGAACAAATTAAAAATCTCCAATTAAATACCAAATTAGAAATTCTAAAAATTGAAGGAGAAATTAGTAAAATCAAAAGCAAGAAAACTTTTAAACTAATAAATAAAACCAAGAGTTGGTTTTATGAAAAAAACAATAAAATTGATAAGCCTTTGGTTAATTTGATTAAAATAAAGAAAGAAGAAAACCAAATTACTAATATCAGAAATGAAAAAGATAACCTCACTACCAATGAGAAGGAAATAAGTAATAATTCCGGATTATTTTGTCCAGTTGTATGCCAATAAATTTGATAATCTATGTAAAATGGATGAATATTTACAAAAATATGTTGCCCAGATTATATGAAGAATAAATTAAATACCTAAATAACCCTGTCTCAGAAAAAGAAATGCAACAAACTATCATTGAACTCCCTAAGAAAAAATCTCCATGGTCAGATGGATTCATAAGTGAATCCAATCAAATATTTAAGGAACAATTGGTTCGAATTCTATATAAACTCTTTGGAAAAATAGGTGAGGTAGGAACTCTGCCTAAGTCTTTCTATGACACCAATATAGTGCTGTTACCTAAACTAGAAAAAGTCAAAACAGAGAAAGAAAATTATGACCCATTTCCCTAATCAATATGGATACAAAAATGTTAAATAAAATCCTAGCAAAGTGATTACAGCAAGTTTTCACTAGGATAATACACTGTGACCAAATAGTATTAATTCCAGGAAATTCAGGGTTGGTTCAATATTAGGGAAATTGTCAATATAACTGACCATATCGATAACAAACCCAACAGAAATATCTCAATAGATGCTGAAAAAGCCTTTGACAAAATACAACACCCATTCTTACTAAAAACACTAGAGAACATGGGAATAAGTGGATTGTTCCTTAGAATGATTAGCAGTATCTATCTGAAACCATTAACAAGTATATGCAATGGGGATTAGCTAGAGGTATTCCCAATAAGATCAGGAGTGCAACAAGGATGCCCATTATCACCACTATATTGTGTTAAAAATATTAGCTTCAGGAGCAATAAGAGAAGAAAAAGAATTTAAAGGAATTAGAACTGTGAAGGAAGAAACAAAACTCTCACTCTTTGCAGATGACATGATGGTATACCTAAAGAATTCTAAAATATCATCTTTAAAAAACTATTAGAGGGTGGCTAGGTGGCGCAGTGGACAGAGCACTGGCCCTGGAGTCAGGAGTACCTGAGTTCAAATTTGACCTCAGACACTTAATAATTACCTAGATGTGTGGCCTTGGGCAAGCCATTTAATCCCATTGCCTTGCAAAAAACTAGAAAAAAAACTATTAGAAACTATTAGCAACTTGAGCAAAGTCACAGGATATAAAATAAACCCACATAAATCCTCAACATTTCATATATATATGTTTGTATGCATGTGCACATGTGTGTGTGTGTGTGTGTGTGTGTTACTAGCAAGATACAACAAGAGCTAGAAAGAGAAATCCCATTTAAAGTAGGTTCAGACAATATAAAATACTTGGGAGTCTACCTGCCAAGGCAGTCTCAGAAACTGAAAACAACTATAAAACACTTTTCACACATATAAAATCAGATTTAAACTTGACAAATATCAACTGCTCATGAATAGGTTGAGCTAATATACTAAATATGACAATTCTATCTAAATTAAACTACTTATTTAGTGTCTTAACAATCAAACTTCCAAAATATTTCTTTAATGAACTAGAAAGTTGTAAGTAAATTCATATGGAGAAATAAAAAGTCAAGAATATCAAGGGATTGAATGAAAAAAAGTGCAAAAGAAGGTGGCTTAGCCTTGCCAGATCTAAAATTATAATATAAAGCATCAGTCATCAAAACTGTCTGGTACTAAGAAATAGAGTAGTGGATTAATGGAATAGACTAGGTGCAAAAGAGACAGCAGGAAATAATTATAGTAATCTGGTATTTGATAAACCCAAAGAGTCCAGTTTCTGGGATAACAACTTTCTCTGATAAAAACTGTTGGGAAAATGGGTACAGGATTTAGTCATAAAAGGAGATATTACAAGCAAACTAGGAGATCAAGAAATAGTTTTCCTGTCAAATCTATGGAAAGGGAAGCATTTTATGACCAAGGAAGAGATGGAGAACATCATCAAACAAACTAGATGATTTTGCTTGCATTAAATTAAAAAGGTTTTGCAGAAATAAAAACACTGTAAACAAGATCAAAGGAAATGCAATAAATTGGGAAACAATTTTTGCAACTAGTATTTCTGACAAAGGATTCATTTCTAAAACATATATAGAACTTAGTCAAATTTATTTAAAAAAAGCCATTCCCCAATTGACAAATGGTCACAGGATATGCAAATGCAATTTACAGATGAAGAAATCAAAGTGATCCATAGTCATATGAAAAATGGCTCCAAATCATTACTGATTAGAGAAATGCAAATTAAAGCATCTCTAAGGTACCACCTCATACCTCTCAGATTGGCCAGTATGACCAGAAAGGACAATGATCAATGTTGGAAGGGATGTGGGAAGTCTGGGATACAATATATTGTTGTTCGTGTTGTGAACTGATCCAACCTTTCTGGAGAGCAAATTGGAATTGTGCCCAAAGGACAATACAAATGAGCATACTCTTAGATCCAGTAATACCATTACTGGGTCTATACCCTGAAGAGATCATGAAAAAGGGTAAAAACATCACTTGTACTAAAATATTCACAACAGCTCTATTTGTGCTGGCAAAGTATTGGAAACTGAGTGAATGTCCATCAATTTGGGAATGATTGAACAAATTGTGGTATGTACATTATGGAACACTATTGTTCTATTAGAAACCAGGAGGGATGGGATTTCAAAGAAGCCTGGAAAGACTTGCACGAGTTGATGCTGGGTGAGATGAGCAGAACCAGAAAAATAAAATAACACTCTAACAGCAACATGGGGGGGGGTGACGATTAACCTTAATTGACTCAGTGCAATAATCAGGGACAATTTTAGGATATCTGTGACAGAGAATACCATGTGTATCCAGAGAAAGAACTGTGGAGTTTGATTTTTTCAAGGTTAAGTGACTTGTCCAAGGTCACACAGTAGGTAATTATTAAGTGTCTGAGGCTGGATTTGAACTCAGATCCTCCTGACTCCAGAGCCTCTAGCCACTGCAACACCTAGCTGCCCCATTAACTGTGTAGTATAAACAAAGACCAAAGACTACTACCTTCAGTTAAAAAATAATTGTCTTATGTACTACATAATTTTTCTATCTCTAATATTTTATTTTTTCCTCAAGGATATCATTTTTCTCTCAACACATTTCATTTTGATCAGTGTACAGCATGGAAACAATGTAAAGCTTATCAGACTGCCTTCTATGGGTGTAGGGAAGGGATTGTGGGGAAAAATAGTAAATTTCAAAACCTTACAAAGATGATAAGTGGAAACTACTATTGTATATAATTGGAAAACAAAATATTTATTAAAAGAATTCACTTACAAATACTAAACTTAAAGGAAACATAAAAAGAGTAAATAGAAACAAGAAAGAGAAAACATAAGAAATTGACTAAAGTTAAATTGTTTATATTTCTTTATAGCAAGATAATATGTATAACTCGATAACATTTGCAACAAGAGAAAGTAGGAGTATTTCTAGACCAATTAGTGTGGATAAAATGTAATTTTATTTGGATGATATCCCCCAAAAATAAAATGAAAAAGGTGTGGAAAAAATTGTATAGGAAGGAGGAGGGGAAATATTGAATGGAGTTAATTATCCCACAAAAAAGAGCTATTTTAATGGAAGAAAAGAATAGCGGGGCAGACACTTAGGTCTTACTTTCATTAAAACTGATTTAAAGAGCTAATAATATATAGAATCAGATATATATATATATATATATATATATATATATATATATAATTTATCTTACGCTATAAGGAAGCAAAAACAGATGGGATAATAGATAGGGGAGGGGAGCTGATAAAAGGGAGGGTAGATGGGGAAAGGCAATGTTCAGAAGTGAAATACCTGAGAATAGGGAAAGTATGTGGGGTAAAAAAGAAAGGGGATGAAAAAAGTAAAAAAATAGCATGGAGGGAAATACACATTATATTATTATATTATATTATATTATATTATATTATATTATATTATATTATATTATATTATAACTATAAATGTGAATGGGATGAACTTATTTATAAAACAAAAGTGGGTTGCAGAGTAGATTAAAAACCATCATCCTACAATATGTTATTTACAAGAAATACATTTTAAGCAGAAAGACACACCCATGGTAAAGGTTAGGAGGCTGGAACAAAATTTGTTTTGCTTCAGATGAAGTAAAGAATGCAGGGGTAGAAATCACGATCAAACATCATCACATCAAAAACAAAACAAAACAAAAATAAATAAGAGATGAAGAAGGAAACTATATCATACTGAAAGGGACCATAAACAATGAAGTCATATCAATACTGAACAGAAATGCCCTGTAGCATCTAAATTTTTAAACAGGAAATTGAATGTTACAAGAGGAAATAATAAAGCTAAACTAATGGGAGAGGTCAACTTTTCCATCTCACAACTAGATAACTCTAAACAAAAACAAACAAAGAAGGAGGTGAATAAAATGTTAAAAAATTAGATATAATAGCTCTCTGGACAAAACTGAATGAGAATAGAAAGGAATATAACTTTTTTTCAGTAGTACATTGTCCTTACACAAAAAATGGACTATGAATTAGGATATTAAAACCTCACAAGAAAATGCAAAAAAGCTAAAACAGCAAACACATCCTTTTCAGATCTTAGTGCAATGAAAATTATATTTATTAATGGACAATTGTAAGGGATTAAGAATTAATTAGCAGGGAAGATAAGTGGTGCAGAGAGGATAGAGCATCAGCCCAGGAGTCAGGAGGAACTGAGTTCAAATTCAGTCTCAGACACTTAATAATTGCCTAGCTGTGTGGTCTTAGGCAAGTCACTTAACCCCATTACTTCAATTAAAAAAAAGAATTTTAAAAAAGGAACTAATTGGAAATTAAATAATCTAATCTTTAAAAAACACAGATAGGTAAAAAAACAAATCACAGAGACAAATGTTATTTTCTTTTGTAAAAAAAATTATTTAAGATTTTTGCAAGGCAAATGGGGTTAAGTGGCTTGCCCAAGACCACACAGCTAGGTAATTATTAAATGTCTGAGGTTAGATTTGAACTCAGTACTCCTGACTCCAGGGCCGGTGCTCTATCCACTGTGCCGCCTAGCTGCCCCACAAATTATGTTTTCATTAAAGAAAATGACAATGATGAAACAATATCACAAAATTTGTAGACTGCAGCCAAAGCAATACTTAGGGGAAAATGTGTAACTCTAATTGCTTGCATCAATAAAACAGAGAAAAGAAGATTTGTGAATTAGGCATATATGTTAAAAAAAAAACTAGAAAAAGAAAAAAAATCAAATCCCCAATTAAACATCAAATTGGAAATCCTTTAAATCAAAAGAGTAATTAATAATATTAAAAATAAGAAATCTATTGAATAATGAATAAAACTAATAATTGGATTTTGTGAAAAAAACCAATAAAATAGATAAACCATTGATTATTTTGATTTTAAAGAATAGAAAAAACCAAATTACTAGTATAAAAATGAAAAAGATGAATTTACCAATTTTAGGAGTTATTTTGCCCAATTATATGCCAATAAATTTACAATCTAAATGAAATGAATATTTTTAAAATTAGACAATAAATTTTATAAAATTATAAAATAAAATAAAGAATAAGAAATAAAATGCTTAAATAACCCAGTCTTAGAAAAAGAAGGGACCAGATAAATATTCAAGCAAATACTACTAAACTTTTAAGGAATAATTAATCCCTATACTATATAATGTATTTGGTAAAATAGGCCCTTCAAATTCCTTTTGTGACCCAAACCAAAAAGAACCAAAACAAAGACAGAAATTATAGATCAGTTTCCCTAATGATATCCATACAAAAATGTTAAAGAAAGACACTAGCATGGAGATTACAACAATAGATCATGAGAATCACACATATACAATATAACCATATGGGAATTATACCGGTAATGTAGGTTCAATATTAGGGAGACAAACAATATAATTAACCATATCAATAGCAAAACCAACAGAAATCACACAATTATCTCAGTAGATTCAGAAAAAAAATGACAGCACCCATTCCTATTAAAAAGTCTAGAGAGCATAGAAATAAGTGGAGCTTACCTTAAAATGATAAGTAATATTTATCTAAAACCACCAGCAATCATTATTTGTATTGGAAATAATTCAATCAGAGGTGAAACAAAGATTCCCATTATTACATTCATTATTTAATATTGTATTAGAAATGTTGCTATACAATAAAAGAAGGAAAAAATTGAGGATAAACAACAAGGAAACAAAACTATCACTCTGCAGGTGATATACTGTTATACTTAGAATATCCTAAAAGAATCACCTAAAAAATTACTTGAAAGAATTAACAACTTTATGGGGGAGAGTAGGAGACACAGTGGATAGAGCACTGGCCTTGGAGTCAGGAATACCTTATTTCAAATCCAGCCTCAGACACTTAATAATTACCTAGCCATGTGGCTTTGGGCAAGCCACTTAGCCCCATTGCCTTGAAAAATCTAAAAAAAAAAAAAAAAAAGAATTAACAACTTTAACAGTCATACAATACAGATAACAGGACATAGAATAAACACATAAATCATCAGCATTTCTATATTTTACCAACAAAGTCCAACAACAGCAAGAGATAAACAGAGAAATTCCATTTGAATAATTGTAGCAACAATATGTGATGATCATCTTTGAATGATCCAACTCTTCTCAGCAACACAGTGATCCATGACAAATAGAAAGGACTCATGAAGGGAAATGCTATACATATCCAGACAAAGAACTGATGGATTCTATTCTGAATGTATGTTGAAGCATATTTTTAAATTACTTTATTCTTTCTTGTGATTATTTTTTCCTTTTGACAACTGACACCAATATGGAAATATGTTTTACATGATAGCGCACATATGAACTATACTAAATTGCCTACCATTGTCAGAAGAGGGGAGAGGAGGGAATGAAGGAGAAAAATATGAATCTTTAAATCTTGTAAAAATTAATACTAAAAATGTTCTCAATATATAATTGTGGAAAAACAAATACTATTAAAAACTAAAATAATTGTGGACAATATAAAATACTTGGGACTCTACCTGCCAAAACAAACTATGAACACTTCTATAAAATACTTCTCATACATATGAAGCAGATCTAAGCAATTGAAAGAATATTAATTGTACATGGGTAACCTAAACAATATAATAAAAATAAAATTCTATCTAAATTAACCTATTTATTTAGAAACATAGCAATCAGGCTATCAAAAATATTTTATAAAACCAGAAAAAATAATAACGTTATTCATCTGAAAGAAGAAAAGCTCAAGGATATCAAAGGAATCAATGAAAAAAACTGCAAATGAAGATGGTCTGGCCAGATCAGATCTCAAACAGTACTATAAAGTAGTAATTATCAAAACAACAGAGTGGTGAACAGATTAGGTACAAATCATATAGAAAATGACCATAGTAATAGTATATAATAAGCTCAAAGATCCAAACTTTTGGAACAAAAGCTCATTGTTTGATAAAAACTGCTGGGAAAACTGGAAAGCATTATGGCAAAAACTAGGTAAAGACCAACATCTAAGTGTATACCAAGAAAAGGTCAAAATGGGTAAATGATTTGCATATAAACCCTGATATAAAAAATTAAGAGAACATGGAGAAGTTTATCTGTCAGATTTATGGATAAGGGAAGAATTTAGGAACAAAAAAGATATCGAAAGCATTACTAAATATAAAAAAGATAATTTTGTTTTTATAAAATTAAAACTGTTTTTCAGAAGCAAAACCAATGAAAGCAAAAATTTGAGTAAAGCAGAAAGCTTGGAAAAAATTTTGCAACAAATGTCTCTGATAAAGTCCTCATTTCTCAAATATATCAATAACTGAGACAAATTTACAAAAAACATTATTTATTCTCCAATAGATAAATGGTCAAAGGATATGAATAGATAGTATTCAGACAAAGAAGTCAAAGCCAACTATAATCATAAAAAATGCTCTATGTCACCATTGGTCAGAGGAATGAAAGTTTAAATGACTTTGTGGTATCTCCTCATGAAGTACAATATTCATATGTAAAGGGGTTCCATGACACTTTCCAGGCTCCCAAGAAACTTCCCAGAAATATAGTTTGGCTAAGACCCTTAAGTCTGGGAACATCCTGACAGGGCTGAAATAATTGATCCTGAGAATCATGAGATATACCATAAATTTTATCTGGGACTCACCTAATGTTCTTGTTGACCTAATCCTTTTGCTTATTTCTGCAATATTCCTGCTCCCTCCTAAAACTGCCTTCCCCCTCCCCAAGGTGAAACTGGAGAGAGTATACTCCACCTGACCTAAAGTCTACCTGGTATGTGACTATCCTGTACCAAAGGTAGACTCTGACCTTCTCTTTGTTATGTGACTGTCCTGTATCACGGGAAACATGTTAGACCCTGACCCCCTCCCATCTTTTATTGGCCTCCTATCTATACTATGTCACATGTGTGCAACAGTCTGAGAAGGAAATACATCTAACTGCTATTTCTGCTTCTGTACCCTGCTTGCTCACAATACCCCCGCCCCTCAAAATAATATAAAAACCTTGCTCATTCTATTCTCTGGGTTGTTAAATTTTTTTTTTACCCCTAGAAACCACCGGGTAAATAAATTCCATCCTAAATTTCATTTAGTCTACAACTCGCTTTTTTTGGGTACAACACTCACACCTATCAAAGTGACTAATATGACAAAAAAGAAGAATGTTGAATGTTGGAGAGGATGTATGAAAACTGGGACACCAATGTAGTGGAGTTGTGAATTGATCCAACCATTCTGGAAAGCAATTTGTAACTATGCCCAAAGAGCTATAAAACTGTACCTAGCCTTTGATCTAGCAATATCACTGCTGGAACTATTCACATAAGACATTTAAAAAATAAAGAAATAAGACCTACTTGTTAAAAAATATTTATATTTACTCTTCTAGTGGGGGCTAAGAATTAGAAATCATCAATTACAGAATGACTAAACAGCTTTTGGTATATGATTGCAATGGAATATTATTGTGCTGAAATAAAAGACAAGATAATTTCATAAAAATCTGAAGATTTCCATAAACTGATGCATTGTGAGGTAAACAAAAACTAGGAGAATATTGTAAACAGTATGGAAATATTGTTCAATGAAGATTGTGAATGTCTTGGCTATTCTTAGCAATACAATGATCCAAGACAATTCCAAAAGACTAATGATGAAGTATACTATCCACCTACAGGCAAAGAATTGATCTTATTGAATATATACTGAAGTATGCTATTTTTTCTTTTATTCAAGTCTTTTTTTTTAAGTTTTTGCAAGGCAAATGGGGTTAAGTGGCTTGCCTAAGGCCACATACCTAGGTAATCATTAAGTGTCTAAGACCAGATTTGAACCCAGGTACTCCTGACTCCAAGGCCGGTGCTTTTTCCACTGGGTCACCTAGCTGCCCCTATTCAAGTCTTCTTATACAAAATGACTAATAAGGAAATATTTTACATAGTTGCACATGTTTAACCTATATCTGATTGCTTGCCTTCTCAGGGTGGGGATGTTTTTAAAAATTAAAAATTTTAAAATTTAAAAACTACTTTGGTAGAGTGAAAAAGTAGTGTGTTTGGATTTAGAGGTCTTAAAAACAAACCTACATTCTTTAAATTACAACTTCTACTTCTCAGTGTCCTCATACATAAAATGAGGAACCTAGATTTGATGGCTAGTGGAGGTGGCATAGGGAAGTGGTATAGCCATTTTGCTTGTCTGTCTCACTTTGATAACTGTTTCATAGCCATTTTGTAAAAACGATATTTATTTAAGGCAATGGAATTATATAATATTATATTATTATATTGTAAACTGAGTTTACAATTCATTGAGACAGTCAATAGATACACTTAGTAGAAATATGGTAATCTTTGGTCTGAGGTAAGCTACTGATTTTCAAAGAAATGAGTTCAAAACACATGTTCCTTCTTTATTTGAAAACTAATGCACTGCTTTTGACTCTGCTCCTGTCCTTAGTTCCTATATTACAATAACTGGGTCATTGACATTTAACAGTCCACTGTGTAGAATTGTTGAACACTTACTAATGCTGCAAAAAAAAGGCTCTAGATGGCCCATTATGAAATAATGTTTTAATCTAAATTATCCAGTTAACAAAAAGATTTTAGAATTATGCTATTTCTCCCTATATATGTATTCCAGCTTAATTTTTTACAGTGTACAAATTATATAGAGTGCCACTTATTGTCAGATTTCTAACCATTACCCAAGTCAAATCAACAAGTATTTATTAAGTGCCTACTATGTGCTACACTGTGCTAAATTCTGGAGATACAAACAAAAGCAAAGAAAACACGCCAAAATAAACAAAATAAACAAACTAAAATAAAAATTGTAGCAATTCTTGCTCTACCTAGGAAATCATGTAAAATACTAGATACAAGTAAGATTTAAACAGGACAAATTGGAGATAATCTTAGAGGAAAAATACTAAGTTAAAGAAGGTCTGGGAAGAGATTCTTATAAAAGACTGAATTTCAGCTAAGACTTGGAGGAAGTCTGCTAAGCCAGAAGACAAAGATGAAGATGACAGCATGCACCTATGTGCCATGTGCCAGTGCTAATGCTTGTAGTATAATATGCATTTCCCAAAGGAAGTAAACTGCTGTTCCCTCCCCTTCCCCCCATCCCTCTACCTCCAACCCCTTTAAAATATTTCTATATGCAGGATTTGAGTGACCACAAAGTTGTTATAATGAGGTTATAGGAAGCTTGATAAAGACATGCAAAAAAATCTTAAAATAGCATTAATGTTAAGAAATAAAATAAATATTAGGAAATACCACTAATTTCTTTTGTTAATTTTTTTCATCTTAAATGAGAAAATAATACCAAAGTTACACAGAGACCACAAAAAGATACTTCTTTATGGAACTGTTTCCATTTCATATCAATTTTCAAAAGTATTTAATAAATACCATTTTATTTCCAAATATCTTCTGCTATTCCACCTATCATTGCCTTTTTAAAGAAATTCTTCAGGGGCAGCTAGGTGGAACAATGGATAGGGCAACAACCTGGAACCAGGAGGACCTGAGTTCAAATTTGATCTCAAACACTAAATAATTACCTAGCCAAGTGAACTTGGTCAAATCACTTAACCTCATTGCCTTGCAAAAAAGAAAAAAAGGGAAAAAAAAAAAGAAATCCTTCTAATTATCTCTACATTTGAAAAAAAACACTTCAATGACTTCTTCTTTCTCTTTTTCTGACTCTCTGGTATCACCATTGCTATCTATCCATCTCCTACCCTCTATTAACCAATGAAAAGAAAGGAAGATGAAAACAAACAAACAAATTTGTAAGAAATAAACAGAGAGACAAAATGAATATATGTAGGGGTCATTTCCAGAAATGTATGTTCTATACCTTATACCTATCATTTTTTCATTAGGAAGTATTTAGCATAGTTCATCAAATATCTTTTGGAAACTTTTTTTAACAATGTTGTTTTTCTTTCCTTATCTATTTCTTGGGTCTTCTTTCCCCCCCTACCAGTTGATTCAGTGAAGAAAATGCTGAGACTTGAGTAAAGGAAACTGAATTTAAATTTGGCCCAAGACAATTGCTATTGATCCTGGCCCCAAGTTACTTACTTCTGACTGTCTCATTTTCTTCAACTATAACAAATGTGATAAAGTCACTTTCCTCAGAGGTTTGTTGTGAGGATCAAATTTCGTGTGTATGTGTGTGTATTTATATTTGTGTAGAATATAAATATTATATTTTCTAACAATATGTGTTATGTATAATATACCATCATTAAAAATATATATTTCATGGTGATTGTTACTTACATAAGTGGGGAGGGGCAGATGAGACAAGACCTGTGATTTCATCAACATAATTTAAGTATTTTGTTAAATTCCTACTGTGTATGTGCTTGGCATTGTACAAATTTTACACACACACACACACACACACACACACACACACACACAGACATATACATTCTTCTTCTCTTGCTCCCCTCCCACATATGCAAATATAAATCACAATTAAATAATCTAACAAAGGATAAATGGAAAAATTTATCAAAAGTAAATAAGTAACGAGGAACACAAAAACTACATATCTTAAAGATTTAAGGTAGTTTTAATTTACTAAAATTTAAATTGCATGATTACTTTCAGGAAATCACATTTAAAGAATATGTATTATGGAATCATTATAAGACTGGAAGGGAACAATAGAGAGAGATCATATTCAATTTTAATTTAATGAAGAAAACTGAAGGCCCAAAGGTAATATTCTTTTTAAAGGTAATATTGCTTCTTAGTGGAGGATTAATTTTAGCGCCCTGTTTTCATGACCTCTACTCTCATTCTTTCCCCATACTATATATTAATAAACTTCTAGCTATTGGCATAATCAAATCTTCTCTTCTTCATATGCAATTATTCAATTGTTATTCTTTCCTTGTGTGCTTATTTTTTTTAAGTTTTGAACTGCTTCTTTGATACTCCCACCTTTTCTGAAAAAAAAAATTTGTCACTGTAGGCTAAAGTAATTGCCCACCATTCTTTTATTATTTAAATTTCAAATTTCTTCAAGTTGAAAGTAGTCAAATCTGAGCCACTTTTAACTCCTAACATTCTCAAGGGTGACTGAACAAGATTAAAATATAGTTCCGATTTTATTTTTAATATGTGTATGTGTTAAAACAAAGAAATATGTAAACATGTAGTATTCCAAGTCAGTATGCAGCCCATGGAAATCTATGTCTGATGTAGTGTTTCCCATTTCTAATTGAGTTTGACACCCCCCATCTAGTTCATTTGAAAGAAGACATTATAACATTTTTATTTTTTATCTTTTTTTATCATCTCTCCAAAGGAATAATCTTACTGTGATCAAAGAAAATTGAATGGTCAAATGCATGGTATTGGCATTGTTGGTATTTGATTATATTTTCAGAAACATCTGGCAAATTTTCCTAATGGAGATGTTTTCTGATTCCTTGTAAACAATATGAAACAGAAAGGTGTTCAAAATCATTATTTTGTATGTCTGGTGGTAAGATAGAAAGTGCTAAAAGATTTCATTGCACATGGCTAATCTAACAGCTTCCTTTACCTTTGCCTACATTTGTTTATTCAGAAGAATTGAAGCTGATTCGTGGTATCTACCTCCAAAGTGACAATAAACGTGATCTTGAAAATGAATGAGGCTAAAAATATTATAACCAGTATCTGTGATTGCCCAATAGTCAGAACTCCATTTTCTTTGCTGGACCTGAAAATGGAATCATCCACATCCAGAGAGAGCACTATGGAATCTAAGTGCAAATCAAAGCACTACTTTTACCTTTTTTAAATTTATTGTTTTTTGCTTTTTCCTTCTTGTCATTTTCACCCCTTTATTCTGATTCTTCTCTTACAACCTGACTAATATGGAAATATGTGCAACATGATTGTGTATGTAGAACCTATATCAGGTTACTTGTTTTCCTTGGGTGAGGATGGAGGCAGTTGGAGGTGGGGGATGGAAGGGTGAGGGAGAAAACTTTACAAAAATGAATGTTGAAAATTATCTTTAAATATAATTGAAAAAAATAAATTAAAAAAAACCTGTGGAATGAAATTTTAAAATTACATCCTATAAAAATCTGCTACTAAGAAATAGAGTTGTGGATCATTGGAATAAATTAGATACATAATACAAAACCATAGTAATTTTGCATTTGAAATTTAAAAGATTCAAGTTTTGGGGTTAAAAACTCAGCATCTGACAAAATTGTAGGAAATGTAGAGAGCAGTTTGGCAAAAACTAGGCAAAAATCAACATTTCACACTACAAACCAAGATGTGGTCAAAATGGGTAAATGATTTAAACATAAAGGGTGATGTCATAAGTAAATTGAGTATGGAAATTTTACCTGTTAGATTTATGGATAACAGAAAATAGTGGTTCATGGGAAATGAGATGGACAATTCTGATTACATGAAATTTTAAAACTTTTTAAATTTAATTAATTATTAATTTAAATTTAAATTTAAAAAATCAAAACTAATGCAGCACCCTCACTCATTGCTGCTGATCTGCACCACACTTATCTGCTTGCTCCTGTAGAAATATTCCAGTTGTCCACAGTCCTTCCTCAGATAAAGACAATGTCTAGGGCACTGGCCCCCTTGACACATGCTTATACTAAAGACATCACATTTGGAGCAGAGGTCAGAGCATGTAGATCTTTTAGCTAATGTTGTAACTTGTAACTATGGGGCCAAAGGTTAGAACTGTGATCATTGAACAAAGTTGGGAAAGTTTTGAGGTAACAAAAGATGATGGGACCGTTACAAAAGCAATTGACTTGAAGGATGAATATAAAAACATTGGTGCCAGACAAGTTCAGGATATTGGCTGTAGAGAACTGGAGCAGAGTGTCCACGGTCCAGGCATTACCTGCTTTTGTGAGAAACATGCTCAAAGATTGCTTCAAAACAGTTCTCCACGAACCCTGGAGATTTATGCAATGCTAGATAAGGACCCTGAGAAAGAGGGAGTATCCAAAGTAAGAAGATACAGCTATGAGACTTGGGAAGAAAATATGCCTGAAAATATTATACACAGTTATTCAGGTGATTGAAAAACGAATAACTGAATCAACTAAGGTTGTAAGAACTGCTTTGTTGGATGTTGCTGGTAGAATTTCTCTGTTAACTACAGTAGAAGATGTTGCTACTGAATTTCCAGAAGAAGAGAAAGAACCTGACATGGGAGGAATGGGTGACATGGGTGAGAGGCAGCATATTCTAATTTCCTTGAATAATGCTCTTATTATTATGATCTCTGATGCAAGTGAGACTCAAGGCAATACTCTTCCCTGAATTCAGAGATGTCAGTTGGAGAGAGGGACGAGTTAAAAGCTGAAACTGTAGTCATCAGTTACTGGTTTCAGTTGTCAAAATATGTAATGGTTTACTGCTGTCATTAGTCATGCCTACAGATAATTTTTTGAATAAAGCATTTCTATTTTTCTGAATGTACATTCTTTAAAAAGTGCAGCCAGAATTAGAAGGATAGTAGGAAACTGGAGTGGTGGAGTGGGAGTGGGGGATGTGAAAGAATTACAAATTTCTCTAAGGCCTCATTTCTCAAATATATAGGGAACTGAATCAAATTTAATAAAAATAAGAACTATTTGCCCAATTGATAAATATTCAAAGGAAATGAACCAGACATTTTCAGAATAAATCCTTATTTATTGGAGAAATGTAAATTATTCTCAGATACCATCTCAAATCTATCTGAAAAGGAAAATAACATGCTAGAGGATATATGGGAAAAATGTGGTGCTAATGACATCTCATGGAATTATGAAATAGTCCAATCATTCTGTAGAACAATTTGGAACTATGATCAAAAAGAGAGATAACTGTACTTACCTTTTGACTCAGAAATATAGCTACTAGTCTATATCCCAAAGAGATAAAAGAAAAGGAAAAAGTCTCCTTTATACAAAAAACTTTCATAACTCTTTTTATTAATTGGTAAAAAATTAGAAATTGGGGGAATACCCATCATTTAGGGTGTGGATGAACAAGTTGTGGTATGTTTGGAATAGAATACTAAGTGCTATATGAAATGATTAGCAAAATGGTTTCATTAAGACCTGAGAAGACATACAGGAACTAATACAAAGTGAAGTGATCAGAACCAGAAGAACATTGTACACATAACAGCAACATTGATCAACTGTGAAAGATTTAGAGACAATTATTTTTTTTCTGGCAAGGCAATGGGGTTAAGTGGCTTGTCCAAGGCCACACAGCTAGGTAATTATTAAATGTCTGAGGCCAGATTTGAACTCCGGTACTCCTAACTCCAGGGCCAGTGCTCTATACACTGTGCCACCTAGCTGCCCCCTAGAGACAATTCTATGATGAAAAATGTTATCTTCCTTCAGAGAACTGATGAAAATGCAGAATGAAAAATGCATCTTTATTCTTTATTTCTCTTGTTTTTTTTTACCTTAGCCTGTGTTTTCTTTTACAATATGACTAATATGGAAATATGTTTTTTTTGACTTCTGTTCTCAAGTTTTTTTGACATATGTTCTCATAGTCCAGTTACTCTATTAAAGAAGGCAGTAAGGTTAGTTTTCCAATGACTCTGGCCCTAAAAGACTGGAATAAACTTTAATCTGCATGTTTGTAAAGTGGGAATTGAAACTATTTCCAGACTAGTTGTTGCCAAAATAATATAGCTAGCTAGCCATCTAGATGTTTGTATGTATGTTAAATAGACAGATAGAGAGATAGAGAGATAATCTTGGTTGTTCGTTTTTGAAGAATACCACAACATCACGGAGGTGATGCTATGACAAGGACGTAAATTAGATTTGAGTGAGATGTATGCTGTGCTGTCACCAACCTCACTTTCTCCTCCAGAGCCATCTGGATCCAGTGGCCAGATATAAATCAGGACTACTGGAGATACCCTGGATGCAAGGTAATCAGGACTGTGACTTTCCCAAAGTCACATAGCTAGTAACAGAGTCAATTGTCTGAGGCTATATTTGAACTCCTGTCCTCCTGACTCCGAAGTCAGTACTTTATCCATTGTGCCACCTAGCTGCTTTGTATATGTGTATATATGTATGTTGTATGGATACATATATGATTATGGCCACATACAGACACATATGCTTTGTGTGTATCTAAAATATATATTCATATGTGTAAATATACATATCTCTATATGCTTGTGTATGTGTATAGACATGTAGACATCATTCTTATATACATGTCTATCTGTTTATCTCTTTATCTATCTATTGAGCCTTTAAAGACTATGACTTTAGTCCTTGTTACTAATTATCTGGTTAAGAGAAATCAAAATACTTCTAAAAATTTCATATTATATACTCGGAGGTCACTTTCTGGACAACCAAGTCTTTAATGGCTCTCTAGATGATATTGGAATAGAATCACAAGAGACTTTTGATGTTCATGAAATGGAGTTGAGCAGGGGAGTTACTGGATCAATTTTCTGAGTTTATAGGATATGAATCTTTGCTTGATAGATTCTTTCCTTTCAAGAATGTAGATGCCCTTGTTGGTTCCAGGCAAAGGAAAAGGAATCCTGATTAGGTCTTATAAATGGAACTGATCTAAGAGTAAGTGATTTAGTGGATCATCAGGAGGATCATTCCTTTTAGACACACAATCTTTAAAAGTGAATCATCAGTTACTTTTGGCTCTCATATCACCAATTATCTATTGGATATCTCAAATGGGCTGTCCCATGAAAATCTCAAACTCAACATGTCTAAAAAGAGTTCTATTTTTAATAATTATATTAATATCTTCTTAATTAATAATAGTCATATTATTAACTTCATCACCTTATAAAGGTGCTAAGCTTTGTAGGAAGCTAGAATTCTACAAAATAGAGTCAATGATTGACTCTTCTTAGACATGGGGGACCAACTGTCCAAAAGTAGGGAGGGGAAAAATGGAATGTGAAATCAGGGAGTAGGAGATGTGTTTAGAATGAAGGAAAAATTGATGCTGAATTCTAAACGAATCAATAGATATGTGTCCTGGAAAAGCACTAATGCTATGAACCAGAAGACTTGTCTTGGCACTGTGAAACTATGGTAAATTACCTTTTCATGCCTGGTCAATTTATCACGCCCATGGCATTATAAAGTCTTCATGGGGCTGAGATTTGTGATTTGTTTGATAGTACCCAGCATTCAACATTGAAGAAAGGCTTGCAAGCTCAGATTCTATCTAATAAAGAGTAAGTTTTGGGTATCTGAGCTTGTTTTGCATTTTAGAGGGGGTGGTTCTCATTGGGCAACACAATGCTGCATTACTTGTTATCCCCTTATGTGTTCTGTGATTTCCCTCCTTTGTATTTTTACTAACTAATGTTCTCTATACTCTTAAATATCATTGCTCAACTCTCCTCTTTACCTGTGGGAATTCTACTGATCCTTTAAGATTAAATGCCATATCATTCAGAAAATCTTTTCCAGTCAACAGATATCTACTAACTTCATAGCACAATACTAGACTCTGGAGGAAAAAAAGGATATAAAAATAATCTCAGAATCACAGACGACCTATACTCCAAAGACTTCAGGCTCCTTCCCTTCTCAGATTTGGCTAGGGGTACTTTTATGTTGATTTTCTGGAGTTAAAAACATTTTCTCACATTAAGAGTATGAACAAAACTGTAAAATGAAAATTTGGTTTATTTAAAAAAGCAGTTTTCTAGGATTTTGAAAATTGCTTCTACAGAAATGTTTGCACATAAATAATACACCGTTTATAAAATAATAGATCAAGCAAGAACTCTTAGAAGCACTTTGTTAATCCTTATTTATTTTTAAAGCATTTATATGAAAGTAATCAGAATTAATTAAAATAGTTTATATTATGAAATTCTCTCTAATTCATACAGGAATCATTCTCTGCTCCCCTTGTTAAATATTTTTATATTTTCAAAGACCTATGATTGCAGAAGAGTGGGCATTCTCTCTGGCACAGGTCATGTTTTCATTAGTTAACAAGGATGAAAAATTAGCTGCTGGTTGTCAACATTCTCATGTTGTCTCTTTAAAATTCAGATAAGTTGGTCCTTGGATGAGAGATACCAAATCCATTAATCTTTAATAATTTCAACAATTATAATAAAGACAGTTAACATTTGTGTCATGCCTATTATTATAATACTTTACAAATACTTCTTGTAATCCTCACAGTCATCTTGTGAAGTGTTATTATGTTATTATTATTATTATTATTATTACCATTTTATAGTTGAGGAAGCTGAAGAAAATATAGATTAAGTAACTTGCCCAGGATCACATGACTAGCAAATATCTGAGACTGGTTTTGAGCTCAGATCTTGTGGGTTCCAGGTCCACTGTTGGATCCAATTTACCACCTGTTTTTTTTTAACTGATGTTTTATTTTTTTCAAATACATGTTATGAAGTTTTTTTCAACATTCATCCATATGCATATATATATATATTTTTTTTTAAGTTAAAAAATTTTCTTCAAAAAAATTTTCTTCAGTCCTACCTTCTACCTCCTCCCCTCAGCAGCAATCAGGTTAATACTGTACATACACATTTATGTTAAGCATGCTTACAGATGAGTCATTTTCAGTGTGAGGAATTAGGATTAAGGGAAAGAAATACATGGAAGATATTTTTAAAAAATTGAATGTGTGGTTCATCAGATTCTGAAGGATTTTTGTTTTGTTTTGTTTTTCTTCTTCTAAATGGGGATAGCATCATCTGTAGCTCTCTGAACTGCTGAGAGCCATACCACCTAGTGTTGCAGGAATTGTTGAGTTTATGCTCTGCTGGCACAGCCTTATTAGAATCCAAGAGATCATCGTCAGGTCTTCAAGATGTTATATTGGAGTAAAATTTAAAAGGATGTAATTCTTCTTTACAAGTGATGAACTTTTATGGAATTGCAGTAAATGAACTTGCTTCTTTCAACACAATTGATGTTATTCTTTCAAAACCACTGATTGCTCAGTGATTTTATGATTCTTCTTTATTATTCAGTTCAAGTAATTTATAAATTCATAAATGGAATAGTAGTTGATTAAAAAAAGAAAGCAACATTACAAAGCAGTTTATTTATTTCTAATCCCTTAATGGGACCAAATGAGTGAGTTTTTCAGTGGTCAAGAGGAGGAATATTAAAATGATTATTGCTGTAGAAAATGTATATTTAACACCAAAATATTGCAGAAACTCAGTTTCCATTTGCAAATACCACAATGCTGCTCAATGGTATACAATATTTGGCATTAAAGTCATATATAAGGGGATCATGATGGTGGTCAAAGCTTGTTTAATCGTTCATAACTAGATGCTATTTCCCTAGAAATATAAATAAAATATTAAATGTTAGAAAGTTAGAAATTATTAACAATATTTATTGAAGTAAAATAAAATAATTCTCTATTAAATGGGAACTGTGTTTCAGAGAAAGTTGTTTATTCAACATGTAAAAGAATAATTTTATTCTGATTATTTAGCATTTGCATATTAAAATATATGCAAATATATTTAGTTTGGATCTGTCATTTCATAATTGTAGATAAATTTCTGTTCATATTACTTTGTTTTATATTTCTCTGCTATATTTTGCTTTTTTTCTGGATTTAAGGTTTCAGAATTTTCCTGTGCAGGAATTCTCCTCATCAATGAAGATTAGTATAAACCCCATAATTTTTAGTCATATTAAGTTACCTAGAATACTGAAAGAAAACTAACTTATTTATACAGGTGCAGATAAAGAGCACCCATCACTTGATCCAATCATCACTTGCAATCATATATCTCCCCTCACTTTCTTGGCTGAACATTTAGAGAAAGATATCTACACTAATTCCTCCCCCACCCCATTTGCTCTTCTTTTAGTCTCTTCTAATCCCTCATAACCTAGTTGGAATGTTTAATATTTAACTGAAAATGCTCTCTCCAAAGTTCTTAAAGCTAATAATGGATATTGTCATTTCTCAATCATTGAGGTTAAGAATCAGTCTTCGGCATTATTGATCATTCACTTCTCCATACTACTCTCTTTTCTTGAAGATGGGTTTCCCCTCATCTATATATCTATATCTATATCTATCTATCTATCTATCTATCTATCTATCTATCTCTATATATATATATATAACCATTTTTTCCATATACTTTGGTGAACCTTCAAACTGGTCATGCCTACTAGACTCTCTCTAGAATCTATCTTTTGTTTTCCTTCTCTTCTCCCTGTATTCTGTTTCACTTGGTGATCTCAAAGCCCCCATGGTTTCAATCTATTTGCAGATGATTCTCAGATCTACTTTTCCAGTTCAGCCCTTCTCTTGACAGATATAAAATCCTGTGTCAGCAATTACCATTTGAACATCTTAAACTAGATATACCATAGAAATATCAAACTCAGGGTGTCTAAAAAAGAAATCTATCTCTGCTCTCAAAATCATTTTTCTCTTCCAAACTTGCATATTTCTACTGCATCACATCCTTCAATTATTTATTATTAGTTTTATTACATTTGTGTATGATCATTTTTATGAAAATGTTATAAATATTGAAATGAAAAGTCATTCAGATTATGGCATTGAATTCTCTTGTCATATCTTTAGATCTGGTTTGTTTGCCTTTTTAATTTGTTATATTTATCATATATATTAAAATACAGTTTTAAAATCTCTCATTTTTATTGTTTTTACTAAATTTCTTCTCCCCAGACTGAAGTTTTGCTTTGTTTGTTAATTCTACTGCCAAATACTCAAGATTTTAATTTTGTGTTAACACTTTTATAACATAATACACATTTCTTCTTTATTTCCATTATAATTTCTAGTTAAAATTCAATTTCATTCAATATCAGCTTTCTTTGTTTTTTGAAAGCAGCACAGTATACATATATGTTGAACTTTTGGTTTTAATTTATTTTAGATCTTAATGGATTAATATGCTTCTGAAACTATATTGTTGGATTCTTTTATTTAACCAATTCTATGACTCCTTGTATCTTAATTTGAGAGTTTAAGTCAGGTATATTTATCATTACAGCTGTGAGATTTCTCTTTCCCTTGGTCATTCTATCAGAAGAAGATATATGCTTTTTTATTCTAGTTATTTCTATTATTAATGCAAACTTAACACAACCATGATAAGTAAAATCTCTCTGCCTTATGTAGTGGTGATGGTTGTGGCAGTTGGTCACATTCACATAGTACTGCTGCTACAGCTTCCAATATGGAGAAAACCTGGGAGTCTGCTTCCTTCAGCATCATAATAGCATATAATGCTAATGCCTTCAAGGGATTTCAGAGTATGTGTAGACATTCTATGACTGGTTTAAGTTAGTTAGTCAAGTAGTGGAGCTCAGGCTATTTTATTAGCAGCAACTTTAGAAACAAAATGTGGTGAGGACCCTTACAAAAAGCCTTAGTTGGCCTTGGTCTTCTCTTTTGGCTGGGCTATTTACCCTTAGTTTGTACCCTTTGATAACAGTAACTAGTTAGAGGTAATTTTTCAAAAATGAGGTCCTATACTTCAGATGCCAACAAGTAATCCAATGAACAATGGCCTTGCCATTTATTTTTTTTTTGTTTTAGGTAAATAAATTCAAGACTATAACCTTGTGAATTTTGAAAGATCAAGATAATGTTCTCAGAGATCCAGGGAATATTATGAGATAATGTGCCAAAGGGTGATTTAGTATGCTTTGGTATGACTATATCTTTGAAGTAAGTAATATGGATCTATAAAAGCTGAAACTGGCTAAAAATGGAGAATAGACCTAACATGGAGGCATAAGGAGATGATATTAGAGCAGAGATACAAGCTATCAGAGTACCCCCTAGAAATCTGAGTAGGAGATGGAGCACAGAGAATATTGACTACACTTACAATTAACACTATAATATAATTTAACTTGGATTTCATTTTTGTAAAGCAGAGGAATTCCATTTTGAGATTATCTTATCTCCTCTACCCTCATTTGTTTTAGTTTCTTTCCCTTGTATTCCTCTAAAATATTCTTTTTAGTTCTTGAATGATTTAACTAATACAATTCTCTGAATATTTGCTCATTTTATTATATTTTAAAATCTTAGTTGTTTTAATTGCCTCTACTTAGGATAGAAGGCTTATTTTTTCAAAGACATATCAGAAGTTGATATATTTCCTGTAAACGTTTCATTATGTTTTAGAAATATTATCTCCAGGGCAGCACAGCTAGGTGATGCGGTAGATAGAGTACTGGCCCAGGAGTCAGGAGGACCTGAGTTCAGATTTGACCTCAGACACTTGTAACTTCCCAGCTGTATGGCAAGTCACTTAACCCCACTGCCCACAAAAACAAAATAAAAAATATCATCTTCACAGACAAACAATTTAAGGTTAATAAGTTCAATAAATATTTCATTCCATTTTATGTAGTCATTGATCATACACTTTGAAAAATCCTCTATGGACTTGTTTTGGAAAATGGCATCCATATCAGAGGAAACACCTATGGATTCTGAATGCAGAGCAAAGTATACTATGTTCACTTTTAAAAACTTTTTTCTTTTTCTAAAAAATCATTGTTTTTCACCCTTAGATCTGGTTCCTCCTTCCCAGCTAGACTTATATAGAACTATGTTAAACCCAATTTTACACGTACAACCTACAATTCCAGATAGTTTTCTGCCATGGGGAGGAGGGTTGAAAAGGTGGGTGGTGGAAAAAGATGGAACTCAAAAGTTTGCAAAAGGTTGAATGTTGCTATTATGTACTCATTCTATTTTCTTGCAAGGGTCATTTGGTAACAGATTCTGTTTAGAATAGGAGAGAGAATGACACATATTGAGATAGAGGCAGGGAGACACAGAGAGAGAGAGAGAGGCAGTCTCTTTCTCACCACATCAGTTATATACTTATTAGGTTTTTGCAAGGCAAATGGGGTTAAGGGGCTTGCCCAAGGCCACACTAGGTAATTATTAAGTGTCTGAGACCGGATTTAAACCTAGGTACTCCTGACTCCAGGGCCAGTGCTTTATCCACTACGCCACCTAGCCACCCCAGTCATATACTTATTAATCAGTGGTATAATTTTGCTATTGCAATATCTTGGCTAAAGTGGTTTGCTTTGCCCCCTGATGCAACATTCTATAATATTACATGATATGGTGAAGCCATAGAGTAATAATGAGTTTCAGGTATTCTCAGTGCATGTCATTGCCCCTAAGATTTTAAGTAATTGAATGGATTAATTTTAAGCCATCATGTTGAGATGCCTTTCTTTAAAATGTCTTAGAATCTAGGTAGTACACCAGTAAAATACACACAATATATTTTATAGTTCGTTAGGATAGGCAACTTTTCTAATTAAACAGATAACATATTTAAATGGAAATTAAACTTGATATCGTCTCTACTTGAAATTTGTTCTCTGTACTTCAGTCTCTTCATCTTAGTTAACATATTACAGTGTACTCCCAGTAGCTTTTGTCATTTCATTGCAAGTTATACAGATATGGCAATAATGTAGCTGAAGATGGAGAGTTTATTGGATGACGGAAGAAGATAACTAGATGGAACATGTTGAATGTATTTATCTTAGCTCTTGTTTCCACCAAGGTGCCTCAACAAGTGCTATGCACCTAAAAAAGGGGAAACGATGTATTACAAAGAATTTATTTTCTACATCTTTTTCAAGATTTGTAAAAGAAATGATAATGAGCACAAGAGAGAATTTTTTTCTGGAATTCCTTCTACCTTCCTTGTATCATAGTGTCATAAAATTTAGATCTGAAAAGTGATCTAATTTAATTCACTTAGTTTTGATGGCTTAGAAATGCCTTTCCTGTCCATTCATATAATTTTCTATATGAATAACTTCTTGTTATTGTAGGAATGCTATAGGAATAATTGGTTTAAATCTAACCTCAGACACATATTAATTTGTGACTTTGGGCAAATCACTTAACATCAGTTTCAGTTTCTGCATTGGGTAAAATGAGCATTTTAATAGCACCCATCTCCCAAGATTGTTATGAAGATAAAATGAGATAATATTTATTAAGAATTTTGCAAATCTTGGAGTGGCTAGGTAGCGCAGTGGATAGAGCACTGGCTCTGGAGTCAGGAGTAGCTGAGTTCAAATCTTGCCTCAGACACTTAATAATTACCTAGCTGTGTGACCTTAGGCAAGCCACTTAACCCTATTTGCCTTGTAAAAAAAACAAACCTTAAAAAGAATTTTGCAAATCTTAAATGCCATTATGATGATGATGATGATATTAATATTACTCCCACCTTATCTACTTTTGTATTGTTCTCAGAAACATAAATAGGGAACACATACATAGAACATGGGGGGAAATGTACCATGCCTGTTTAGGTAACATTTATTTTGCCTATAAAGTAGTTCCAGGACAGTGGAAAATCAGGGAAGTACCTTCTTTGGAATAGGGAATACATGATTCTGGATCTTGTTAACATCCAGGTTGTGAAATGCTCAGACCCTCAAGATTGTGCCAGAACATTTTTGATGATAAGTAAATTTTAACCATAGTCTACTTCCCAATTTCTGACTTTTATCCACTTCATCAATATTCAGCTTGCTTCTCACTTGGCCAGTAGCTAGGGTTACAGTGGGTACTGGCCAAGTAGTATATAACTTAGTCTTCTGTTCAAGAAGTCTCATCTTTGCCTGTGTCAATCTATTCTTGTTTCATTTCTTCTTTTATCTCCAAGACACAGGAGAAAGCTGAATGAATCAGATGGGCACCTAAGGTGGAAAGCAGCCCTGAAAAGGGTTTGGCAACTCTCACACCAGAGATACTAGTCTCTACTGATCATAACCTTTACTCATACCCAAACTGGAGTCATCTTTTCCACAATATCCTGACAACTTGTGTCCACTTGTGTTTTGAAAACATCAAGTAATAGAAAACTACAGAAGTAGTTCATTTTACTTTTAGAAAGTTATATATTAAAATTTTTTTTGCTTATGTCCAATCAAATCTACCCCTCTTAAATTCTTCTTTCCTTCATTGTTCCCAGCATTGCCCTCTGTGGATAAGCAGAGATATTTTACTTCTGTTCTTCATAATAACCCCTTGAAACCTCAGATGTCTTGTCTTCTTCTAAGTCATCTTAGTGTGATATAATGAAAAAGAGTAAAAATCATTAATGAAATATTTTCACTTACTAGTAATCAGTAATATAATTCATGATTTCTTCATCTTCAGATTTCTGTAACAAGCTTATTGATAATTTTACTAAAACTCAGAAAAGTTCATTAATAATTTTATGTATATTTTCAAGAATTAGGTGTTGCAGTGAATAGAGCATGGGCCTTGGAGTCAGGAGGATGAGAGTTTGAATCCAGCCTCAGACACCTGATGCTTACTAGCTGTGTGACCTTGCCCAAGTCACTTAATCCTGATGGTCTCACATCCAGGGTCATTTCAAGTTGTCCAGATTCATATCTGTTCACTGGCTCCAGATGATTCTATTGGATAAAGTGAGACTGGTGGCTTAGCACAGTACCCCCTCACTCATATCTAATTCATATGTTTGTCATGTCTTCACCTCCCTGATATCTTGGTTTTCTTCGAGAACAAAGGACAATCATCATCTTCAAGAAACAAATCCTATTTCATCTTCTCCCTTCTTAGAAATCAATGACTTCTTATAATTCCATGGAGTTTTGAATCTGTTCAATCTATCTCTCATACAAAAGAGTGAATAGATTCAATTTTATTTCTCTTTTCTTCTCCTTCTCTGGAGTCTCCTTCTCCTCTTGCTTCATCTCCTCTTCCTTTTGTTTCTTCTTCTCCTCCACCTCTTTCACTCATTTTAGGTATTTTCTGTAGGTAGAATACTGTGCTAGTCTCTTAGAGTACCATCAATGGCCTCATAGAATTTATAGACTAGTGAGGAGATAAGAAAGTTATAAGTACATATAATTATCATATATAATAATATATAATAAGAGTATTAGAAATTTCTTAATTTCTAAATGTCAGTAGGGAAATTTATTTCTGAAAGAAAGGATCAAGATTCCTAGGTAAAGTTTTTGTCTCAGTTGAGTTTTAAGAATTGAATAAAAATTTGATAGGTAAAGAAGAAGATGGTAGAATTTTTGAGGTGAAGTGGTCAAGTTTGACCAAAAACTTAGAGGTATAAAAGTAAAGAAAATCTGTGACAGAAATTAGGAGTCTAAGATGGCTGGTGTATTGAATAGGAAGACAAAAACCAAAGTAAATAAAGCAGGGTCACCAGATGCATAATTAAAGAATGTTTAAAAATCTGCTTTTAACCAGAGATAAACACTACAAATTGTACCTGAGACAATTGTTAAAAAGATGTTATCACTAGTGCTGGGGGTAGAGGAAAGAGGTAGATGGTAGTACCTTGGTGCAGAGAAACCTGATGCATGGGAGTGATGAGATCAGTTGGAGACAAACTTTGTAAATTTTTTGTTTGTAAAGGAAATCTTCCTTCATCCTTCCACACCTGAGGGCCTGATCTTCAACCTGATTTGGATTGCATTGTTTTTTTGGTGGGGCAACCAGGGAGCACAGACCCTGGAAGACCATCCAAAAAGACCCCTCCCCCAAAAGCAATATCTCCAATGAGGGATTTTTGGGTCGTCCCTAGGTCATCAGCCCCTTCCCATGGACCCCAGGAGAGAATCTAAGGTGATCAGAGGGAGGGGCTCCACCCTTTTTTACCTACCAACCTCCTGCTGAACCCTGGCCAGCTGGCCTGACCAATTCAATCAGCAATCCACATGATCTTCTCTTAAACTCTCCCTTTCTTAATAGACTGTAATTTCCTTTAACAAATCTCTATTTTCTTTCCAAAAACCTGCATTCCTGATTCTGAGTCGGGGCACAGCCGAACCCAAGAAACAAATCAGTAGTGACAACCCCACAGTGTGGAAAAGAAGACCAGGGACAACTGCAAAAAAGTTATTTCTGATGGGGATGGGAGAAAAGAAAGCATGCCAACTAATAGCTTTCTAATTCAACTAATTATTCTCATATTTTCTCTTGTTTTTAGATCAATAAGTGTACTTCAATGTCAAAGTCCAAAGGCCTCAAAGACATCCTACTATTCATCTTTTCAAAGTGCAAACAAAATCTGCCAAAAGACATGAACTTGGAACTGTGGAAGCTCTGATTGCAGGCTATCCAGATGTACATTGAAACCTTAGCAAATCTATTTTCTCTTCTTTCTCTGGTCCCACATTCATCAGAGATGAGAAAATAAGTAAGAGAATTGCTCATTCTGTGACAATGAAAGTAAGTACACATGCCCAAAGGTTCATTATAGAAATGTTACAATTTAAATCAAAACGGGAAAAATCAGGGGACATTGTAATATAATTTCTCTTACTGAAGTGCTTCCATAGTTCTTTCTAATAATATTAAAACATTACACTTCTTTACATCTTGAAGAACATTCTACTTTGTTCAGTTACTATCTCACCTTAGACTGTCAAAGGGGGTTCATAATGCGCAAAATGTTAAAAACCCCTCACCTAAAGATTTTGCAACTGTTAACATTTCCATTCTGTAGGTACTCTAGCTTCCCTTCACTTCAAACATATCATATTTTTCTGATTTTCCTATGGCTTTAGCTTCTTCAAAGGCTCTTCATCTTTTCAATGCCATCTTGTGAGAGTTCTACAAGGAATTGTCCTTAATTCTCTTTTCTCTACCTTTTCTTGTTATCTCCATTAAAGGAAGAAGTGGTAGTAAGAAAACATATCCGGTATTTAAGATAAAGTCAGAATTGTCCTGGTAGTGGCATATTAGAACAGTGATCTAGTAAAAGAAATCAAAGAGTGGCATAGTGGTAAAGAAAATTTAATTGCTATAAGATGGAATTTCGAATTATGTATAAGTATGACAGAGAAATACCTGGGGTTCTAAGTATACCACAATATTAGCTAACATTTATAAACATTTCCAGATTCACAAAACACTATGCAGTTATTATCTTCAGTAAACATCAAAAAGGTAGGTGCCATTATTATCCCTGTTTTACAAATGAAGAAATTGAAATCCAGAAAAGTTAAGTGATTAGTAAGCCGTGATTACTATTTTTGGTATTTGAGATGGAATTTATGATGATTTTCATGACTACCAATTCAAAACAATAAACATCATACCAAGGTAATGAGAAAAATGGTTATAAATAACCAATTTCTAAAATATGGGGAGGAGGTTTCAAGGTTTTTTTTTCCTTATTTCCTCATTTAGAGAATGGGTCAAAGCAACCTTTGAAGGACAGCTAGTCTATTTCCAAAGATGATTAGGGGAAAAAAGAAAAGAACCTATATGCTCTAAACTGCTAATACCAGTTCTCTTTGTAATGGCAAAGAACTGGAAATTGCAGGTATGCCCATCAAGAGGGGAATAGCTGAACAAGTTATGATATATAATTGTGATGATGAGCTCAATGAGTTCAATGATTTTAGAAAAAATATGGAAAAACTTGCATAAAGTAATGAAGAATGAAATGAGCAGAACAAAGAGATCATTGTACTAGCAATATTGTTTTAAGAATGATTTTTAAAGGATAAATTATTTTATCTATTATAAATACCTAAATTACTATAAAGGGCATAGGAGAAAAGACACTATCTACATTCAGAGAAGGAACGGAACAATGAAAGTATGTATAGAATATTTTGTGTGTGTATATATATATATATATATATATATATATATATATATACATATATATATATGTTTAAAAATAAGCATCTGTAGGGTGGAGGGGGACAGGAAAGAAAAAATAATGAAATTTACATAATTTTTATATAATATTTGAAAGAAAAACAAGTTTATTATTGTAGTCTTATATGTTCATATACAATCAAAAGTTTCATTGTACTATATTGTGAAAATTTTATTTTATTCCATGAAGTAAAAATTTAAAAAAAAAGAATAAGATCATTTCTCATTCTAATATCCATTCTCTCATTAATTTTTCACCAATCAGAATTTATCTAGCTGTTGAAAACACCTACTCTCCTAAGGTATTAAAACATTCAATGGCTTCCTTTTTGGTTTATGAGAAAAAAATCCTAATCTCAATCTAGTAATTATTTGCTGACCATGATTAGAAAATTGATTATTAATTATCTCTCTTGGACTTTAGAGTACTTAGCATGGAGTCTGGTACATTGTAGGTATTTAATAATGCTTATTCCTTTCCCTTATTTTCTCCCTTGCTTTTTCCCTTAATAAAGTGAACAATTGACAGTGTTCCTAATTTGACCTACAATGTGTTTAGTAAAGAAAGAAGGACATAAGGCATAGGAGGCATAGGGATATGAAGCAAATGCCTTTTCATATATTTGACCCCTTACATTTGTGTATGAATGAAGCTTATTGAAGTCACTAGAAGGGAATATCCTATACAGAATGCTAAAACTCATACCTGGAAAAATCCTTTACAAAAAAGATTAAGCCTGGGGTCCCTAGGTGGCGCAGTGGATAAAGCCCCGCCCCTGGAGTCAGGAGTACCTGGGTTCAAATGTGGTCTCAGACATTTAATAATTACCTACCTGTGTGGCCTTGGGCAAGCCACTTAACCCCATTTGCCTTGCAAAAACCTTAAAAAAAAAAAAGATTAAGCCTAAGGGTATTAGTTAGCTGAGGTGACCTTGCTCTCTTTTCTAAATGTTTGGGCTGAGAATTTCCAGTTTTGGGAGATAGGAAATCACTGAGCCCAGACTCTAAGAAAATAAAGCATGAGAGCCTTCTGCAGGTGTTAGAGGTCAGATTTCTACATTTTTTTTGAAAGAAGATGGTAGAGCCAAGAGTTTTAACTGAGACAGAAGGTGGAGGCTGCCAAAAGCATAACAAAACAAAGTTTCTGGCATTGTTGACAGACTCTGGATGCTGTGTCAACATAAGCAGTATAATCACAGATTCCTTTTCCCTCTGGAATCAGAGGCCATATATCCATAATTGGAGTCACATGTTTTCTTTACATATTTGCTTCTCCTTATATATTCCTTATATGTACTCATTTCTCTTGCTGATAATGCATGCTAGAAATTTTGTTGCCTCAGTTTATTTTCAATCACTATATGTACATATATATATATATTTACAGATGTATGTATAATATAAATACACATATGCATATAAATCTATTTTGTAAAGAGATATATTATTTCTGAATTTTTTTCAGCTTCGTGGTTTTGCTCTATAGAAATTTTCCAGATGAATTATCATTATCTGTCTTCTGATGATCAATGAATTACTGTACCAACACATTGTCTAAAGTTCACTGGAAAAAGTATCTATTAATTGTTGTTCTATCTTATTAAACAATATTTACCAACCAGTTTCAAATTTTTTTAAGGTTTTTTTTTGCAAGGCAATGGGGTTAAGTGGCTTGCCCAAGGCCACACAGCTAGGTAATTATTAATTGTCTGAGGCCGGATTTGTTCTCAGGTACTTCTGACTCCAGGGCTGGTGCTCTATCCACTGCGCCACCTAGCTGCCCCTCAAATATCTATGTTTGTTCTATCTGTCCATCTATCATCTATCTGATGTGCTGTAGTAAATGTTTAACAACTAGTTTAAAATATATGCACAATTATCTTTCACCTATTTATGGATATGTTGTCAAATAGCATTGGAAGGAAGAGGCAAGTGGATAGAGAGTTAATGTAGAATCAGGAAACCTAAATTAGTTTCAAATAGCAGTCATATACAAGTAATTGTGGTCATATACAAGAATTCCCCCCCAAATAATTTTTCATCTAATATTCTCTAGAAATCAATAATTTGAATGCTTTGATCAAGATTTCTAGAAACAAGAGGATGCATTGAGAAAAACACACCCTACTGTATAACCTCTTTATCCTGATAGCACATGTGTACTTTTTCAGTATTCTGTGATGTTTGTCAGAGTGGCTTCTCCCTCAACCATTGTATTTCTCAATCTCCATAGTTTAGCATATAGCTTGCTACAGCTAATAAATGTATTGTCCTATGACCAACCATAGGGATGAAACTCTCTAAAAACATTCATGCTCTTCATAATTAGGCTCAGAAGCAACGTTTTCTTTGCTTGGTAAGTTTTAAGTCTCTGTCCTACTCTCATAGATCTTGAAAAACAAGGATCAGATCCACGCTACAAACATTTATTTAGATAGCAGCAGGATTGAATGATAGATTATAACTGGAAAGGATTTTAAAGACCATCTTGTCCAATCCCTATTTATCAAATATGAATCAATTGCCTTGCATCCAGAGTCATTGGCAGTTGTCCTGATTCATATCCGGCCACTGGACTCAGATGGCTCCAGCGGAGGAAAATGAGACTAGTGACTTAGCACAAAATCTCCTCACTCAAATCCAAATCACTTGCTTATCATGTAATCAACTCCCTGATGTCAGGGTCTTCTTTGAGAATTATGGACAGACAACAGTAATGCAATGGCATGTTGGTAAATGATTAATCATTGCTGATTTTTGAAGTGTAAATTCTCACACTGGGATTTTAATAATTGGCAGGCTCCAGAAAACTCTTAGAGGGGAAGGAGAGCAAGCTCAAAGTTTATGGGGAAAATATTTTGTTGCTATTTATTCCATTTAATTAAATGAGCTAATTATATCCTATAAATATTAAATGCATTGGTGGACCTTGTAAACTATAGGTTTTGTAGTGTGAACCAGTGGAAAACCTAAGATTTGTGTGGCCAAATTAATCTGGTAAATTGAGGTGAGTGTTTCCAGGCAATTAAGGTCATCCTCTTCAATGTAGCCAACATTGTTTAGACTGAAGTGGGCATTGAAAGAAGGCATATAGTTTATAGAGAAGCATAGAATAGAAAGGAAGGATGTGTTAAATGTGATGATTGATTAAATATTCATTATATTCCAATCAGAATTAATCAATTTCATAAGATTCCATTGTGATAGTGATTTATAAATTCTGTATTTTTGACCCTAGAGCTGTGAACTTCAGATTATAAATTCACTTGCTTAATCATGGAAGCTAACTAGAAGGCTTTCAAACTTTATTTTCCTTGTTATGGTAACCAAGGACAGTATGACAGAGGTGACTCAATGACATGCAAAGGCCCCAAATATTTTTGTGGCTCTTCCATCCCTCATCATCTCTTCCTTGCCAAACATGAAGAAAAATACATCAGCATTTAGGCAGTAAGTGGCCTGTTTATCAGTCCATGACTTGGCTGTCGACCAGTCCATTGACCCAGTAGGTGTTTTGACAGCTGTCATTCCAGCCCATGGGTGTGCTCATTAAGTTAGTAGGATCTCCTGAAAGGTCATGATAGCTCTGCCAAGAACTGCTCATCTATTCCTTATCAAGGAATGGGATTCTGTATTTTGTGGAGATACTCTTGCAGGGTCAAGGGTATGGTCTATCAACCAATGGAATTTTTAGTTTGCTTAATCTGTATTATCTGGGTATCAAATACTATAAAACTAAGGGCCTGGAGAGAGGGAGAACCCAAGATTATGAAGAAGATCTGAAGTCTACTTTAGAGGGGATTTTGGACTATTCAATAAAATGGCATTGGCTCAGAGCTCTGCCTAATTTCTTTAATTGTGAGATGGATAATTCTGGATGACCATACCAAACAAATGGAAAATTAACAGGAAAGTGGAAAAGATTTTTTTACAAAGGAGCAAAATGGCCAAATTATATCAGAAGAGGGGCATGAGTATTCAGCCTCCAATAGCCTCAATGCTGCAATTATATAAAAATTTGCAACAAACATCTAAAGCCAGCCTTAAATGACCTATTTGAGTTTATCTGAGTAACTTCTACATTTTATTATTTTGTTTTTCTTCTTCACTCTCAAACTTTCTATGTTCTTTGTGTTATTCATAGAACCTTAGGACTAGGTTCATATAAAATCCCAGGGCTATGCTGGAAATTCATAAAATGTATATAGAATGAATACTAGAATTATTAACTAATTATGAATTAAAAAACATTATTTTTAATGCTTAATACTTAAAAAAATCTGAGCAATTTGGACTATAATTCCTTGATATATTTTGGGCAGGCATTTCTTCACCTTCAGGTGTATTTTCACTATTTGGTAGGTTTTCTAAATTAGTTGTGATTATTATGAATAACAGAAATACAAATTTTAAAATTAAAAAAATCTTTACCAGTTCCAAACTTTGAAGATCAGCTATGATCTTGCTCCCAAAGATCATAGATATGAAAAGAAGCAGGAAGAGGATCTCTATAAAACAATTTAGATGACATGATAGTTGGTTAAACACTCAAGCTACTCTTCTTTTCAGACAGGAACAGATTTAGGGGAAGTGGGGGAAATGCAAGAATTTGAAAAAGGGTTTCTCTGATTCTTTTGGAAATGTAGCCAAAATAGTCTTTTGGGGAAAATTTGTATCTTTGAGCACTTGTATCAGTAAAAGAGAAAAAAATTAATGAATCAGAAATAAAACACCCCCCCCTTACAAAAAATAAAACAAAGACACTGAATTAATGAGTAAAACTTTAAGTTTTGTGGTTTAATGATAGATAACCATTAGATAACTTGACTAGAAAGAGGAAAAGGAAACTAAATTGCTAGCAATGAAAATAAAAATACAGCAAATGAAAAAATAAGGATCCTAGAAAGTATTTTTTCCATTTTTATGCTAATTTAGACTTAAATGAATAAGGTGAATGATAACTTTAATGAAAAAAGTGAATATTTTCAAATATATAAATTGTGCAGATGAACATAATAAGAAATAGAGAGCCAAAACTGCCCAATCTCAGAAAAAGAAGTTGAACAAACCATGATCATGGGAATGGTTAGAGAAAAATCTAGACCAGGTGAATTCACAAGTGAATTTTATCAAATAGTAAATCAAATAGTAATATCACACAAATTATTTGAAAAAATAATAAAAGAAAAAATCCTAACACATTGCTTCTTTGAAGCAAATATGAGTTTTATACCTAAACAAGGGGAAGTTGAAGGAAAGAATGAAAAGTATAAAGTGACACAACTGATAACATGGTCTAGAGTCAGGAAGTGGTTGTTGGTTGTTTTTTCCTTCTTTAACATTTTTTAAAATTCTTTTTTAGGAGTAGAGCATTTTCATTATTATATGTCCCATCAGAGAAATTGCTTCAATATTTTTCCCACAGTTTCTATTGCTAGCAGTATTGTCCTCCATCCTAGCCCCCCCCCATTTATTCTATACTCTCTTCTTTTCACCCCTTCCCTCCTCAAAAGTGTGTTGTATCTGACCCTCTTCCATGATCTTCTCTCTATCGCCCATTATTCCCCTTCCCTCCCCCTTTCTCCCATCCCTTTCTTCTCCTATTTTCCTCTGGGCTAAGATAGATTTCTATATCCAATTGAGTGTGTATGTTATTTCTTCTCTGAGCTATTTCTGATGAGAGTAAAGGCTCACTCAATCCCCCTTACTTTCCTCCTCTTCCACTCCATTGAAAAAAAACATTTTCTTCTGTTTTATGTGAAATAACTTACCCCATTCTACTTGTCCTTTCCCTATCTCCTTGATAATTCCATTCTTGTCCATTAATTTTTTAAAAATATAATATACCTTCAAATTCAACTCCCTCCTCCTGTGCTTTACAAATATAATATATATGTATATGTGTGTATGTATATATATGCACATATATATACATATATATATGTGTATATATATATATATATATATATATATATATATATATATATATACACTCCTAACTGCCCTACTAAATGAGAAGGTTCATATGAATTATCAGTTTTAATTTCCCATGCAGGAATATAAGCAGTTCAACATCACTAAGTCTCTCATAATTTGTCTTTCCCTTCCAGCCTCTCTATACTTCATCTGAGTCCTATACTTGAAGATCAAACTTTTTGTTCAGCTCTAGTTGTTTCATCAGGAGAGTTTGAAAGACCTTTATTTCATTGAATGTCTAAGACTATGTTCAATTTTTCTGGGTAGTTGATTCTTGGTTGTAATCCAAGTTCTTTTGCCTTCCAGAATATCATATTCTAAGCCCTAAGAATCCTTACTGTAGAAGTTACTAAATCTTGTGTTATCCTAACAGTAGCTCCACAATATTTGAATTGTTTATTTCTGACTACTTGTAATGTTTTCTTCTTGACATGGGAGTACTGAAATTTGGCTATAATATTCCTTGCAGTTTTCATTTGGGGATCTCTTTCAGGAGGTGATTGGTGAATTCTTTGAATTTCTATTTACTCTGCTTGTAGGATATCCAGACCATTTTTCCTATATTAGGTCTTGAAAAATGAAATCTAGGCCTTTTCTTTGCGGGGGGGGGGGGGGGGGGGTCATGATTTTCAGGTAGTCCAATAATTTTAAAATTATCTCTTTTGGATCTGTTTTTCAGGTCAGTTGTTTTTCCATTGTGTTATTACACAATTTTCTTCTAGTTTTTCTTTCTTTTGGTTTTGCCTTATTTCTTGATTTCTCACAAAGTCATCAGTTTCCCTTAGTTCCATTCTACATTTGAAGGAATTATTTTCTTTTTTTTAAATTAATTTTTATTAAAGATATTATTTGAGTTTTACAATTTTCCCCCCAGTCTTACTTCCCTCCCCCCACCCCCCACGGAAAGCAATCTGTCAGTCTTTACTTTGTTTCCATGTTGTACCTTGATTCAAATTGGGTGTGATGATAGAGAAATCATATCCTTAGAGAAGAGACAAGAAGTCTAAGAGGTAACAAGATCAGACAAGATGATAGCTGTGTTTTTCTAAATTGAAGGGAATAGTCCTTTAACGTTGTGCAAACTCCACAGCTACTTATCTGGATACAGATGGCACTCTCCTTTTCAGACAGCCCAAAATTGCTTCCGATTGTTGCACTGATGGGACGAGCGAGTCCTTCAAGGTTGATCATCACTCCCATGTTTCTGTAAGGGTATACAGTGTTTTTCTGGTTCTGCTCATCTCACTCAGCATCAGTTCATACAAATCCCTCCAGGCTTCCCTGAAATCCCGTCCCTCCTGGTTGAAGGAATTATTTTCTTCAGACAACTTTTGTATCCCTTTTCTATCTGGTCAATTTTGTTTGTTAAGGCATTCATCTCCCTATTAGCCTTTTGAACTGCTTTTTCCATTTGAGCCAAACTGCTTTTTAAGATGCTATTTTCTTCAGTATGTTTTTTGTGTGTATTTCAGCCAGCTGCTGACTTGGTTTTCATGATTTTCCTGCATCACTCTCATTTCTCTTTCCTATCTTTCCTCTACCTCCCTTATTTGATTTTCAAAGTCTTTTTTGAGCTCTTACCTAATCTGAGACCAATTCATATTTTTCTTGGAGGCTTTGAATAGAGAAACTTTTGACTTTGTTATCTTCTGAGTATATATTTTGATATTCCATAGGATTAAAGGAATTTATGTATGGATTTTTTTCATCTGTTCTTTACTCATTTCCCTGATCTATGACTTGATTTTTAACTCTTTGAAAACTTCAGTACCAAGTATATGTCACACCATCCCAGGTTTTTAAGTATTTTTGCAGTTTTTTTTAGGGACAATCCTTCCCTCCTCCACTACCCCCAGACCTCATTTCCTCCAAGGTCTTATGAGAGGCTCTGACTGCTCTCCTGGCCTGTGCTCTAATCTGTAGATGGCCACAAGCACTACCCATTGCCCTGGAGCTGTGAGGAATATCTCTGCTCCCTGGCAGTAAAACAATATTTCCTGAGCCTGGGCCTCAGATTGCAACCTGGATCTGAATATTAGCAAAGCAAAAGAGTCTCACCTCAAAGGTAGCAAAGAAACCCCTTACCATCCCTGTGCTGAGTGCTCTGGAAGCAGCTGTCAGGAGGCTCCCTGCCAGGTGTCCCAAGGTCTGCACCTGGTTCTAGACTGGGTCTGCTCTGAGGCCTCCACTGGACTGGTGTAGCAGAATTTTCCTGCTGAGCTTCCCAGGTGTCCTTGTCAATATCTGGGCTAAGAGTTCTGCAAACTGCCACTGCTTCCTCAGATCCAGGTGCCCCCCAGGAACCTAGGCACCCTGCAAGGTCTGTTCCTGGATGACTGGAACTGGTTTGCTCTGGCCAGGTTGTGCTGGAGGGCCCTTACCTGATCTTCCAAATTGTCTTGGCCTGGAAAATTGTTTCACTCAGTCTTTTTTTTAATGTTTAAAATAAATTTATTTATTTTTGAATTTTACAATTTTTTCCCAAATCTCTCTTCCTTCCCATCCCCCCCACAGAAGGCAGTATGTTAGTCTTTACACTGTTTCCATGCTAAGCATTGATCTAAATTGAACATATTGAGAGATAAATAATATCCTTAAGGAAAAAAAATAACATAAAAGAGAGAGAGAGATCATGATTACATAACAAAATAACTTTTTTTTTTAAATTAAAGGAAATAGTTTTTGGTCTTTGTTCAAGCTCCACAATTCTTTCTTTGGATACCAGTTGTATCCTCCATCACAGATACCCCAAAATTGTCCCTGATTGTTGCACTGAAGGAAGGAGCAAGTCCATTGAGATTGATCATCAACCTCATGTTGCTATTAGGATGTACAATATTCTTCTGGTTTTGCTCATCTCACTCAGCATCAGTTCATGCAAATCCCTCCAGGCTTCTCTGAATTCCCATCCCCTTTTGGTTTCTAATAGAACAATAGGGTTCCAATGTATATATCACAATTTGTTAAGCCATTCCCTAATTGATGGACATTCACTCAATTTTCAATTCTTTGCCACCACAAACAAGGCTGCTATGAATATTCTTGTTCAAGTGATGTTTTTAACCCTTTTTCATATCTTCAGGGTATAGACTCAGTTCGCTCAGACTTTTTGTAGCTTCTGTCACTCTAGAATTTGGTAGAGTCATTATTTAAAAGTATTTGGAGTGGTTTGGGGGAGAGTTCGTGGGAGTTCCTGTCTCCACACTGCCATCTTGGCTCCACTCCCTGGTTGGTTGTTTTTCAGTTATATTTGATTCTTCATGATTCTTTTGGGGAGTTTCTTAACAGAGATACTGGATCAGTTTGCCTTTTATTCTCCAACTCATTTTACAAATGAAGAAACTGAGGCAAATAGGGTTAAATGATTATCCCAATATCACAAACCTAATAATGGTATGAGGCCAGATTTAAACTCAGATCTTCCTGCCTTCATCCCTGGTATTTTATCCAATGTGATACCTATCTTAGCATTCACATGTAGTCCTGATAATTATTAAGTCTATGGTTTTTAAATAAATTGCTCAATCTCTGTCTAAATTTATTCATTTGTAAAATGAGTAGCACCTACCTCCTAGGGTTAGTTGGAGGATAAAATGAGTTAATATTAATTCAAAGTCCTATATAAATGCTTGCTGTTGTTGGAATGGAATTTTATCAGTCTGAGGGACTCAAAATGAAATGAATCTTATCTACTCTAAGGTCTGCAAACCTGAGGATAAAAAATTGAGTAACCACACTAAAAGAAAAATAAATCTATTAGCAAATTTGTCAAGCTTGCTTGGTTTCATAATAGCTTATGCTTCTTAGGATGCAGGTAAGATTTTTAGAGGTTTTTAGGATGTCAGAGTAGACAGACAATAACTTGAATTCCAAGGAAAGATGGAAATAGTGAAAGTTTACAAGTTTTGAGGTCATAGACTTCATAATTCTTTTACTGTATATGGATTGCATTTACAATCACAAGTCTTTTAGAATCTATATTGCTGAGAAGAGCTAAGTCTATCATAGCTTATCATCAAACAATGTTGTTGACATTGTGTACAATGTTCTCCTGATTCTGCTCACTTCACTTAGTGACCTTCCATGCAAGTCTTTCCAGATTTTTCTGAAATCCACCAGTTCATCATTTCTTGGGTTAAGTGGAGTTAAGTGGGGTTAATGGGGTTAAGTGGCTTGCTCAAGGCCACACAGCTAGGTAATTATTAAGTGTCTGAGACTGGATTTGAACCCAGGTATTCCTGACTCCAAGGCCGGTGCTTTATCTACTACACCACCTAGCCACCCCAGTTCATCATTTCTTATAGAAAATTAGCATTCCATTGCATTTATATAAAAATAACTACCCCCAATTAATGGCTATCCACTCAATTTCCAATCCTTTGCCTCCATAAAAGAGCTGCTATAAATATTTTTGCATATGTGAGTCCTTTTCCCTTTTTCATATGTCTTTTGAGATACAGACCTAGTAGTGGTATCACTGGATCAAAGGTTATGCAGTTTTATTGCCTTTGGGCATGGCTCTAAATTGCTCAATAGAATAGTTCAGTTTACAACTTCACTAACAATGTAGTAGTATTCCAATTTTCCCACTTTCCTTCCAATATTTATCATTTTCCTTTTTTGTCATATTAGTCAATCTCATATGCATAAAGTGGTATCCCATAGTTTTAATTTGAATTTCCTCTAATTAATAGTTATTTTTTCATATAATTGTAGATAACATTAATTTCTTCATCTAAAAACTACCAGTTTGTATCCCTTGACCAATTATGAAGTGGAGGACTTATATGATAGTAAATTTGATACAGTTCTCTATATATTTTAGAAATGAGTCTTTTACTAGAAACATTGACCATAAAAATTATTTCCCAACTTTCTGCTTCCTTCTAATCTTAGTTCCATTAGTTTTGTTTATGTAAATTAAAAATATTATAATCAAAATTATCCATTTTATACTTTATAAAGTTTACTATCTCTTGTTTGAACATAAATTCTCCCTCCATAGTTCTGACAGGTAAACTATTTCTTACTCTCCTAATTGGCTTATGATATCACACTTTATGTCTAAATCATATACCAATTTTGACCTTATGTTAATAATAGAGCAATTTAGAACATTTTTTATTTGACTATAAATAGTTTTGATTTCTTCGTCTAAAAAATGCCTGTTCATATAATTTGAACATTTATCAATTGGCAAATGACTTGTATGTTTATAAATTTGATTCAGTTCTCTATATATTTGAGAAATGAGGCCTTTATATTTGTACAGTTTCTGCTTTCATTATAACTTTGGTTCCATTGGTTTTGTTGTGCAAAAGTTTTTAAATTTTGTATAATTTATTTTATATTTTTAGTCCTTTCTGTATTATATACATATATATATATATATATTTACACACATATTTCTTTTTGTAATAACCTAAATTCTTCTCTTACCCATAAATTTAACAGATGAAATATTCCATATTCTCTTAATTTTCTTAGGTATTCTAAGGTATTTCTAAGGTATTCCTCTTTATTTCTATATCATACTCATTTTGGCCTTATCTTGGTATATACCTGGTCTATACCTGGTTTCTGCCATACTGTTTTCCAGTTTTCCTTGCAGTTTTTTTGTTAAAAAAATGAGTTTTTGTTTCAAATTCTTGGATCTTTGTGTTTTTCATAGTCTATATTGCTATGGTCATTTACAATAATGTAATTTGTACCAATCTACCCTATTTCTTACCAGATTGTTTTGATTATTGAAGCTTTATAATAAAGTTTGAAATCTGGTATGTCCAGTTCATCTTTTGAATTTTTTTATCCCTGATTCCCTTGGCATCCTTGAATTTTTATTCTACCAGATGAATTTTGTTGTTAATTTTCTCTAATGCTCTAAAATAATTTTTGATAGTTTAATTGCCATGGAACTGAATAAATAGATTAATTTAGATATAATTTTCATTTTTATTAATTGGTCTATCCAGGAGCAATGAATCTTTTTCTAATTGTTCATATCTGACTGTTTTGTGTGAAAAATATTTCATTATGGTGTTCATATAATTCCTCAGCTTATCTTGGCAGGTTAATATTTTATATTTTATAAAATCTAGTTATTTTAATTGGAATTTCTCTATCTATTCCTTACCTTTAATCATGTGACATGACATTTGTAAAGAGTTTTGTAAGATTAAATGCAAGGTTTACATTCTAATAATTACTATTATTAATATTGCTAGGAATATAAAACAATATAATGTGAGGTTTAATATTAGAAAAACGATTAACATAACTGACAATATTAATGTCAATAACAATACAAGCCTGTGATATTTGAATTAATAATTTATGAAATTATGAAACTGGTATAGGCGTAGCCAGTTCTTTGGCATATTCCAGGCATATTCCAATTCTCCCCAGAATAATCCACAATGGGAGTGGGAAATGGGACTGGAATCACACTTTATTAAGACATAGATATTAAAGAGACAATTGGAGAAAGGAATAAAGAGGCAGATGGTGTGGGATGATAGGATTGGTTGGTAAAAGGAGGCAGGCAGTGTAAAATAGTAAAAGAGGGGGGGGAAATGGGGGGATAGAAATTATCACTCATCTAACCATAGTTTAGAAATGAAAACACTAGCCAGTGTGGACTCAATGGAGATGGGAAGTGCTGTGGGGATTTGAATCTCATTTTTATAGAGATTTTTTTGGAATAACAGACTCTTATTTGTGCCACCCTGAGATTGGTTCATTATATATACAAATTATGTCAAAATTGTTGGTAAAATTTTAAAGCTAACATGTTCATATCATCTCAATTATCAGAATCATTTGGTGATTTATTGGTATTATTGTAGATATTTGAAACTTGTCTGAGTTTAGCATATCAAAGGACAAAAAGCCTTGGCAGTGGCCTCTAAGTGTCTTCTGTTGATTCAGTACACACTACCAGATATTAACGTTAGCTAATGTATGGTACAATTTATAAATTATGCTCTTGTAATCTTTGAGAGAGTTTGTAAGTGACTTCCAGGTTCCCCTTTGCAGTCTTACAACCTTCCTTGCCTCTTTAAGTACTGGCTACTTAAAAACTTCATGTACTGACTAAAATTGGGGTGAGGGAATGAGACATTGCTAGGGTGATGATAAGATAATGCAATTTTAACATATTATTAATACAAACTTTTGATAAAATACAACACATTTCTGTTAAAACAATAGAATACAAGAGAAGAAATTAACCTTTCCTTAATTTTTGTTGTTTAGTTGTTCAGTCATGTCCAACTCTTTATGACCCTATCCACTATGGCACAGATCTTTCCATGTCTATCAAAATTCATGTTTATTTTTTCCATGACACTTAACTATCCATCTCATCTTCTGTAGTTCCCTTTTTCTTTTTCAATTTTTCCTGACATCAGTCTTTTTCAATGAGTTCCATTTTTTTGTGATCAAAGTATTTAAGCTTCAGTTTTAGTATTTGATCTTCCAATGAATAACCTGAATTAATTTCTTGAAATATTAAAATATACCTTTATTATTTAAGTATTTAGTATTCCTTTAAGTAGTCTTTTATTTGACAAGTAGGTTGTGTGTGTATGTAATCGGCAACCCGTGTTATTTTAAACTATAATTATTATAGACTATAATTCTTTCCACTAAGATCAGAGGTGGTACAAAGGTCTTCATTGTCACCATTTCTCTTTGATATACTGCTAGAAATGCTAGTTGAAGGAAAAGAAAAAGAAATTGACTGAAAATATCTGGGTAAAGTAGAAACAAATTATCATTTTTGAAGATGATATGATAATATATGTAGGGAAGCCCAAATAGTCAGCTAAATTCAACTGAATAAGCAAACTGCAGCTATGTTGTAAAACAAAATAAATTTACACAAATTAAGAAAACTCAACAGTTAGAGAAATTCTTCCATCCTTTTCTGTAATTTTTTTAAAAAGTTACTTACAGTTGTTAGAAAGAATATAGTTCATGAGAGAGAGGTAGGTATGTCTTATGATTTGTTTCTTAGGGGTGCATAGTCAAAATCTTGAAGTTATTAATAAGAGAAGTGATTTATTGGATCCCTATTTCTTTCTCTCTTTTTTTAGGTTTTTTTTAGGCTTTTTGCAAGGCAATGGGATTAAGTGGCTTCCCTAAAGCCACACAGCTAGGTAATTATTAAGTGTCTGAGGCCAGATTTGAACACAAGTACTCCTGACTCCAGGGCCAGTGCTCTATCCACTGTGCAACCTAGCCGCCCCCTATCCCTATTTATTTCAATCAATACTAATAAGTTCAGTGTGATTTCATAGAGATAATTATAGTTAAGAATTATTAATGATATACTCATCTAGTAATATACATTTATTCATTCTGATCAAGTAACAAGTACAGGAATCATCTTTATTAAAACATGTCTTACATATCTTAGATATAGGAATAATCAAATAAGATTAGATACTTATATTAGGCTCCAAACTTTAAACTATAAACTTTAAGTTCACTTTCCTAACCACAAGAATGCTGACTAAAGGACTCTGTAGTGAAGGGTGGGTGAAACGTGCATGAAGAAGAGAGCAAGTTTGAGATGTCTTGATGTGATATAAAAAGTCTGACAATTTATTTTTGTATCTCTGGATCATCTTCTCTGAGGAAAGGCCCATTTTCTGACCTCTTACTCAGATGATATGATTCTTATTTTGTTTATCCTTTGACCACCCAAGATGATATATTATTTCTGGCCCTCTTAGAAGATCAAAATCAAAGTTCAATGAATCTATCTTTTACTTTGTTCCTTCTGTATCTCTTGGCATCAAGCTCTATAAAGCTGGTTGGTTGGTTGGTTCTTGTCCTTCATTATCGAAGAAGACCAAAATGACATCTCTATATTAGAGACAATAAAAGCTCGGAATGCTCTATCACAGCTTGGGCACAAATAGTCCATGTAAACACCTAAACTTGCAAATGTCTTATTTCCTTTGAGCTGCTTCAATTCTGCCTTCATAGAGTGCAGCACCCTCACTGATGAGGGGACACTATTCTGGGAGGTCCTGTGCCAGTGTCTCCCATGCTGTGTAATCAATACAAGAACTTTAGTTCTTCAAAGCAACCTTCATTGTGTCGCGGTATCACTTCTTCTGACACCCTTGTGAATGCTTGCCCTTTGTGAGTTTTCCAAAAAAAAATTTTTTTGGCAGGTATATGTGTGGCATTCTAACAATGTGTCCAGGTCATCAAAGTTGCACTCTTTGTAGTAATGCTGGAATGCTAATCAGTTTGGCTGGAGAAAGGACCTCATTGTCTTGTATCTTCTCCTGCCAGATAATCTTCAGAATCTTACTAAGATAGTTTAAATGGAAATGATTCAATTTCCTGACATGGGACTGGTAGACTGTCCAGGTTTCACAGGCATAAAGCAATGAGGTCGGCACAATGGCTCTGTAGAACTTGAGTCTAGTAGTCAAAATAATACCCTTTCTTGATCATGCTTTCTTTCAGAGCCTCCCAAATACTGAGCTAGCTCTGGCAATGCTTGTATTAACTTTATTGTCAATGTGTTTCTCCTTGGAAAGGACACTGCCAAGGTAAGTGGACAGTACTCAACCTTTGAGTACTTACAGTACTCATACCATCTCCATTTGCTATAATTGATGGTTCTTCATAAGAAGTATCCTCAACATGTGGCTAAACATGGGGTGCTGGCTGATGGAGCATTTGTATTTTCTTGGTGTTCATTGTTAGACCAAAATTAGCACAAGCAGCAAAGGATTGTTGGTTGCATCTCAGCTTCAGGGGCTGCATTGAGTGTTCAATTATCAGCAACAGGGGATCATGCACCCACTCTCTCTCTTTACTTTGGTCTTGGCTGGTAGCCTTTTCAAGTTGAAAATTTTGCCATCAATGCAGTAGCTGATCTTATATCCATGTTCATCCTCAGTGAAGGTATTTGATAACATGGCTGAAAACATCACACTTAAAAGTATGGGAGCAAGGTCACATCCTTATTTTACTCCCTTGGTGACTGGGAAATCTGGAGAGCATTATCCACCATCCAGAACCAGGCAAGCATGAGGTCATGAAGTTGACATCCAATACTGATGACCTTTTCCAGATGACTAAATTTTGACATAATTTTTCATAAACACTCATGTCTCATGATATCTAAGATCTTGGTCAGAACTAAAAATGTTGTATACAGACCTTTGTTCTGTTCTTGGCATTTTTCCTGGAGTTGTTGGGCAGCAAACACCATATCAATTGTTCTTCAACCCTTTCTGAAGCCACACTGATTCTCAGGAGGTAACCATCTTCCAAGTGAAGGATCAGCCTGTTGAGAAGGACTCTGGCAAGAATCTTACTCACAATGACTAAAAGAGAAAAACCCTATGATTATCTTAGGAGAGTCTATTCCCTTTACCTTTATAGAGATGGATGATGGGAGCATCCTTGAATTCTTGGGGGATAACCTCTTCATGCCATATAACTTGGAAAATTTCAGTCCATTTTTTGATGAACAATGGACCCACCACTTTGTAGATCTCAGCTGGAATAGAATCAGCATCAGGTGCTTTGCCATTTGAAAGGAGCCTAATGGCATTCAAAACCTCTCTTTCAGTTTGAACTTCAGCTAGATTGACTACAACTTGAGGTAAATGGCCAATGGTTTCTGCATTCATTGATGAAGGTCTGTTAAGAACACTATGGAAGTGTTCAGCCCTTCTCTCTAGATTCATGTCCCTATTATTAATCAATGTGGATTCATCAGCACTGAGTAGTTGAGACCATATTTCTTTGATCCATAAATTACCTTCAGGGCATCATAAAAGCATTTTAGTTTGTTACTATCTGCATAAAATTGAATTTTATCTGCCTTCTTACTGAGCCAAGAATGCTGCATTTCTCTAAGCTTCACTTGGATTTAGGGTCTGGTATAAGAGGAGGAACTGAGGTCCCATACATAGAAGGGATCTGTTCCCCAATAAAAAGTTATTGGCCCAAAGCTCTGTCTCAGTGGTTTTTGTTTTTTGATTTTTTGCAGACTGGATAATTTTTGAATGAAGATAATCATGACCCATAAAATCTGCTTAGTAATTTATTTGGGAATATTTTTTACACATTTGGGGAATATAAGAAAGAATTATGCATGGAACTGTTAACTAAGAGTATGGATTGATAACCAGAAAAAAAGAATTTAATTTTTGTGCAATCTTACTGGGAACATTGGAAGACCAGTCTGATATAAGCTAGAGACAGAGTAACATCTCAAATTGTACTAACAATACAAGCCCCAAATAAATACATTCCTTAAATATAAAAATAACATCACAAAGAAATTAGAATACATACAAATAAATACATACCTTAATTATAAAAGTGACCTACAAAGAAATTATAAGCAAAGAAGAAAATACTGTAACTAAATAGAAAAGAATTCATTATCAATGTGGATGTCAGAACATAAAACACATTTCTTTTTACATAAAATTAAAAGGTTTTGCACACACAATACTAAAGCAATTATTTTTCATGGTTGTGCTTAATTTTTTTAAATAAAATTTTATTTATTTTTCAAATTAATAAATGTCTGTCTTCCCTTCCTTCCACCTCCTCCCTTACCCAGAGAATATAAAAACAATGAAATCTTCACAGTGTAAAAACAGTTGCCCTATCTTTTGGAAGGGGGGTTATTATTCTGAGGAGGAGAACAATGGGTGGAAATATTAGGGAGACACATTTTAGCTTGTTATGAAAACAAATTTCCCAATAATTAGAATTTTTCAAATGTGGAATATGTTGCCTCAGAAGTTAATGAGTTCTGAGATGTGAGACTCTGGTAGGCAAGTCAATTAACTAAATTGTCTCAAAAAAAAAAAACACCCCACAACATACCAAACAACAACAACCAATAAAAAATAAGGTAATGGATTCTCCATTCCTGGAAGTCTTCAACACAGGTTAGCCACATGTTGAGGATACTGAAGGGACTATTATTGCTCATTTACAAGTTGGACTAATCTCAAGCTAAGTCCTGGGGAAGTACCAAGACTGTTGATGATTGGTGGCTTTCCAGATTGGGGTGAGAATTTCTCTGGAGGCTTTTTGGAAAGTTGGCTCAGATTTCAAAAACTCAGATGCTGGGTTGAGCAAGGGAGGCTGTCAGGGCTTGAGCTGTTGGGGAGGGAGCCCTTGAGTGGTCATGTTCATGGTAAAGAGATGAAGTCAGGTGGTAAAGCCTTTCTCAGCTCCCTAAATCCCACCTTCTCTGTAACAGGTTAGATCCCAATCTGGTACCCACTGAATGCCAGGCTCTTCCTTGGCCTGGAGAGGAACTGGTAGGGATTCTGGAATCACATTGTGTGAAATGACAGTGTTTCTACTTGGGGACCAACATTGCATAATTGGGAGGTAACCCCTCAGTTTTCATACAGAGTTTCTTTTGTCTTTTAATCTAACCTGTTCACCTTAAATAGGGGAGAGGAGGGAAAATGACCACAAGTGGTCAATTAGAAACTAGCAAAAACAGTAAGGAGCCACTAATATCTCAGAAGTAAGGCAGCTTAGTGGAAAGAACGTTGGTTTTGGGGAGTTAGGAAGACCTGAGTTTGAAACGCTGACACCAGCTGAGCCTGTTTCCCTGTCTATAAAATGGGTCTAATAATATCAGTAATACCTATTTCCTTGGACTCAAATGAGGTAATAGAAGTGAAGCACTTTGCCAATCTATAGAGATGTCTGCTGATATTATTATGGCAGTGAGGGACAATGGAATGATTATCAGGAGACTTGAGTTCAAATTTCAGCTTCACTACTTACTAGTTGTGGGGCCTTAGCCAAATTATTTAACCCTCATTTATCCAAAACAGAATAAAACTGACTGATCCTCCTTGACCCACAGGGTTATTAGGATCAAGAAAGATAATGAACATGAAGGGATTGTCACAGTCAAAGTTCACTTTCAAAGGTGAGAGAGGTCATTGGGGCATTCACTTAGTGTTCCCTCTTAGTTGGTGTTCAGTAAATAGTTGCTGAATGAATGTTCTTCTGTCTTTCATATTAAGGATGAATGGGTTTATCTGGATGATTGGCAGAGATGGGGAGATGGGAGAGGGTCCTGGTGAGAGGGGAAAGAATAATGACTCTAGTTGGGGAGCCTGGGGTGGCATGCAAGATGGAGGGAAATCCCACACAAATTTTAACTCTGCCCCTTATAAGAGTTCAAGCCCCCTGCTTCTTTGCATGGGTGGTCAGGGAAAAGGTATATTGGGATACTCCAATTTTTAGTGGCTCAACCCTCGCTCCCCCACCAATGCTTCACTGTCTGATTTTTTTAACTTATCCACCTTATTTCTGTTAGATCATAAATGGCTGATATAGAGGAATCTTGACTTGAGTGGAATTGATGAAAAGGCATTTCCCTGTGTGATCAAGTATGTCTATGGCTTGTTGTGTTTCTGGGACTGAATGTGGGCATAGACAAGAGTGTCTGTGTGGGAATGATGGTAGGTCTCAGAATGCACCAATGTATAATCATTTGAATGTCAGTGCTTCTATCTGGAAAATGAAAAAAGGCAGAGACAGTGACAGAGACAGAGATATACAGAGAAGAGAAAGAGAGGAGAGGAGGGGAGGGGAGGGGAGGGGAGGGGAAGAGAGCACACAAATGTGTATTCAAGGGAAGGTGAAGCAAAATCTGCATGTTAGTACAGGTCTGGGATTTGGGCCAGTGTCAGTCTCTTCGTGTGTTCCAGGTTGTGGATGTGCAAGGGTGGGGGCCTGAAGCTGTGACTTCAGTATTAATATAGAGAAGCTTAGCCTTCTTTGCAGAGCCTTTCATCATTACTCAATTCATGGACATGGCTCTCATTGCCATCAACCTGGTGCCCTTTGCTGGCCCTCCCCCTTCCTGTGCCACAACCAGCAATACCAAAACTGCATTCACTTGTCTAACCCTAAAGTACTGAGAGAGCAACTTGTTGCCTTTAACTACTAATTCTCTGGTTCTTGTCACAGCCTCCATATTAAGGAAGATTTTCAGGTCAAAGATGTCTTCAGTCGTCTTCAGATTATAATCCAGATTCTTCTGGACATTCTCTACAATATCCCCTTTTCCCTCCTTATACTCCCCACTTTTCTACTCCCTTCTATGTGTTGCCTTCTCTTAATAAAATGCAAACTCCTTGAGGGCAATGACTATTTTTCTGTTTCCATTTGAAGCTCCAGTGTTTAGCACACTGCTTGGCTCAGTGCTTACTACAGGATAGTAATAACTTAATAATTATTAATATGTTAACACAAAGAGGTTGATTATCTTTCCAAGGCAGAAATCCAAGTGATAACAGAAAACTTTTGCAGGTTTATCAGTCTCTCTGATGTCATGGTGCTCTTTGAGAACAAAGGTCAAACCTATGTGAGTAGTCAGAGCTGCCCCACTGCTTCTCTCTCTCTCTCTCTCTCTCTCTCTCTCTCTCTCTCTCTCTCTCTCTTTCTTTCCTTCAGGTCCCTGGTTAACCATTCTGTTTTGTGATTTTTTCCCTTAAATCCAAGTCTATAATTCAGGAAAAGTCATGCATGTAGGACAATTCATGATACTTGTTGAATGACAGGAGGGAGCAAAGATGATTACATTAATTAGGGAGACTCATTTGTATAGTTTTCCTAGACATTTGCTGACTCACATTTACTTTTACATTTGATGAATGGATAAAAGTACCTGTGGCAGTTTGAAAAAATAAAAAAAGAAATAAATGAGAGAAACTCCAACTCCTAAGTAAAGAAAAATGTCAGCAGGAAATACACATATGTGTATACACATATGTTTCATGAGAATATTTTACACTAAGCTTACTGATCATTAACAAATCAATAGATTCCACATATTTTTGGTACTTCTATCCACAATTTCCTTTAACTAAGCAATGGCTGCTGTCTTCAAAAAAGTATTTTGCAAGCCTACTAAAATGATAAATTATATTGGTGTTTTTCTTCAAAGGATACTATTGAAACATTTCCTTGAGATGATCTCAGAATAAAACATACATAAGGATACTTAAAAAAAGGTAGACTTGAGAAGAATTAAGCTGGAAGGAAGTTTGGTGTATTGTGAAACAGAGTTGGGAGACTTAAGATCTAGGTCTTTACTTTGTCCTTGAGTAGCTATTTGACCAATGGGAAGTCATTTGCCTTCTTCAATAGTTATGAACTGTAGAATGCATATGTATGCATTATCAATACCATCATCATCATCCTCATCATCAAAAGAAACAGGTAGGACCAGATGCTCTCTGAGGTTCTTTCCAGATTTAACTTTCTAAGATTCTAGGGATATTCAGAGGAAATCTACTGATTATTTCCCATTATGTATGATTAGTTGGTTATGACAGAAATGAATTTCATCATCTCTATTTAGAGATTAAAGGACTTGAAAAACTTAGTAGAATAACTAAAAGAAATTTTACACTGAAATATTTACCCCCTAAATATGCAATGGAAAATAAACTCAATATTCCAGAGAAGTGTTTATTTAAAGCATAATTGTAAATGTATAGATTTCTTTACAGGTCAAATGATTGTATAAAGATATATCATGTATAGCAACCTAACATTTTACTTTCAAGAATAAATTAAAATAGATCATTTTTGTTAAAATATTTGTGCCTAAGATGAAGATGTATATGACATTCTCCAACTTGGTGGAAACTACTTTAATTAACATGAAACTCTTTACCTAGATCATGTAGTCCATTTTTGTGTAATCCTCTATTATATTTATTTCAATTTTTTTGTGCATGATGTACATTCAATAATCATTGCATCCTAGCACTCTCTGATCTTGTCCAAAAAATGACCTGATTTCCATGACATTTTAAGAAAAATTACCTTTAATACAAATTGCCACAACTTAATAATACTTCAGTTTTTTCTTATTATCTAAAGTGCATTGTGTTCATTGTCACCTTCCTTGTCACATGAACAAAATGGGAAAGTACCGCAACATGGCTGAAGCCATGGTTTCCACATGATATTTTTCATAGAGAATTGCTGGGGAACAGGATGGACTGATTTCTGATGCTCCACTATTGCTTCTGTTAGTCTTTCAATCACAGTATGATAAAAAGGCTCAGTATCAGGTGAAAGAGGAATGGACTCAGAAGGATCTCTTGAGAGATCAAACAGCAAAGGTGGGTCGTGGTAAGTAACATGGTCCCCAGAACAAGGGCAAACTCCTCTCCCATAGCAAGCTCCAGCTCCTTCTGGGTGGAAATTTGGAGTTATATAATGAACCTTCCACACTTTGTTACCTAATACGTAAGAAAAAAAAATTACATAGATGAGAAAGCAAATTTTCCTATTATCACTTTCTATGTTACAAAGTACTTTTTTTGTCTTTCTCTGGTGAGTGGAATTGTTTCATAAAAATTATGTTTTTAACATAATTCCTATTTTTTCATGTAAAAATATTTCTGATTCACATTTTTAATATTTTTTGCTCTTAAATGAAACCACACTTTAAAAGTTATCTTAATTCTTCCCCTACCAAAAAAAAGTATACTTAATTCCAAATTGTGATGTGATTGAAGTTGCTCTTTATTTCCTATTAGACAGTTTGTGTGCATTCTAAGGTTCAATACAATTTTCTGGACCTCAGTGTAAATATTCTCCTAAAGTAAAAGGGGGTAAAGATACACATTCATTAAACTCTACTAGATACTAGAAACTGTGCTAAGCATTTTTGCAAATATCTCATTTGATGAGTTCATTGATAAGAATGAAAATTCCCAAAGTTAATAGAAAACATCCCTTCTCTAGTCTCCTTTGCTTATCTTTCTGTTCATGTAGTCATTGAAATACAGTATCTGTGCCACAAGATCTTCAAATTTTATTGCTGGAATGGGTCTTATGGATCTTCAGAGACTTTAAGCAACTTACCCATGATCACATAACCAGTAATAGTCAGAGTTGAATTTGAACCTTTATCTCAATGACTTTAATTTCTCTATTTTATCCAAGTAGTCTACTATATGGCATTTATGTAGTAGCATAAAATTTTTGTGATGTTCTGGAACTTTTAAATTTTTTCCTGGTAGAGCTTTCTCAGATGGCTCTCCATTTTTTATCATTTTTAAAGACAATCTTACCCTTTCCACTAAACTTTTGTTCTGTACTTCATCAGTTATCTTATTTTTTTCAACTAGATCTAATTTTCTTAAGATACAAGTCCTTTGTCTTCTAACAAGACAGAAAGAAAACCAGTTAAACTGTATTCAGAAATAATTTAGAGCTTTAAAATGGATAGGATAGAAAATGGTTTTACCTACATTAGCCAGTCAAAATAATCTATATTAAGGAGCTATCAAATGCCAGATTCCCATCTATTCAATCTATGGCTAAAAAAAAAAAAATTTACAAATTTATCTGTGTCCTTGATCCATTAGTTATTAAATGCTAAAGCAAAAAAGTGTGACACCCCCTAAATTGAATGATAAAAAGAGAGAATTATAATTTGGATTGGTGTTAAGTTCAAATGAGCAAACCATCTTTTTTTTTTTTTTTAGGTTTTTTGGAAGGCAAATGGGGTTAAGTGGCTTGCCCAAGGTCACACAGCTAGATAATTAGTAAGTGTCTGAGGTTCGCATTTGAACTCAGGGAGTCCTGACTCCAGGACCCGGTGCTCTATCTATTGCGCCACCTAGCTGCCCCTGAACAAACCATCTTATATGGTTCTTTCTTTAGAAGATAGGGATAATTATATGAAGTTAATATTCCGGGAATGTGGAAATAAAAACTAAACTACATTTTAGATGAGTTTTGTTAATCAATTAAGTTATCATAGGATTGAATCTTTTTAGAGTTAGGCATTTTTTGTTTTTTTAATTGAACTAGTTTATATCAAGGAACAATGTGCTAATAATACTCATAGAGTTACCTGGTAAGTCATTTCCAATTGTGTATTTTATAGTTTTATTGATGCTTAAGGATTTTCAATACTCTTTCTGTAGACATACTATAAAAAGGGAATAATACATTTGTTATTTGTTCTCTTTGTTATCCATTAGGCTGGCTGGGTAGGTTGAAAATTCATGTCATGAATTTTAAAAAAGGTGGAAGAACTGACTGGGTACTAAATATTGAACTTAAACATTTTTATAGTTCCTGAGACATAATAGGTCCTTAACACATGCATAGTGGTCACAACACAGGGAACTATATCATAAAAGCAAAAGCTAATTAGATATTGAGAAATCATGTAAGTTGAATTTTCAGTAATTGTATTCTATTTACTTTCCCTTGGCCTAAATAAATGCTGTTATTAGAGGCTAGTCCTTAGAGGTTATTATGGGGAAAGGTTAATTATTCTTTGAGTGACAGCCTAGTACAGTATAAAGAGAAGTGACCTTAGAGTTAAGAAGAGTAGACTTAAGTCCTGGCCACACAGACTGACTATGTATCTTCTGGGCAAGTTACTTAACCTGTTTATGCTCCAAGTATTATGAGTGGCAGTACTGCATTAGTATGAGTTGGTTTGCATTGGTAGAGTCTCTTCACTGGGAGATGGTCTACACTAGTAGCTCTCAAACTTTTTGATTACAGGAACCCTTTACACATTTAAAAATGATTGAAGAGAACAAAGATCTTTTATATACATTTAAGTTTAGGTATATATGTACATACATATATATGTAGAGAGAATATTTAAATTTCTAATATGCTACCATATTGGAAATTCTCTAATATTCTATAATCCTTTGTTATTGCAACAGCTGCTACTCAGAGATCAGATAAACTTTTTTCATAACCATTAATGATTAAGTCTCGAATAACATTATTGGATTGGTTTGACCTAAGCCAGGATAAAAATAAGGAATTATATAGCTGCCTCAAAAATCAACTTACATGTACTCTCAATATCTAATTAGTTTTATCTTCATGATGAAGTTCCCTGTGGTATATCAAGCACTTTCTCATTCATCATTTAATCCAGCTTTAACTTTTTGCCTCAGTTTCCTCATCTATAAAATGAACTGGAGAAGGAAATAGCAAACCATTTTAGCATCTTTGCCAAGAAATAACCAAATGAAGTCATGAAGTGTCAGAGACTACTGAAATGACCAGCAAAACAAATACACACACATACACACACATACTCACATACATACCTATACACCCACACTTTCACATACCCCCAAAAAGGTTTTTGTTGTTTTCAATCCTTTTTAAGAGTATAAAGGGATCCTGAAATCAAAATATTTGAGAATCAGTTTTGTAGGGTATCTCCCAGAGAGGAAACTCTCTCTCCCATTGCAAACTAACTCATAATGATTTAATATAAATACATATATACATATCTGTGTATATATCATGTCTTAATTATTATTTAACTTTAATTATTAATTTACATTCATTTAATTATTAATTAAAACATCCTAATATTATTATGAAAATAATTTTATTTTGTAACTATCATGAACAGTTTCCAGTAGTTTCTGAACTACACTTTGAAAACTACTGGATTATATCAATGAAATCAGTTTCCCTTATGTTCTCCCAAATTCAATATTTTTTTGCTAAAATTTTTCAATATAGGGGCAGCTAGGTGGCACAGTGGATAGATCACTGGCCCTGGAGTCAGGAGTACCTGAGTTCAAATCCAGCCTCAGACACTTAATAATTACCTAGCTGTGTGGCCTTGGGTAAGCCAGTTAACCCCATTTGCCTTGTAAAAACATAAAAAAAAAATTAATAAAAAAATTTTTTTCAATGTAACTGAAATGGTTATTTAATAAGATAAATCTCATTTGCCTGTCAAAGTAAAAGATGAAGTTTCTATTCCTCTTATGAAAATACATGAAACAATGAGTATTTAACCAATTCTATATTAAGTGAAATTATAAAGAAACAAATGTGTTTTTATTGCTTTGAGAAAAAGTTTTATACTCACTGTTCTTTTGGTGCCACCGTGCTGCATGTAAGTGAATTCCACAATAGTGAAATAGGAAATGATGATCTGAATGTTTAACAGTTCCTTGCAACAAAGGTATCAGATTGTGACCATCAATCACCCTGATTAGACAGAGAATAGGAAAGTCAACCAATATCTCCTCTGGAGTGCTACTTCAATATATCTGTCACCTGAACTCAGAACAAAACTCAAAAAAGTTCTGAACTGTCAAATATGCCTCAGTTGATTGACACCGATTTTTAAAATCCCACTGATGCTGAATGTCACTTTAAATAACACTTCAGTCTACAGTATTTACTACCATCTTTTCACTATAAAGGATTACCAAATATAAAAGAACTGGATAGACAGAGTTAATAAAAATCAAGTTAAACTTACATACATTCTTATTTTAATTTCTTTATTTAAATTTCATTCTTAAAAGATCCTTATTTGAATTTAGGTGTTTTACTTAGAATGAAAGAGCAAAAGGGTTTTTCTTTACTTTTTTTTCAGTTGGCTTTGGTTCTGTTTTCAAACTATACCCTAATAAAGATATATGTGTACACATTCATAATATATAAGTATTTACACATATAGATGTATAGAAATAGATGTGCATATTTTTCTTGTCATTTTGTAAATATGTTCCCTAGTTATTCTGGATGCTTGAAAAATGAAGGTTATTTGGTTTTTGATTTTTTAATCAAATTTTAACTCTTATTATAATGTCTTCTTAATTTGATAAACATTCTGTGAACCTACTCTGTGCAAAGCTTGATCTTAGATATTACTTATATGAAGATGAAATAAATACCATTTTCATTGTTCTTCAAGCACTAATTTGTGAATTCCTTATGTTAAGAAAAGTCCTTAAGCTAATTGCCACTGGTAAGAAACAAGATATTGCATTTGGAACAATTATATAAAAGAACATTTTCAAAGATATAGAAACTTTAGAATATAAATAATAACCTTTCCAATGGTGCTATTTTATGACAAGCAAACATTGCCAGTCTTCAAATGGTCTGCCAAGAATGTCATTTGATTCAATGCTAAATATTGTTATTCCAATATTGTTACAATTCTTAAAAGCAAATGATCATAAATCATTTTAAATACACAAGAATAAAAGAAAAAATTCAAAATAAGCCAAAAGTCTTATTTCTGTACCTGTCATGAGGCATTTCACCACCTCCCAGATGAACTACAGTTGGGTAGATATCCATCAGACTTGTAGGCTCATCAATCACTTGACCTGCTGGAAACACTCCAGGCCATCGAAATATTCCCGGAACACGAATTCCACCTTCCCAGCCTCCCATTCCTTTGCCTCCTACAATTTGAGTGACAAAGAAATTACTAAAACACATTTATTTAAACCTAGGTTCACAGAATATGAAACTGCCTTATTGAGTCCTAAACCTAAAAAATCAAATCAAAAACACTGACATGAAAAATCTATCATTCAAATTAAAATAAAATAACACCTTCCTAATTATCAGCTATTTTATTGCTGTGAATATGGAATGAGGAAAAGACATTTGGCCACCATTCTTGATATTTTAAGTTTTTCCTTCAATAGAATTGTCAAGATAGTTAAATTCTATAAGCTCTATGTTTATCAGTTTGAGTGTTACTAAAGACAAAAAAAATAGATTTGTGTCATTCTGTATGATTTCTTTGTATGTCAGATTTACTTTTCAGGTTTTTTTGTTAAAGACTATCTTCAAAGCAGTTTTAATTCTCTCCACTGTATTCCAATTGATGGGAACAATTATGGAAAACAGATATAAACAAATTCTGCTACATGAGAATGACAATTAAAAAGTACCCAAAATTACAAAATAATTAATATATGAACCAGGATTACAACTAAGTTCTTCTGTCTCCTGATTAAACTTCCCTTTCACTGTTTATCAGACATTATCAAACTGATATTTCCTTACTACAGTTTTGATTTTCTAAGGAAAGATTCATTGACACCTTTGTATATTCCATTTGATCCACCAAGCTGAAAATGCCCTTCTCTAGCCTCCAAATGCCCTCCATGATCTGAAGTGAAGTAAATGAATGTTGTGTTTTTCAAGCCTTCTTGTTCAATAGCATTAAGAATTTTTCCTGTGATAGAGAAATAATAAGTTATATGAAAAAGAAAATCACATGATAGAAACAAATAGGCTTTAATTTGGGGCACCTAGGTGGTACAGTGGATAAAGTAGCACACCTGGAGTCAGGAAGACTTAGGTTCAAATCTGACTTCAGACATTTATTCAGATATTTATATGACCCTAAATCCTGTTTTCCTCACTTTCCTCAAAGGTAAAATATAAGCTGGAGAACAATATGGCAAGTCACTGTAGAATTTTTGCTAAGAAAACGCCAAATGATATTATAAAGAATCAAGTACAACTGACCAACAAGAGTATATATTCTCTGACCAACAAGAGTCTATATTTTGTCATTCTTTGGTAATAAAGAAGTGTAATGAATCACATTAAACCTAAAGATTTCACCTGATAATTATGAATATGATTAAAATAATCTTTAAAACTTCAATTGTCAAGTATCTAACTATTGACTTACAACTTTGCTTTATGGATACCTCAAGAGATACCTCAATATAAAAAAATATTAAGCCAACACATAAGCATTACAATTTTTTTTAAAAATTGTATTGGGGGTGTAGTGTAGGGTTGAGGGTAAAGGCAAGATAGTAGAATAACTCCAACAAATTTCCCAAGCTCTCCCAACATACCCCTTGTATAAAAACTTTAAAAAGCAGTCTAAATCAATACAAGCAGGAAAGATGGCAAAATGTCATAATGAGTCATTATTCAAGCCCAGGTGGGGTGGGGTAGATGGGGTAAAGGATGGTCAGGGGCACAATGCAAGGGAAGTAGTATAGATGGTAGGTTGGACAGTAGCAACAGTGGTGGGTTGAGCACATGATCTGAAAGACATTGCAGGGGACCTCTGTATTAGCATTAGGAACTGGATCAAGTGCCATTTGGCAGTTTTGCTGTTCATGGCCCAGTTCAGCGTCATAGTTCCAGGAGAGAGAGATAGGAATGGTTGCAGTCACTAAAGGCTCTATCTGTGTAAGAACCAAGGTTTAGATCAGTAGAACAATGACCACATCTCTCCCTAAAACAAGTCACCTTGGACTAATTAAAAATCTAGAAAGAAATAGAATGGGGGGGAAAGCCTGAAGTGTGAGAAAATGATTCCTCCTCATCACAAGTGTTCAGAGCTAAATTCTAACATAATGTTGAAAGTCAAGAAATAGATTGGAAAAATAAACAAGAACTTTATTATAAAAAGTTACCATGATAACAGGGAAACTCAAGACACAAACTCAAAAGAAGATAATGACTTGACAGGACCTACAAACAAAATCTCATAGAAAAATGTACATTGGATAAAATGAAAAAAATTAAAAATCAAATGAGTGGCAGGAAAAATGGGAAAAGAAATGAGCACTGTACAAGAAAATTATATTTTTGCAAGGCAATGGGGTTAAGTGACTTGCCTAAGGTCACACAGCTAAGTAATTATTCAGGTCAAATTTGAACTTAGGTCCTCCTGAATCCAGGCCAATATTCTATCCACTTTGCCATCTAGCTGCCCCCAAGAAAATTGAAAAGAAAATCAGCAGCTTGTTAAAAGAGATTTAAAAATACTGAAGAAAAGAACTTAAAAGTCAAATAGTAGAGGAGATATAAAATTTCACTGAAGAAAATAACTGTAAAAACTAGAATTGCTTGAGGAGAAACTTATGACTTCATAAAATCATGAGAAAACAAGAAACAATGAAACATAGCCAAAGACTGATAAAAATAGTAGAAAATATGAAATAGCTCATAAAAAACAATTGGCCTAGAACATAAGATTAAACAAATAAACTAAAAGTATTATTGAACAGACTAACGTAAATATTTTTTAAAAGCCTAGATATTATTTTTCAAGAAATTATAAAGGAAAACTTCCCATATATCTTAGAACCAGAAAGCAAAGACTGAAAGAATCTATTAATCTGACAATAATCTCAAAATGAAAATTCCCCGGAATACAATTGTCAAAATCCACAATTTCTATGTCGAGGGGTAGATATTGCAAATAACAAGAAAGAAATGGTTCAAATGATTCAAATAAACCCAGTCAGTATCATACAAAATTTAGAAACTTCACAATAAAGGAACTGGGGGCTTATAATATGTTATTCTGGAAGGCAAAATAGTAATAGTAGAAGATTCAACCACAAATAACCTACTCTCCAAAACTGAATATGATTGTACAAGGGAAAATAAACATTTAATGAAATACTGGACTTTATGCATTCCTGATGAAAAGATCAGAGCTGAAGAGAAAAGTTGGCATTCTTTCAAAAGACTCAGGAGAAGCATAAAAAGCTAAACTTTAACAAAATTAAACCTTTCACATTCCCAAATGGCAAAATGATAGATACAAGTCCTAAGAATTTCATCATCATTAGAGTTGATAGAAGTCTGCTTGGATAGAGAGAGGGAAGATAAGTTCATCATAGAATAATAGAAGGTTGAGAAAGAGGGAAGCACTAGAGAAATGAGGAAGGAAGAGGAAGAATTGAAAAAATAATCTCACAGAAAAGAGAATCATATAAGCAAGAGATTTTTACAATGGAGGGGAAAATGGAATGAAGAGAGGACAGTATTTGAATGTTACTTTCATCTGAAGTGATTCAAGAAAGGAAGAAAAAATACATTGCAACACCCCCTACTCTCTCTCTCTCTCTCTCTCTCTCTCTCTCTCTCTCTCTCTCTCTCTCATACACACACACACACACACACACACACACACACACACACACACACACACACACAGATATCTCTGAAACTGAAGAGAATAAGAGAATGGATCAGAAACCAAAGTCCAAAAATATGCTAAGAGATGCATGAAAGAGAAGGACAAATATTGATTTACAATAAGAGCTTCACAAAGAATCTGCTATGCTTCATCTGAAGCAGAAAAGGTAAGGATAGTAATCATGATCTTAGTAAAAGCAAAAGCATAAAAAAGATATAATTAAAAGATATAATCAAGGAAAGTACATTTTTTCCTGAATGGTAACAGAAACAAAGAATTAAAAATATCGATATTGAACATAGATGTACCAAATGGTATAGTTTTCAAATTCGTGAAGGAAAAGTTAAATGGGTTAGAAGAAATAAATAGTAAAATTATAATATGGGTACTTCAATTTATCCCTCTCAGTCCTGGATAAATCTATCTATAAAATAAGCAAGAATAGAATTTTTAAAAAGTTTGATATACTAAACCATTTATGAATGTTGCTGTTCAGTCATTTCAGTCTTGTCTGATTCTACAGGACCCCATTTGGGGTTTCCTTGGTAAATATACTGTCATTTCTTTCTCCAGTTCATTTTACAGATGAATAAATTGAGGCAAACAGGGTTAAATTATTTGACTAGGATCATACAGTTAATACATTTCTGAGGCCAGATTTGAACTGAAGAAGATGATTCTTCCTAACTTCAGCCTCAGCACAAACTATCATATCATCTAGCTACTCTTGATAAAAATGAATGAAGAATACACTTTTTTTCACAGTTATAGAGAAATAGCTGGAATTTTCATCAAAATTAACCAATGCATTAATGCATTAAAAACTTCTTAAATTCAGAAAAACAGAAAATTTAAATGCAAACTTTTCCAATTGTAATCAAATAAAATTACATTTAATGAAAGTATTTAAAGCACAGATAATAAATTGATAGAATCAATAAAATATTTTAATCCTAAAGAATAAGTGGGTCAAACAATAAAACACAGAAATAACCAATAATTTTATTAAAGTCAAAGACAACAAATGAGACACCAAATCAAAATTTATGGGATACAGATAAAGCAGAATTTAGGGGAAATTTTATATCTCTGAACACAAATCAATAAAAGAGAAAAAGAACAGATAATCAGATTTGGTATGCAGTTAAAAAAACTAGAAAAAAATTAGTCAAAAATTCTCAATTAATTGCTAGAATGAAAAAATTTTAAATGGAAGGAGAAAATTTAAAAAAACAAAATAAAAGTAATTATTTAACTAACAAATAAAAATAGGAGTATTATAGAAAAACAATAAAACAGATAAACCTCTAATCTGTTTTCATAAAAAGACTAAGAAAACCAAATTGCCTTTCCCAAAAATGAAAAGAGTAAATGAAGAACTAATAAAGAGAAAATTAAAGCTTTTATTAGAAGAGTTTTGGCTCTCTCTCTCTCTCTCTCTCTCTCTCTCTCTCAATCTCTGTGTGTGTGTGTGTGTGTGTGTGTGTGTGTGTGTGTGTGCAATTACATTAATCTAAATTAAATGAGTGAATACTTTTAAAACAGGAAAACTTTCCCAGATTATCATGAGGAAATAGAATATTTCAATAACTCTAAATTAGAAAATAATTGAACAAGTCATTAATATGCTCCCTAAAAAAAATACCAACAACCTAGGACTAGTGAATTCTACCAAAAAATTAAATGGCAATTCCAATACTGAAAAAAAGCATTCCTTCTATGATATACACATGGCTTTGATATTTAAACAAGAGAGAGCAAATAAAACAAGGAAATAATGCACCAATTTCTTCAATAAACATTTATACAAAACATGAAAAAGTACTAGAAAGGTGATTACAGCAATATATCAAAACAAACATACACGATGACCATGATATATTTATTTCAAGAACATAGAACTCATTCAATATTGGGGAAATAATAAGCATAATTGACCTATTTATAACAAAATCAACAAAATTTATAAAAATAGTTTCAGCACAAGAGCCTTTTGACAAAATACAAGACCTATTATCATTAAAGTACTTATTACTAAATTATTATTTAAGTACTAAATTATTATTTAAGTACTCATTAAAGTATTAAAGTACTAGAAATCATAGTAAGTTTTTCTTAATATGTTAACAGTATTTATCTAAAACCAAGAGTAAGCATTATATGTCATAGGGATAAGCTAGAAGTCTTTCAAAAAAGATCAGGGGTGAATTAAGGATGTCCATGATCACCATTATTATTATTCAATATTGTACTAGAAGTTCTTACTACAGTAATAAGAGGAGAAAAGAAACTGAAGAAACAAGCATTGGCACTGATGAAACAAAACTCACTTTTGTAGATAATATGATGATATACTTAGAGAATCAAGTAAGTAGTCAAAACAATTTTAATAAGGTTGTTGATATGAAATAAGCCCACTTAAATTATTCACATTTCTCCATATTGTCAACAGAATCCAGCATTAAGAAGATGCAAAAATTTCATTTAGAAAGATAAAGACTAAAATAATTAGGGATCTACTTGACAAGACACAAAAGAACTCTGTTTTCAAAATTATAAAATTCGTAGACAGATTTGGAATTGAGGAATATTCATTGCACATGGAAGGCTGTCAATGAAATAAAAATAACAATACTATCTAAATTAATTTACTTATTCTATAACATATCAGTCAAATTGCTAAAGAATTACTTTATAGAGCTGCAAAAAATAATAACAAAATTCATTTAGCAGAACAAAAATTCAATATGATATCAATATCAGGAATAGCAAGGGAACCAATTAAAAATGTAAAGTAGGGGACTTGGCAGTATCATATATCAAAAAAATATGTTATGAAGCAACAATCATTACAACAATTTGGTACTGAATTAGAAATAGAGTGGTTAAGCAACAGAATACATTAAAGTATACCATTATAGAGGCGAATGTGCAGAGTAACAGTTTTGATAAACCCAAAGATCACATGTATTGGTGCAAGAACTCATTATTTAACAAAAACTGTTGAAAAAACTGGAAAGTAATCTAACAGAAATTAGACTTGGACCAACATCTTATACTATATACCCAGATAAGGTCTAAATTGTACATGATTTAGACATAAAGATTGATATAGATAAATTAGGAAAACCTGGAAATAATTATCTGCTACAAGCAAAGGGGAAGAATGCATGATCAAATAAGTGATAGAGGATCACTGGAATAAAATCTTGATTACAAAAATCTTTAGTACAAACAAACACAATGCAATCAAATTAGAGATAAACAGAAACCTTGGGTTGGAAATGAGGATTACATTAAGTTTTTTTGATAAATATCTCTTCTCAAATATATAGGAAACTGAATCAAATTTATAAAAAATAAGAGCTATTGCACAACTGGAAAATAGTCAAAGGATATGACCAGGCAGGTTTCAGAAGAAGAAACCAAAGAAATCAATGGTGATAGGAAATAATATTACACACCACTAATTATCTGAGAAATGCAAATTAAAACAACTCTGAGGTTCCACAACTATCAAATTAGTTAAGATTATAGAAACTGAAAATGTTTCTATATGTTGGAGAAAAATGGAGGGAAATAGGTACACTAATGCACTGTTTTGTGGAGCTGTGAATTTGTCCTACCAATATAGAGAACAATTCAAAATGATGACCAAAAAGTTTAAAAACTGTCTAGTACCACTAGGTCTGTACCACAGAGATTAAAGACAAGGAAATGAATCCATATGCACAAAAATATTTATGGCAGCTTTTTTGTGGTAGCAAAGAATTGAAAATTGAAAGAATGCCCATCAATTGGTGAATGGTTGAACAAATTGTGGCATATTATTGCGATAAAGTACGAATTGTACAATAAGAAATAATATAGGAAGACCTTTATGAACAGATGCAAAATGAAATGAAAACTGGGAGGTCATTGTGCATAGTGTTAGAAATGTTACAATGATAATAACTGAAAGATTTGACTGCTTTGGTTATACACTGATCCAAAATAATTCTAAAGGACTCATGGTGAAAAAATACTATACACCTCCAGAGAAAACTGAGGAACTTTGAATGCATATTGAAGGATAGTGGGTTTTTGCTTTTTTTCAATATAATTCATATGGAAATATGTTTTGCATGATTTCACATTTGGAATTAATTTCACAGTACTTGCCTTCTAAGAAGGTGGGAGAGTGAGAATTTGGAATTCAAAATTTAAGAAGAAAAAGAATGGCAAAATTTTTTTTGAAGAAAAGGAAAATGATGCTACAGACCTTCTGACAATTCTTTGGAATCATAAAGTAATTAGCTATGCCAAATATGAACAATATGAAAAAATAAAATTAAAGACTACCCTGCAAAGTGGGGTTTTTTTGCCTCTTTAGTATATGAATACGTAGATATCTCATTCCCACTTTTAGGAAACTGATTATTCTCTAGTATACTCCTCTACATGAAAATTGTAACCACAAGAAATTTTAATGTTTTAGGGGATTTTTAGAGAAAATAAAGGACAAAGAATTTGATCTTAACAGTTTTCTCTACAGTATCTGCATAGTGGAATAATCTTTGAACTTGCTAGTTAGGAAATTTCAAAGGTATTTATGTCTCTTTGGGGCTTAATTCAGGTCACAATAAGAGTCCAAGAACTTGATCCTGACCACAGAAAAACCAAAGGATGTTTGATCATTTGATGGATGTATAGTGAGACTTTGGCATAAAGAATGATATCTAGTCTGATGGAGCAGAGTAACCCTCTGTGTAAAATTCAAATCTTCATTCTAAAAGATATTGACTATGTGATCACAGGCAGGTCACTTTTCCTTTTAGTACCACAAAAATAATTGAAAAACTATTGAATTGAACAACTGCTGCTGATCTTGTATTGGTAGAGTGTACTTTCTCACCTAGAATTCAAACACCATAAATCTTTTATCCATAAATCACATATATTGAATAAATCACCTGAACATATTAGCAATAAAAACAACTAAGTTTATTTTACCCAGTGGATAAAAAAAGGGTTGGTGCATACCTTTAAGAGATTAACTTCCATTATTCATATATATATATATATATAATTTTTATTAGTGATTTTAAATAATTAATGTGCTCTGGGATTATTTTTTTATCAATGAGGGCTCATAGCAAATCAAATCAATCAACTGAAATGTATAAGTGATAAGTGGGTGATTAGAAGTTATAAGTTATTTTTATTTTTTATATAATGAATAATACTAGTTTATTATACCCCAGGAGCTGAACTGAAACAAGGTGACCCCAAACAGAGCAGTTGAAGAGATATTCAGAGAGTTCAGAGATAAAACCAAAAGATATTTTCAAACAATGTGGTATAATCATAGACAATTGCATAATATACCACAAGTGGCAATAGGCCAGTCTAGTAGCAGGTAAAAGGAAAGGGGGAAACAGTGAGAAAATGTGTTGGACAAATAAAAAAATTAAGTATTTTAAAGTATTTTTAGACAGTTTTCTAAATAGTTCTTTAGCTTTATAGGTATGACAGACAAGATTATAGATGCCAGAAGAGATCCATTTCAAGTACCTTTCACAATTATTCTTGTTAAGAATATTTTTAATCAAGAGACAAATGTAATCATCTAAGATAAAAATAAAATAAATCTTTGGTGAACAAAATCAGTGCAACTAGAATAAGTAAGAAAACACTGATTGTTAGTGAAAATCTTTGCATTTAATATTTATTTCTAACAAGGTTTTGATATCTGATATATGAGGGATTGGCATAAATATATGTCCAAGAGTTCTTCCCAAGTGTGGAACTATTCAAAAGATATGCACAAGTCTTGAAAGAATTTATACTATTAAAATCATATGAAAGACTCAAAATAATTCATACAATTTCCTAAAAGCCTTAGTACATTTTAGTTTTAATAACAACTGAATTAAAACTTTTGGGATGTTGCGTAAGAAAAATGTAATTCAAAACACATGTAGTTTCATCTCATATCCAAGAAATTAACATGGAAGAAAAAAGAATAAAATAATCAAAATTGGAAGAGTTTAAAAAAATCCCAAACCATTCTTGAAGCTAATTAATTAAATTAATTTAATTTAATTAATGAAATTGATTTTATTCTTGAAAGTAATTTGAAATTAAGCTAAGAAACTGAATAAAATATCTATAACTTTTGACTCAGAGATTCCAATACTAATCATATACACCTCCAAAATATCTAAGACAACTCAAAGTCCTTTATACAACAAAATATTTACAGCAGCACTTTTTATGTATTAACAGACATCTAGAAATAAATAGATTCCCAACAATTAGGTAATCATTAATCAAATTATGGTATAGTAATAAAATAGAATATTATTGTACTATAAGAAGCAATGACTATGAAGAATTCAGAGAAACATGTTATGATAGATGAACTGAATCAAACAGAAATAAACAGAAATATAAAAGCATGTAGATATTACATTCCCATATTTATATATATAACTATGATATATTATATAATATATTAAATAATAATATACCATATAAGCAGAAACATGAAAATCATATCTTTCCACATAGATAAATGTGGAATGTAATTTGTGATATATTGTTTATTATCTATTAACATATAATATATAGGCAGAAAGAGGAAAAACTACATATAAATATATAGCTTTTCTATTCCTATTTGTCATATGTATTTCTGATAAATAAGCTACACATATTTTTACATACATATGTAGATATCTTAACTACAACACTATAAATGGGAAAAAGCAAAAGAAAACAAAATTATTAGTTTTATAATTATTATGACCAAACTTGTCCCTGAAAAAGAGATGAGAAAATGCATTTTCTTCCCTTCATATAGCTTGGAGACTACATGTGAGGAGCACTTAATTTCCTCATTGATTTGGTCAAAGTTTTGGTTGTTTTTCCTGAATTGTTTTATCCCTTATTGTTTTTGTTTTTGTTGTTGTTGTTGTTATTATCATCATCATCATCATCATCATCATCATCATCATCATCATCATTATTATTGATAACTCTCTGGGCAGATTCTCGGGGAGCATGTAAGGATTTATTATGAAGATATGAAAACCAAAAATACCAATATTTTAAAAATTACACACCATAATATCTGCTTTGAATTGAGGCAGAGGATAATGATTTTTATTTGTATCTGAGTTACATTCAGTATTCAAGACATCACTAGAGGAAAAAAATCATAAATTTCACTTACCCACCATCCAGTCCATTTCTTCTACATTGTCTCCATATAAGCCATGTTTGCTTTTCCCAAGGAATTGTTTAGTGGTAACAAGGGGAATATGGACATGCAGCAAAGAAAAAAAGAGGAGGAATGGCCTATGCTTGTTTCTAGAAGAGTAAAACCATATTGATAAGTTTTAGAGAGGTATGATAACAGATGTGCAGAACATATTATTTGTCAACAGAAACTAATATGAAAAAAATTACATTGGTTTCCATGTACATTGATATCATCTCATAACCTTTTTCTTCTTAGAAAAATAGGTTCTCAGTATTTATGTAGGAGAATATTCAAGACTCCAAGAAGCTCTTGAATTTCTATTAAAAAAAATAGGATTTAAATTACCTGGCAATAAATGAAATTGCTTCCTTTAGCATAAGAGTTGCTGTTCTCTCTAAAACCATAGGTTGTTGGATAATTTCATAATTTCTCATCAGGATGCAGTTCCAATACCTTATAAAGCCAAAACTGGAGTACCAGGAAGTGAAAAATAGAAAACTAAGGGTACTCAAACACATCAGTATTTTCCAGGATATTGAGATTAAACCCACAAGTTTGCCAATGATAAGTGTTAGTATCCCAAGGACAATAACCTGGGTATAAACCCAAAGTTTAGCTCTAAAAGCAGCATCTACTTCTGGAGGCTTATTTATTTGACAATCATTTATTAGTGTGAAAGGCATGCCATAAAAATAGTCAAATCCATGATTTATTGGATGGTGGCAATGATCAGTTCGTAATTGACAGTTCACTCCTTGGTGCCATTTTCCTGAAAGCAAAAGGAAATAATTAAATTATCTTTAAATTGCATTTTCAAATTAATGTTAAAATTTCTCCCAAAGTAGCTCTGCAACTAAAATTTTATAGATTATTTTAAAGAAAAAACACCTACGATAAATGTAATTTTAAAAAGTATAAATGATTGATAGTAGAACTTAGACAACCTTAAATTTGTCAGTGATCAAGGATCATGGGACCATAAGATCCTAAGAAAAAATTTTCAGATTTTTTAATTTATTCAATAAAAGTTGTAACAAAGATCTCTTACTGAAAATGTTAACATATTCAAGTAATGATTTGTTCCTTTCCCTAATTTTTTCCTCTTCTATATACCACCAATCTCAGTTGTTTGTTTTTCTTTTTTTCTGAACACTTCTTTGAGTACTGTGCAGCCACAAAGGCAGAGAATGTTTTGAAGAAGGTTATCTAAACCTGTGGTTAGTAAAAGTAGGGATGATTATAGAACACAATTGTTCAGCAAGTTATCAATTTTGGTTAAAAAAATTAAAAAAAATATGTTACCAAATTATAAAGAACAAGTTTGACCTCAAAGAAACATGAGAAGAAACCTCTCCCCTTCATTTACAAGGGAATGAATATGAAACTCTAAAGATATAATATCAACTTTTAAAATATATTGATTAGTTTATTTGAAATGTTTGAACTTTTTCCTTCTTAAAACATTCTTCCTAATAAGGAATGGATTTCTATGAGCTGAAGGAGAAGGAATATAGAGGAAATCTAGAAAATTTAAAAATAAAATACATTTTTAATAATTCTGGTTAAGTAAAGAATTAGTTCAAGTCACTTGGTGATCTAGTCTTTTACTGTCTCCCTCCATAGACTTTTAAATGAAAGAATTAGTCATTACATGGAGATAAGAATATGCAGAGTGAATGTTGATTTTAAAATGGTAGGAATGGGTTGGCTAGGAGGCGCAGTGAATAGAGCACCGGCCCTGGAGTCAGGAGTACCTGAGTTCAAATCTGACCTCAGACACTTAATAATTACCTAGCTGTGTGACCTTGGGCAAAAAAAAAACTAAAAAATAAAAAAATAAAAATAAAAATGGTAGGAACAATAAATAATAACCTTACTTAGTCCTGATACTAGAATGAAGGTATCAGGGCAATCAGAAATACTTTTATTTTGATAAGGTATGAGATATCTTAGGGTTTTTTTTTTCTTTTTGGTTTTTTTTTTGTTTTTTGGCAAGGCAATGGGGTTAAGTGGTTGCCCAAGGCCACACAGCTAGGTAATTATTAAGTGTCTGAGGTCACATTTGAACTCAGGTACTCCTGACTCCAGGGCTGGTGCTCTATCCACTGTGCCACCTAGCTGCCCCTCTTAGTTTTAATACTACAGGAAAAAACTGAAATTTTCTGACTAAATTTTTTAGAAGATATGATATTATGGAATAAGTGTTTGTTTTGATAAACTGAAACAAGTTCAATTGGATAAGAAAATGATATCCCTCTTCTGAATTCAGGAAAGTCAAAATGTGGGTCAAGTTTAACTTCTAGAAAAACTCTTTAAATTAATAAGTGTAAACTATGTTAGAACGTGACCAATAAAAGAAGTAAAATATTAATGTACAGAATGAATCATTGCCAAGAAATTTAGAGTGAAAAAAGGATTCTTCTAAAATAATCATTGAAAAATAATCTTTGCCTATTAATTCAAAGTGAAAAAATGATTCTTCTTAAAATATAGTAATGAATTATCTAACAGTTCAAAAACACCTTTGATTTTATAGGGATAATGATTACTTTTTGTTTGTTCTTAGAAATAAGTGAAGTTCTCTAATAATCAAGCAATTCTACTACTAATTTAAATTGAACAATATATTCTTATATGCACCTATGATTCCCGTTGTATATCCTTGCTGCTGTAGTATTTTTGCAAAAGTTGTTTCATTTCTAGGAAGTCCTCCTGAACCCCCATTCCATTGAAGCGCACGATATCCATTAGTGGCATCCATTCCTAATATATATATCAAAGAGAGAATGATTTCCCTTTTGTTTTCTTAAGTTAGTTAAAAATATGAATAAAAAATAAAGCAAGACAATTTGAAAAACTTCTATATTAAAAATTGTAGTGAATATTGCAATTTGCCAAATTGCAAAAGTATTTTAAGTTTTTTCTTATCTTTACATTAGACCAGTAGTGTCAAACTCAAGTCAAATTGAAGGCCACTAGACCCAATATAAAAACCCTTGCAGACTGCATACTGACTTAGAAAACAATATATTAACATCATCCACATTCTAATGTATTTTCTTATTTATTTGATTAAATATTTCTCAATTATATTTTAATCTGTTGGGTGTCTCACTGGAGAGTATTGCTGCCTGATGAAGACCTTAGGTCACATGTTTGACTCTACTATTGACGATTTAGATGAGGAAGAAAAGATTATCAACCAAAATTCAGAATCTTGTAAACAAAAACATATATAGGAGATTAATTTATTCTTACATAAAGATATGGGGTATTCTTAGGAACCCTGGAAAATAGAATGGGAAGATAGTCCTCTTCATAAACTGAAAATGGACAAGGATTTAAAAAATCAAAGGCTCTTTTAACAAGATCAAGCTGAATTAGTTAGTCCTTCCTTCCTTCCTTCCTTCCTTCCTTCCTTCCTTCCTTCCTTCCTTCCTTCCTTCCTTCCTTCAATAAATAGGATGAATGAGAATGAAGTTATAGATGACCTTGAGACTGTGAACTATAAGAATGCTGGTGCCCTTCATAAAAATAGGAAATTTTGGAAGAAGGGTAAGTTTTTGTGGAAAATAATATGAGATCCATCTATGTATGAACATCCTGAAGAGATGTCTTGTAAACTTCCTTGTAAAAAAAAAGGGAGGGGGGGTTACTTAATTTACTCCTAGAGTCACTGACTAGAGAACAGAGCCTGCTTTCAGAAATACCAAATGCTCAAAGAATGCCAAAACCACATTATCTAAGGCAGTGGTATCAAATTCAAATAGGAATGGATTTCTATAGCTGCATATAAACTTAGAAAACCACACATGAATATTGCCATTGTGGTAAACATTTGTGTAAACATTTTTCAATCACATTTTAATCTGGTTCAGACTACACTAGGATGTTTTGTCTGCCACTTGCAAGCAACAAGGTTGACTCTTCTGCTCTGGAGCACAGAATGGTAGGTATGTTGGGGAAGGACATGGCTGCTGTTGCCATTAAAAGTTAGGTTATAATTTACTAAAGAAGTCTATGCTCAGATCAGAAGGAGAAAATGGGAAGGAATAAAAGTTAGATTAGGTTATGTTCAAAGACAACTCCACAATTGGCTAACATTAGGGGGATGCAACCTAACCTCCCATCCTCTGATTAGTTGATTATATAACTGCAGCATCAGTTCACAATTCCTTCGGGATCAAGAGATTATCCCATTTATACACCACTGTCTTAGCAACTAGGGCAAAGAATTTATTACAATTCAATCAACTGGTAATTAGCCTCTCTAATTTTAGCTCCAATTTTTATTGGTCTAGACACAACATCCTTCAAGAACTCTGTACTTCAAGTCATTCTAGTTCAATAAAACCCACCAGAGCCTAAAATCCTTTAGCAATGCATCTGAAAACCAAGGTCAACTCCACATTGTGATGAGCAAAATTGAATTAACTATTACCACCTCAATAGACAGATATTTGGTCATCTAAAAACATCTTACACTTACATTGATGTCGTTGTAAATTTTTGAAAAAAATTTACATATGAACAGTGAATTATTAGCAGACTCAGTGAATAGGAAAAAATTTATGTATATTATCTTTATCTTGCATATGTTTTCCCTTTTACTGAACTAGTTTTATGCATCCCTATATTGATAGATCCAAAAGATAACAAAAATACAGATTTTACTCACTTCTTAATGATTAGCAGTGTACTGACCTGATCTGAAGGCATGTCTGCCAGTCAGGAAAGCAGCTCTGCTAGGAGTACAGAGGGGAGCAGCAGCCAAGTGCTGTAAAAGTTTTATTCCTTCCTTTGCAAGGTTATCAATATTTGGGGTCCTAAGAAAAACATCCCAGTTTAAATGCCTGCTGTTATTAAAGTATTTGTAATACTGACTATATATTAAAGAAAGTGAACATTGATTGCATTAATCTCTCACTTAAGTGATGTCCTAAATCATTATTCTCTTATTAATTCATTTTGAAAAATAGGGACCAACTTGAACAATATCAACATTTCTATATGCAAATAACAGAACAAAGAAAAATCTCCAATGTAACAATTTTAAAGGTATATATATATATATATATATATATACATATATATATAAATCTTATACATGTCTATTGCATATATATATAATATACATATATTTCTTTGTGTATATATATATATATATATATATATATATATAATTGACATGCTAGTACCAACATAGTCTACTTTTTATCTTCTGATATCCTTGGTGTACTTTTAAAAAAAATTTTTTTTAAATTTATTTAGGGGGTGGCTAGGTGGATAGAGCCCCAGCCCTGGAGTCAGAAGTACCTGGGTTCAAATCCAGCCTCAGACATTTAATAATTACCTAGCTGTGTGGCTTTGGGCAAGCCACTTTGCCCCATCTGCCTTGCAAAAATCTAAAAAAAAATTATTTAAGGCAATGGAATTAAGTGACTTGTCCAAGGTCATACAGCTAAATAATTATTAGGTATCTGATGTCAAATTTGAACCCAGGTCCTCCTGACTAAAAGGCCAGTGCTCTATCCACTGCACCACCTAGCTGCCCTTCTCTTTCGGGTACTTTTAAAATATATCATTGATGTTCTTTCCTTTCCTTTATCTTTTCTTTCTTTTTGCATTTTTATCACTATTTCCCTAACTCCTCTTTAAATAATAAATAAAAGGCCCTCCTTCCTTCCTTAATTGTCTGATATTTTATTTAAACAGTTATATTAGTAAAAGGACCAAAAAATAAAAAATATTCTTTCTTAACAGTAATAGGTATCTTTTAGGTAGAATGTCTCAGAGTGTAGGTTACTCAGTCTGTAAATTGAATAATTTCTTTAGCCCATCTGATAGTATGGCATGGGAAAAAGGCAATGAATTTGGAATAAATAGAAGAGTTCCATCTTTGCCTGTAACTTACTATCTATGTGATTTCAGGTATCATTGCTTTTCTAGTATTTGGTTGAAAGGGATTGTAGTTTAGTGGAATAGATGCTGGACCTAGAATCCTATTATATATGTTCAAATTACATTACTGCCATTGTGACTAAGGCAAGTCACTAAACTGTATTAAATGATAGATAGCTATTAATATTATTTAATTGTGTCTGACTGTTTATGACCTCACCTGAGTTTTCTTGGCAAAGACACTGGAGAGGTTTACCATTTTTCTTCTTCAGCGGATTATGGTAAACAGCATGACTTGCTCAGATTTACACATCTAGAAAGCATTTGAAGTTGGATATGGAGTCAAGTGTTCCTCACACCAGGTCCAGCTTTCTATTCATTGGGCAACCTAGCTGCTAACTACAAGCTACAGTTTGCCTACATATAAAAAGAAAGTAAAAATAAAACCTGTCCTCAAAAGATGACTGTTGTTTCTTTTTTGTTTTTCCAAGGCAGTAGGGTTAAGTGGCTTGCCCAAGGTCACACAGTTAGGTAATTATTAAGTGTCTGAGGCCAAATTTAAACTCAGATCCTCCTGACTCCAGGGTCGGTGCTTCATCCACTGCACCAGTTAGCTGCCCCCACCATTTATGTTTCTTAAACATATGCTCCTCCACATACTTTTTGCTATTATGCAGTTTTCCCAGGGCATTTTTATTGAGTGGCTCTGACTTTTTAATAAAAAGAATTGTTACAGTTACTGAAAGTGAAAAGTTTGTTTCAAGGGGACAGTTTAGGCATTGAGAGATCCTGAATTACTTAATATGAAGACTTACATGAAAAGAATGATGAAGTTGAACATGTATATATTCATTACATGGAGTTCTCATCATAACAAAATCCTATGGTTAATTACCAAATCTTTCTCAGGCTACTAAGAGAAGTGAAAGTAAATTTCACAAACATGATTCTGTGCCTAGAAGGCTTGGATTTCTCTTTTTTTCTTGAAACAAATGTTAGTATTTATAATTCTTGTCCAGTAAGCAAGTTTTCTTTTCTATAAATAAAACTGACATGGCTGTTGAGTGAAATTCTTACCGTAGTGTATCATTGCCATAACATCCCACATCCCCAATGCCAAGGTCATCTGCCATTATTAAGAGAATGTTTGGTTTTGAATCATTTGCTGTACAAATTCCTAAAAGCAGACACATGAAAAGTAGGATGGAGAAGTAGGTCCTAAAAATGAAAAAAAACCCAACAAAACATTACAAAATAAAAATCCAAATAATTCTCATGGCTACGAACTCTCAAATTAGTATAAAGGCCTATCTATTTTAGATCTATGTTCAAATGTCTGTTCTGTTTCATTGTTTGAAATAGGTAGACCTGAATCACACAGAAGATGGCTGATGTCAGCCCTCAAGATTCACAAAAGTAGAGTGAAGTTTGCTTCTCCTGAAGCAACAGGAATTTTCCAAAAGATTTCAGAATGTCTTTAAACTCTTCTTAATACTTGATTTAAAAAAATAAGATAATGACAAGTCATATCTGCCATATACCTTTTCTTTCTCAGGAGTTTAAGTCAACCGAATGGAAGCAGGGAATAATCAGTAATCCCAGTTTTAGTCTCCATTCAAAGTATCCATTGGAGTATTTCCATCTCTCCAACTGTCAGATCTCAGCTTGCTATCAGCTCCTTCCATGAAAATGTTTCTTCTGGAAATTATCTTTGACTTAAGAGTCTTTATACTTCCTCTATTTGTTGAATGTCTTAGTGACAATGAGATACTATGAAACTGACTGACTATGGGTGAGACTGTCCCTCAGCCCTTCAAAGACATTTTCCATTTACATTTTACTTTGATCCATGTATGAAGTTGCTATGTTAACCATCTTTTCTCTGTTGTCTGAGCAAAGGTAAAAAAAAACAAAAACAAAACTTTTTTTCGGGGCAGCTAGGTGGCGCAGTGGATAAAGCACCGGCCCTGGAGTCAGGAGGATCTGAGTTTAAATTTGGCCTCAGACACTTAATAATTACCTAGCTGTGTGGCCTTGGGCAAGCCACTTAACCCCATTGCCAAGCAAACAATCTTTTTTTTTTCTCTGCTCTTTCTATCAGAAGTATTTAACAATGCTCCTTCATTTCTAATAAACTATACTGGTCAGCAGTTCACAAATCCCTTCCCCTATTTCGATTTCTAGCTGTCCCTTTTTGTTATTAGGTTTTGTACTTCTAGATAAAAATAAATCAACATGCTGTCCTTTCTTCTGTTTTATTTGGGCAATAGAAGTAGGAAATGGATAGTGGGGATGAGCAAGTTATAGATTATAGAGTAAAGTCCTCCAGTATCAGCTGGGGGGTAGGAAGTATGGTGCTGAAGCAACTTACCCCTAGAATTCACTTGGTAGTGCTACCTGTAATACCTTTTCTCCTGCCCTAGGTGAAAAACAGGAGCAATAAAAGCAAATATGGAAATGTCTGTGATCTGAATCCTTTATTCTTCTATACTGGTATTGTTAGTGACCTAGAAAGTTGAGAGGAAAGGAAGAGGATTCAATGAACTGTCTTTTGGGGGCTTCTCTACATTCCTCCTTTCTCCAACATTGCCACTTCTAACTTGGGATTACCATATCAAGGTAATACTGTTAGGTATGGATGCCCTCTGGACACACTGATATCACCCTTTGCTAATCTAGACAGTAAGGGTCATGGCAGGAATGGCTTCTAGTGCTCATCAGCATCTAAAATGATTGAATATTGCTAAATATTGGAAAAAATACAATATAATGCAGGGGAATCACTTCAATCAACCAGCAGATATGCATTGTGATTAGGTCTTGTGAAAATTCCTTAGCTAAATTACAGCAGAAGGTGCAGATATCTTTTGGGCTTTAGCCCTATGGGGAAAGGAAAATAAAGAATTTGCTAATTTGGTAAGTATAGATAGCAATAAGAATAATGCAGCGTGATATCTCCCCACTTTTTGAATGACAATTCTAACTCTTTTTTTTTAGGTTTTTGCAAGGCAAATGGGGTTAAGTGGCTTGCCCAAGGCCACACAGCTAGGTAATTATTAAGTGTCTGAAGTTGGATTTGAACCCAGGTACTCCTGACTCCAGGGCCAGTGCTTTATCCACTATGTCACCTAGTCCCCTAGCTGCCCCCTTGCAATTCTAACTCTTAATGCTAAACTCTCCATTTCACTTAGATGATTTAGTCATATCCTTAGAGAAATATTAGATTGTTATTTATAGGTCAGTTAATAATGCTCAATCTCTGTTTTGGCTAGGCAGCAGAGGCATTCTGGCATGAAGACAAGAATTGAGTATTTGCATTTGAGAAACCTGAACTTCAATCTTGCCTCTGATATTTTCTAGCTCTTTGATAGTGGGTGTGACTTTTAACTTTTTAAATCTTAATTTCCACACTGGGAAAATAGTTTGTTTATGAATTATTATCAATAAAAAGCATGCATTATTCCAAATTCCACATTTTTTTTCATTGCATCCTATTTTGCTGAAATCGTAAAACATCAAAAAAAATCTAGAAGGAATTACAGAGAAAAATGAAGTTACAAGATTAGATTACTTACGAGGTCAATCGTATGACACTTAAATTTGAAAGGCAAGTAGATTTTTTTTAAAAGAAGTGAATTTTTCTGCAGAAAAGCCAGCAGATGTCTCTACACCATCATCAAAGTTTAGTGAAAAATAAGTTTGCGAAGTAGTCAAAGCATTTAAGAGTTTAGAAAGTAAATCCATAGTTAAGACAAAAAGAAATAAATTTATTGCTCAAGAAGGGGAACTGAAGGACAGCGCAGGAGGGCAAATTCAAAATGTTTATAATATATTCGGCATATTTGAGCTTCCTCCATCTAAAACATTGAAACAAAACAGGAAATGGTGTCAGGACAGAAGGAGGGAAGAAAAGCAGTCTGCCAGGAGGACTGACAATTTCCGTACTTCTACTCTCCTGATCTTTCTTTTTACACTTCACTTTTTTGCTTATCCCCAGAGTAAATGCCTTTCCAAGATAATCTTGGGCAGTCCCCTTCCAGCTCCCCCTCCCTCCTCCCGAAGTGCGGGGGACATATATTTTCACTTTACAAAATATACTGTAAATGGTTTTTTTTGACAAACAATAGTTGATTTTTCATAACAGTAGCCATTTTGAACACCAAGCTCACACAAGCAAGTCTCAGGCAAGGCAACTGGAGAAAAGAACCCTGAACCTTCCGCAGTTTCTGTCCCAGCCCGAACAGGGGTTCCACTTCTGCGCACTGGACGACGTGGGACCAGGATCTTGCCAGGGTGCCCGCGGGTACTCCGGGGACAAAGAAGGGCAACGGGAGCTGCCAACGCACTCCCAAGTAGTCAGAATCAAAAACACACTACGTCAGCAGCACAGAGAAGCAGAGAGGAGGCGGCGGAAAGAGGGAGGGAGTTTGCCTAGCAAGGAAGAAACATCAGATGGCCAAGCTTGGAGGCTGCTGGTCTGCATTTTGCTTAAAAGAGAGAAAGAAGAGTCTGACTCTAAAATGTCTCCATATACAATCACACAAAACAAGTGGTTTCAGGTTCGAAAAAAATAGGTAGAAGCTTGGAGACCCAGAAACGCCTTACACACCTGCAGGGGACAGGGGTACCACCACTCAGCCTGCATCTCCCTTGTCTTTCGTGGATTCGGGTCCTCTCCCCAAATCGGCCGAGCCCCATCCTCAAAGCAAGCGAGAGAATGCTGGGGAAAGCAGCAGGGTCCAAAGGCTTCGAGTCAGTACTGAGAACCAGGAAGAGCTTAACTTGGGGCGCTGAGATAGACTATAGGGAAGGGAAATTGTAAACCTGGACCAGTGAGAACAGATGTGGGGAGGGAAGAAGAAAAAAAATCCTCCTGGGGGGGAGAGAGAGAGAGAGAGAGAGAGAGAGAGAGAGAGAGAGAGAGAGAGAGAGAGAGAGAGAGAGAGAGAGAGAGATTCCTGAAAGGGAGATAAGAAAAAAAAATAACTTTTCCTTCCTTAAGCCTAAAGCAGTCGTTATTTGAGAGCCCATTTTGCATTAGGTGTTTTTTTCTGAAACTCTTAGATAGCTAGCTGTATTTAATGCTCAAGGAGTTATTGAGGCATAATAAATAACACTGCTTAGTAACCAACACTACAACTTTCCTCTGGAACTAAAGGGTTTTGTGCACAACAGTTAATTTTCAATATGTCATTTTTATGTCTGGCATCTTCATCGTTATAAAGACTTAAATGCGGATGTTTTAAGTGATTGTCTTGAACCAACACTGGAAATCAGGATTAGATTCCAAAAGAGATATTTCATCCATGCCAACATTTGAAATGTCTATTCAAAATGATGTCTTTCCACAGTAATACCAAGAGCGCATGCATACTATTTTCTAGCACAACGAATAGGAGATATAACATAGGACAAAAATCATGTCTCCTGAAATTTACATCTCAGTTTATTCTGAGTCCATAATATGGTTCAGTGAATAGATGCTAGGCCTGCAGTTTGGAAGACTCCAGTTCAAATCTAGCCTCACACACCTACTAGTTTTGTGATCATAGGTGAGCCACAATTTCTGTTTACCTCAGATTCCTCATCTATAAAATGGAGATAATGATAACCCATGTTCTGGGGTTGCTGAGAAGATTAAATTAAATAATAATTATAAAATGCTTGGCAGAGTGTCTTACACATAGTAAGCACTAATAAATGTTAGTTATCACCTTCATCAACACCATTATTAACATCTTTATCATTATATTGCGTGTTAACTTATTCTTCCAAATGGGAACTCCATTGCCTCTGACTTTTCAGCCCCATTTTAAATTGTCTTTTCCTGCATTGGAAGGTGGGATCCTTGAGAGCAGGGACTGACTTTTTTTTAACTTGTTGGTTTTTGTTCTTTTTTTCCCAAAGAGCATCAAAATGACATCATTATGTTGAGGTGAAGGTACAGTGTGTCTGATTTTAGTTAGTCATATCTATACAAGCTCAGAAGGTTTTACCAAAAGTCAGCTATAAATAGTTCATTTGAAGTAATGTCTCTAAATTTGTGCATCTCTTGTTTCTTTTGAGTTATTATAATTCTGCATAGTATACAGTACCTTATTGATGTGGGTACACCATACTGAGCAGTCCTATACTTATGTATCAGGTTTCACAATTGATACCAAATTTCTTTAGAAAGATCTTAAAAGTGTCTTTGTGTTGCTTCTGAGCCCCATGTGAGCTTTGTTGCTTTGTGTGAGTTCTCCATAAAATAATCTTTTAGGCAATATACATTTGATGACCAAATAATTTGGCTAGCCCATCAGAGTTGTGTTCTCTACAGGAAGAGTAGTGAATATTTTTGTATCCAGAACATTATCTTGACAGGATAGCTTCAGATTTTCCTAAGACAATTCACATGGAAGCAATTCAGTTTCCTGGCATGACCCTAATATTCCAGCCAGTTTTCACAGGCATACAACAATGAGTTCAACATAACAACTCTGTAGATCTTTCAGTTTTGTAGGCAGCCTAATAGTACCTCTTCTCCCACACTTCAGTTCCTTCAGAACTTTCCCAACACTGAGCTAACTCTGACAATGTGTGTGTCAGCATCATCAATGTAGACATCGCTTGAAAGTATATATTACTAAGGGAAGTGAAGTTATCCACAGTAATCAAAATTCTTTCACTTGCTTTAATTAATGTTTGGAGGGTAAGGTACTGCCTGATGAAGAATCTTTGTTCTTCACTGTTAATTGCTAGACTAAAATTAGCACAAATAATAGAGACTCATTCCTTATTTTGTTTTATCTTGGTCTCAGAGGTTGTATTGAGGGTACAATCATTTACAAAAAAATTCTCCCTGCACTTTAATCTTGGCTTGTAGCCATTTCAAGTTAAATAATTTAACATTACTGCAGTAGTTGACCTTGATGTCATTTTCATTCTCATTGATGTTGTCTGACAAGATCACTCAAAATATCATGCTAAAAAAAGCATAGAAGCAGGCACCCCCCCCCACCCCGTTTCACTACACAGGTGAATATACTTACACTAGGAAAGTATAAGAGCATTGTCGATCGATTATCTAGTTCTCAGACAAGCACTCCTTCATGAAACTGATGCTGTTATTGTTTGTCCTTCATTATAGAAGAAGACTATGAAATCAGGAAAGTGATGCCATAACATGCAAGTGAATTAGATTTAGGTAAGGGGGTGCTTTGCAGAGTTACCAGTTTCATTTTCAATTCCTGAGCCATCTAGGTCCAGTGGCCAGATACAAATCAGGACAATTAGGGTTAGCCCTGGATGCAGTGGGAGATCTTAGTTTTTTAAAGTTAGGTATTTCCCTGGTCATAGTTTGACTGAGGCAACACTCAATAACCATTAAGATTAGGTGAGAGAGATGAGGCAAAGAAACCAAGAATGATCACTTTCAAAAAAGTTTGGGAAAAAAAATCATGGGAGGGTAAAATCCTCAGGGTATCTCAGTGATCAATGCTGATGAGAAAGAAAAGATGTGAGGAAACTCTTGGGGCTTGTAAACCCTAAGAAATCCTACTAGGCCTTTTGGCGGAACAAGAAGAGAGGGAAAAAGGAAGAGGGAAGGAAGGAAGGGAGGGAGGGAGGAAGGAAGGGAGGGAGGGAGGAAGGAAAACCTTGTTAAAACATGAAAAGTAATTCCATATTTTTACAAAAAGACCCATAATAGAAACTTGGAAAATATAAATGTGTGTATAAGAAGAATTCTTTAAATATATCTTTAATATTACTAACAGAATTATCACTTCTGTAAAACTCTCAAGAAATTCAAGGTCACTAAAATTTAAAACACATAAATATTTGTACCAGTATTCTAATAAGTTATGCTTTCTAGGGTGTGAAATACGGGTACATGCAGACATTATTTGTGATAAACTCCTCCTAACAGATTTTTCAGAGACTTATTTAATCAGCAAGTGAACTGTGAACTTTTCCAGTCATTTTGGAAAGCATTCTGGAATTATGCCCAAAGAATTATTGAACTGCCTAAATTCTTTGATCCAGCAAAACCATTACTATATCTATTTCTAAAGATAAATAACAGAAAAGGAAAATAAGCTGTTTTAAAATATTTAAAGTAGCTTTCTTTGGGGTGGCAAATTGCAGGAATTACTATCAATTCGGTGACAGATGAATAAGTTGTGATAGAGGGGCGGAGCCAAGATGGCTACAAGAGTAGAGGGTGTCCTAGGAGCTCTCTCATAAATCTTTGAAACTAAGGACTTTAACTAAATTTTCGAGAGACAGAGCCCACAGAGGGACCCAATGAGGCAGTGCTCCTACTCAAGGTAACCTGGAAAAGAGCAGAAAGGCTCTGCTCCCCGGGGTCAGAGGGGCACCCCGCAGCAGTGCGCCAGAGCGAAAGAACTTCAGCCTCCCGGAGGCAGCCCCAGGGTGCTGGGAGCCCTGGCTCCCAGCAGCAGGGGAGTTTCCTGACCTGCACCCCGGGAAGCACAGGGCACAAAGTGGGGGACCAGCTGGGGACCTCTGCCAGAGTGAGCAGGTGGAGCCCAGCCCTCAGGGCACACTGCAAGCTGCTTGGCCACTGCATTCCAGATCCAGGAAACAGAAGCAGGCTGAGCTGGTAAGCAGGAGCCCCCAGGACATGAGTCCATTGAACTGAGGGAGGGGAGTGAAAAGAGAAACCCTGCAGAGCTCTGTCCTCTGCCCCAGGAACAGGACTCTGGGGTTCTGACCACATTCAGATCCTGATTGCAGTCTAGCCCCCCACCTCCAAAGAGCAGCAGGGCCCCCCCCACCTCAGCCCTGTGGCAGAGGCGGGCTCATATGGTCATTCACAGACCAGGAGGGAGGACAGAACCTCATACACTGAGACCCTTGTGGGATTGTCCCAAAAGCTCTGGAAGCACCCCCAAATAGGCGCAGACTGGGGAAAATGAGCAAGCAGAGAAAAAAGAGGAACACAATTGAGAAATATTTTGCAAATGAGCCCAAGAAGGATCAAAATACTCAGTCTGAAGATGAGGAAGCACAAGCTCCTACATCTAAAGACTCCAAGAAAAACAGAAATTGGGCTCAGGCTATGACAGAGATTAAAAAAGACTTTGAAAATCAAATGAGGGAGTGAGAAGAAAAACTGGGAAAAGAAATGAAAGTGATGCAGGAAAAACATGAAAATGAAGTCAGCAGCCTAATCAAGGAAATCCAAAAAAATGCTGAAGAAAATAGCATGCTAAAAACCAGCTTAGGTCAAATGGACAAAACAGTTCAAAAAGTTATGGAGGAGAAGAATGCTTTAAAAATCAGAATGGGCAAGATGGAAAAAGAGATAAGAAAACTCTCTGAGGAGAACAAATCCTTCAGACAAAGAATAGAATTCAGGGAGTTTGATGAATTTGCCAGAAATCAGGAATCAATACTTCAAAAGCAAAAAAATGAAAAATTAGAAGAAAATGTGAAATATCTCATTGAAAAAACAACTGATATGGAAAACAGATTTAGGAAAGATAATTTAAAAATTATTGGAATACCTGAAAGTCATGATCAGGAAAAGAACCTTGACATCATTTTCAAAGAATTACTACAGGAAAATTACCCTGATATCCTAGAAGCAGAGGGCAAAATAGAAATGGAGAGAATCCACCTATCCCCCTGAGAAAGAGATCCCAAAAAACCAACCCCTAGGAATATCATAGCCAAGTTCCAGAATGCCCAGGTCAAAGAGAAAATATTACAAGCAGCCAGAAGGACACAGTTCAAATATCGTGGAGCTGTAGTCAGGATCACACAGGACTTAGCAGCAGCTACATTGGAAGCTCGTAGGGCTTGGAATATAATATACCGGAAGGCAAAAGAGCTTAGAATGCAGCCAAGAATTGAACTACTCAGTAAGGCTGAATGTCCTCTTCCAGGGAAAAAGATGGACTTTCAATGAACCAGGGGAATTTCAAAGGTTCCTGTTGGAATGGCCAGAGCTGAACAGAAGGTTTGATCTTCAGATACAGGACTCGGGTGAAGCATGGAGATTGGAGGAGAAGGGGAAAATATGAGGGACTTAATGATGATGAACTACATGTATTCCTGTATAGAAAAATGACACTGATAATACTCATATGAACCTTCTCAGTTAATAGAGCAGGTAGAGGGAGCTTTTATAGTTGAAGCACAGGAGAAAGCTGAATTCGAAGATAAAATATGGTGTAAAAATGGAGTCAGAAAAAAAGGGAAATGTAATGGGAGAAAGAGAAAGGAGAGGGGGAATAGGCCAAGATATTTCATATAATAAGATTTTTCTTTATTATAATGAGCTATTGCAATGATATGGAAGGGGGAAAGGCAAGGGGTAACAAGGGAATCTTCACTCTCATCAGAAGTGGCTAGGAGAGGAAACAGCATATATACTCAATGGGGTATAGACATCTGGAGTAAGAAGGAGAGGGGGGGGACAGGGGGAAGGGGGGGAATGTGAGTGATGGAGGAGAGCGTGGACCATGGGGGGAGAGTGGTCAGATATAACACATTTTCTTTTTTACTTCTTGCAAGGGCCTGGGATTGGATGGCCTGTCCGGGACCACAGGGCCAGGTGGATTCTGGGCCTAAGGGCTGGTATGGGGGCTCAGGGCCTCTTGGCCCCAGGACCAGGGATCTGTCTGCTGCACCACTCAGCTACCCTACAGCAGAGTCAGAGTGAAGGGAGAGAGAAAATAGAGTACATGGTAGTGGAGAAATAAGAAAGGAGGGAGTTGCAATCAGCAATGGCAACGCTGGAAAAATATGGAAGTAACTTTTGTGATGAACTTATCATAAAGAATGTGATCCACCCACAACAGAGTTGTTGGTGTTGGAACAAAGACTCAAGCACATCTTTCATTATTATTATTTTTTTTGGGGAGGTGCAGGGCAAATGGGGCTGGGTGGCCTGCTTGGGGCCGCATAGCAGGGTGATCCTTGGGTGTCTGAGGCCATATTTGGACCCAGGTGCTCCTGGCTCAAGAGCCAATGCTCTGTCCACCACCCAGCCACCCCTACTATTATTACTATTTTATTTTATTTTGGGTCTTTTTTCTTCTTCTTTTTGGTTTTTGCAGGGCAGTGGGGTTCAGGTGGCTTGCATATCACACAGTTGGGTGATTGTTTGGTGTACAGGGCCAGATGTGGGCTCAGGTGCTCGTGGCTCCAGGGCTGGTGCTCCGTCCATTGCTCCACCTGGACATACCTACAATTATTACTATTATTTTTTTTAATTTTAATTTTTTCTCTCCCCTTTACTTTATCGCTGAAGCAAGTCTACATTTATGGGGGGAGGGGATATCTCATTTACTCTTAAACAAGAATATTTTACTATTGTATAAATAACATTAATTGTACAAAATGAGAATAAATATCAAATAAATAAATAAATTATAAAAAAATAAGTTGTGATATATGATTATGATGGAATATACACACCTATTTGTGTCTAATGATAGCCATCTCTGAAGCAGGGAGGGGAGAAGGAAGAAAATAGAAAGAGGAAAAAAAAGGAAATTTGCATTAAAACTTTGTGTATTTAAATGGCATAGCAAGTTGCAAATTTGCAGTTTCATGTCTTTTTTATTGTAACTGTATTATGGAAACTATCATTTTATCCTGCAAAAAATAAATTAAAATTTTAAAAATGTGACAGTGTATTAAATGCCATTATTTATTTTAGGATGCATCCATGAAGTTTTATTGAGTTTAGGTAAATGGAAGATAGTGTAAATGGAAGAGAGTGTTGGGGAGAAGATCATGTGACTCACAAGTCTTCAGTATTAAATGGACATGACTATTTCTTTTTCTGTTCATTTTCAGAGACTTTTTGTCATGTCTAATAATTTGTGCCTACTCTAGTGTCAAAGTCACCGAGAATTATGAGCTTGTCCTCTTTCAGAACATTGATGATGAGGGCCCTCAGGTCTTCATAAAATTTTTTTAACCTCATCAGGGTTTGTCATGGTGGGAGCATATACACTGATAATGGTGGTGAGTTGAATGGAATCAAGTTCACAAAAGTTTTTGTACATTGTTTTGTGTTTGACTATAAAGTATGGCAAGCAGACTAGGGTTGAATGTAGCAGACAATTGTTAGGGCACCTTTTTGATAGCTCTTTCTTCATTTCAGGAGGTGAATAGTACTTTTATTATTTATTTTTTAAAACATTTATTTAAGGTGATGGGGTTAAGAGTGACTTGCCCAAGGTCACACAGGCAATTATTAAGTGAGGTCACATTTGAATTTAGATCCTCCTGACTCCAGGTCGGTGCTCTGTCCACTATACTGCCTAGCTGCCCCCTAAACAGTACTTTAAAAAAAAAAAAAGCTCTTAGATACCCAAGGGGCCATTGAATCCTACTACTGCTGTAATCCAGTGAAAGAGGACCCTAGAGCCTGTGCTATGTGCAGGTTTATGACTACAGTTCCCTCTTGCCACATGACTGAGGTAGGTAAAAATGGTAAAATAGGATAGGCTACATCTTTTGATTCATAAATATATTGAAGTTAAGTGAGGCAGAGTTGATCAGAAGCATTGGCCTCTCTCTTTCTTCCACAGTCATCATAGCAAGATCATCTGTGACAAGATAAAAGTCAAAATGATTGAATAAGACTTTTGCAATGCAGCAGATGTCCTTGTCATCTTTGATGTTTAACCAGATTCTAAGCACTCCATAGAACTTGTTTCAGCCACCTTCATGGCCACAGGAAGAAACTGTTTACAACTGCACACTACACCAGGGAAGTCTTCAAATGCTTGCAGTAGACATTACCCTAACTCACCAAAAGATTTTAGACTCCTTTGTTACTGGTTTAGCCTGTCTGTTGAAATTTTTTAACAGGATGTGGCTGCTGCATATGCTACGGCCTCTTGGAAGCACAGGTGAGATTTGGGTGAATCAGGTGGACATCAAAGGTGGAGAGCAGTTCTGAAAAGGGCTCAGCAGCCCTTGTACTACTCAGAGGTATTTATCTTACATCTCTTTTTGCTTATATTTGTATGCTCAAGGTTTAGTTTTATGCCTAGAACATTGTAATTACTTAACAAATCCTTGTTGAATGACTGATTGACCTATGCTTAGATATTTGGATGGAACTGTGGTCATTTTGGTACATTGACTAATTTCACTGCTATAACTCCACCCTTTTCTGTTGTTCATCAAGGCCTGCCACTTCCCATTTCCATGTTTTATTCACAAGTTTTCTATAGATTAGTACCTGAGGCACTGAATCTCTTCTTTTCCCCTGATGTGTCTTGGGAGTACCAGTGCAATATGTACACCATTTTATCTATTTTCTTTCCTCTTTATCCCATGGCAGGTCCATCTATTCCAATCATAATTCCTTAATGTTGCTTTTCTAAAATTTATTTGCATAAGTTATCATTGCTGACAGTGCAAACTATTCACACCCACCATGTGCCATTTAATCATATATATATATATCTGATGATGTGTTTTCAGAGTTCATAATGTTTTCAGCCAATTAACATGATTGGAAAATACCAGTGTTAAGATGTTATGACATCACTTAGAACACTAATTTCCTGAATCCAATACAACCCTTCCATTATCCTGATCTTGGATTATTGTTTAACTATAATCCTTGACCATTTGGAATGTGGATTCTTTTAGGGCAGGGACTCAGGTTTTGTAATTCTTCGTATTTTCAATTTTTAGCACTGAACCTGGTTTTAAGGATTGCTTAATAAATATATGTGATTTATTGATAAGTCAAAGGCATAGATTGATATTAGTATTGATATTGATATTGACAGACTAACTCAATGGGCTGCCCATTTGTTGCATGTCATCATTTGGGTAATAAATATATTTCATTCACCTAATTTTTTTCTTTACTATAGTTCTACTCTTGAATTTTATCATAGAATGGCAGTGACCTTGGTTTTTAAAAGCAATGCCAGTCAATCATAAATTCTAGCAAGATTTACTGAATGTAAAGAGTGGACTTGTTGATGAATTATACTGTATGTCTATTGTCATTTGTCCAAATACCAAATGAACTAACTAAATTTGGAAAAGATCATCACCAGATTGCTTACAGAGTTGCAATTACGAGGGGTAGAGTGGGCAATGTAGGACACAATGGTCATCACGAAAAACCTACTATTAAATAGGGGGCTTGTGGTGTGTTGGTACTCACACCAACAAAATTGCAGATCTTTGAAGCAATTAAGAATTCTTCTTCTTCTTCTTCTCTCCATCCCTCATCCCCAGTATGTGGTGGTTGGATTAGTCTTTTTCATAGTACTATAAATTTTGGAGGATGTATGGTATATTCATGGAAGACTAGTATCTTTAGTTTGAGAGCTGTTGAACCCTTTTCAGGGTGTCCATCTGAGCTACCTAACTCTCCTGTGACTCCAAGAATCTGTAGCATGAATAGCAGCCAAACCCCAGTAAACCATTTTGGCAGGAGGGTTAAACCAGGCTGAGGGTAACTGAGGGGTCTCAAACTCATCAGTGAGTTGGGGGAGTGTCTACTCAAAAATATGAAGTCTTCCACTGGTAGAGTGGGTGGATAAGAACACTTCATACTAATGACCATGAAGACTGAAGCAGGTACTGTGAAGCCCTAAGAACCTGGTTAGACATTGAAGACATAAAGGTCATCCTCTGCATCTAGAGCCATCATCAGTTGTCTTGATTCTGTCTTGCCATTGGATTATGATGACTTTGAAAGAGAGAGTGGGGCCAACAACTCCACGCAACTTTGCTTGTCATGAATCAAAAGACATCACCATACTACTTTTTACCATTCCTATCTCACTTTTTTTTTCACTTTTATATTTTTTAACAAGGCAATGGGGTTAAGTGACTTGCCCAAGGTCACACAGGTAGGTAATTACTAAGTGTCTGAGGTCAATTTTGAACTCAGGTCCTCCTGACTCTAGGGCCAGTGCTATTATCCACTGCACCCCCTAGCCACCCCAACCATTCCTATCTTAAAGTCCAGTGCTGACTGACAAGTGATGAAGCAGCAGGGGCGGAAACACTGGAGTCACAATCCTGAGTACCGGCAGCCTAAGTCATAGGATCAGCAGCCCCCTGGGTGTATGAGCAGCCTTTTTAAGTGCAGCACTGCTCACTTCGAGGTGCAAGGAAGGATCTTGAAAAGGTGCCCTAAAAATTTTTACCCAACCCTGGCCCAATTAACTTGGCAGGCAAGGATCCCACCCCACAGTAGAAACACCAAAAAAATGTATCAAAATATCTCCAAAGAAGATTTCACTCACCATTGTGATGTGGGGAATGTTCACATACTCATAGACAACACAAGATCCAATAGACCTGAATGACCAACAGTTATTGCAAAAGAATTCAACAGGTATCATTCATATCCATATTACAACCCTGAGTGAAACAAGATTGGTGAATGAAAGTCAGTTTATTGAAGTCAGTGGATTTCTGGAGAGACTATGATGAAGGGGAACACCATGAAGCTGGTGTAGGTTTTGCAATCAAAAGTAATCTAGACAACAAACTTGAATGCCTTCCCAAAAAGGAGTGAATGACAGATTCATGAAAATGAAATTACCACTTGCAAGATAATGCCACACTCCCATCATCAGTGCTTATGTTCCCATCATGATGAACCCTGATGAAGTCACAGAAAAATTTTGTGAAGACCCAGAGATGATTATCATCATTGTATTAAAAATGACAAAAACTTATATTTCTAAGTGACTTTAATCCCAGAATAGACTAAGAAACCAAATATGGCAGGGAGTTCTTTGAAGGAATGGAGTTGTAAACAACACACCATTGGTGACCTACTACTAAAGACTTGTGCATCTCATGACCTTATCTCAAGCACTGTTTTCCATTTACTTAATTACAATAAAATTTCCTGGATGCATGCTCACAGCAAACATTGGCATCTAATAGACTTTGTGACTATAAGGAGAAGAGACATATAGGATATGAGAGTGGCAAAGACAATGTGTGGGGCAGAGTGCTTGTTCCAATCATAGACTTAATCCTTTCCAAACTAAATATTCACATTTTATCAAAGTATGGACCCCAAGGGAACATGACTACTAGAAAAATTAATGTCATGAGAAGCATAAACAATTTGAGGGCTACTGAGCCCAATTCTGAGCATGAACAATTTACTGCTAATTTGGAGAGAAAGTTGAGCCAACACATAGTTGGCATCAGTGGAGCAGAAAAAGAATCAGAAACTTGAAAACTCAAGACTGATTTAATGAAAATGATAGGGCAATACAGAAGTTGCTAAATGAAAAAATGAGAACTGCACAAAGTTTAACAGCAGGACAGTTCATTCAGTTCTAAGAAGGCAGCATTTAATCCCATCAGAAATAATATACAAGTAAAGCTTATAGAGATGAAGAATTCTTGACTTGGTAAGAATGAAGATGAAAATCAGTTTTCTGCAGATAGTTATAATCCAAAGTGGTTTTATGATGCCCTAAAGTCACCAAACCCAGATTGCCACACATCCAGGGCCATCTCCAGTCATCCTGATTCATATCTGACTACTGGACCCAGATGGCTCTGCTGGAGAAAGTGAGACCAATAACTTAGCACAGCACTCCCTCACTCAAATCCAGTTCATGTGTTTATAATGGCATCATCTTCCTGATGTCATGGTTTTCTTTCAAAATGCAGGGCAAAACATCAACAGGCCCAATTGAGCTCCCATCCCTGCCTTGACTGTGTCCTTTCAAGGGGGGAACACATTGTTAATTAGGTTGACACTTGCATTGCCAGAGCTAACTCAGTGTCTATGAGGTTCTGAAAGAAAGTGTGGGAGAGAAGAGGTATTAAATTGACCCCCAGACTACCAGAAGGTCTATAGAGTTGTTGTACTGACCTCATTGTTGTATGCCAGGCAAACTTGGACAGTCTAGCAGTGCCAAGTCAGGAAATTGAATCACTTCCATGTAAATTGTCTTAGGAAGATTCTGAAGATCACCTGGCAGGAGAAGATACCAGACTCTGAGGTCCTTTCTCGAGCTAAACTGTCAAACATTCAAACATTACTACAGAGAGCACAACTAAAATAATTTTAACATACCAAATGTACTCTTGTCAAAAAGACTATTTTATGGAGAACTCACACAGGGTATACACTCACAAGGGAGTCAAAAGAAATGATACTGGGACACCCTCAAGGTTTCTCTTGTGAATTTTAGAATAGGGATGACTAGATGACACAATGGAGAGAATACTAGTCCTGGATATGAAATCTGGCTTAAGACACTTAATAGTTACCTAGTTGTGTGGCCATGGGAAAGTCACTTAAACCCCATTGCCTTGCAAAATATAAACAACAAATAAAAGAACTTTAGAAATGATTGTGCAGCGTGAGAGTCACTAGCACAGGACTGTCCAACATAGCATTCCCTCATCAAAGAGGATGCTGGGTCCATATTTAAGTTTGACTATCCCTGATTCTAGGCCCAAAACTTTCCATTTGCTATCTTGAGGAACCTGAGAAATGTTGAGCAGTATGGAAAGTCATGAAGTTATGGAAAGTAAAGTGAGTCATGCCAGAAAAATGATACACACAATGACTGCAACAAATAACTGTAAAGAATAACAAACACAAACTACTTAACAAGCCACAAACAAAATGTTGGGAAATTATAACAATCAAGTTTAGCCCCCCAAAAATCGATAAAAGAAGATAAAAGAAGATAAAAGAAATCCCTGCACCCATGTAGTTTACATTCGAACGAAGGAAGACAACACATAAAGGAAACTGTAAACATTGAAATAGTGGTATATGGGCAGGAGACCAAGGCACCCAGAGCATGGAAAATTTAGATGAAATGCAAATTGGAGGCAAATGGGACATGAGTGACCTGCACACCCTCCTTGACTGGAACTTCCAGAAGAATCAGCCAATTAGAGGGATAGCCTATAGTGTTAGAGGGTGCTTCTGGATTTTGGTGGAGAAATCTAGAGTATATCTTGGAGAAAAATGAGAATGACTTCTTGGCGCACTGAAAAGCTAGACCTCAAAAGAATCAGTCCCACGTCAAATGATATCCCATTGTTAGGTGGATTAACACTTGCTTTCGATCAAGATAGAGAAGAGTTTAGTCTAACTGTACCAGCTCTGTATTGCTACTGAATATATCTCTCAGTCTACTCTTCAAAGTGACTTAACAACATATTAATAATAAATAATAATTAATAATAAGCTGAACATAGTCTTAGTATAAATTCCAGTTTTAAATATGAAATGAGAACTGAGTGTTACTATGTTTTTTTATGTGTGATTTTGCTTTTGCTTTAGCATGTTATGTCTCTGCATTTGTAAAACGAATCTAATTAAATGTTTTCATAAAAAGTTCAGTGGTGATTTTGTTTGGGTCAACAATTCCAAAATTAACAACATGATCTTGTAGAGAGAGGGGAAACAAAATCTGACAACTGATGACCTTGTCAATCACCAACATTTGCCTCCTTTTCCACATTTAAACAAGACTTTAATAAGGGTGAAGAACCCAGGATATCTTTTTGAGCTCAGAAATCTTTAACTAGGAAAAAGTCTCTTAATGACTAATCATCACAGCACATTGCACTTTTATCCCATCCTATACCTGCTCATCATTTCTCATCTTTTAGGAATTGATAGAGTTTTTACTTTCCCCTGCCAAAAGGGTTTAGAACTATTTCCTGCTTTAAAAAAATCAAAATTTTCTTTTGAGAAATTATGGAGTTCTAAATTGAGGTGACTTATGATGTGAAAAGCAAGTTGGTTTTTTGGGAGAGGGACATTGAGGCAATATGGGGGTCATAGAAAGAGTATACGGTTTCTAGTTAAGAGAGCTTTATTTGCATTCTCTCAGATTTACTAGTTGGACTACTATAGGCAATTTACCTCTCCTTTTTAAGACTCAGTTTTCTCATTTGTAAAATGAAGATAATTCCTATAAGACTGACTTCATAGGGTCTTTGTAAGTATCAAATAACTTAAAATATGTAGACATTAAATAGCTTATATAAGGTCAATTATCAGGAGAATCAAGATCAAATTATTTAAAGAAAGCTATGTGGAGCACTGGATAAAGTGTTGGATTGGAAGTCAGAAAGATCTGAATGAAGTTGTCTTCAGATACTAGCTATATGTCCCAGAACAAGTCATTTACCCTCAGTTTCCTCAATTATAAAATGGATAGAGTAATATCATCTGCTTCCCACAGGATTCAAAAGGTAAAATAATAGGCAATTGGTGAAATCCATGGCTCAAAGGCTATTAGTATAAGACTTGCCTCATTGGTGGAGACTGATTTCTCCAGGTCTGTATGGGGGGCAGAATTAGCAAGAGATAGAGAGGAGAGATCTTGATCTTCTGACTTCCAACTTCAAAAGAGATATACATGATTCTAGATTTGCTGCAAAAGAGATCCCTAAAGGGAAAGAAAGACTCCAGAGGAAACTGCTTTGTAGAAAAACCAGTCTTGATCATGTTCTTATCCCTGGTTTACTATGCTAGAGATGTGAGGAAATTGTCCTTCAGCTTGAGATTTGGGATTCAATTTCTGTCTGTTTGCCTTTGCCTTGCTTTCTCTTGATCTGAGACATCTCTACCCTAATAGATGAGTTCATCCATGCTGTGTATCGTCTAGTTTATTCTTATCTGTGTTTTCCCTTTGATTTTCATTTGTTGTTGGCTTGAATAGTGTGTTTGCTCTTGGTTATATGTGAATATTTATGGAAATGGATATATAGCTTGGGCATTCCTTCCTGGTTAAAAGATAAGTATTAGGAGCTCACCTGGAGTCTGAAAATTATTTCCCCTAAACTAACAACTAACTAACTTAATAACTAAATAACTATGTCTTTAACCATTTTTGGAGGGGGGGAGGCAAATATAATTCTAGCCTAATACCTATTTCTCTAAGGACATCAGAATGTCCAGACTCTGATGCTGACCTCCTGTTCCCTTTTTGGTCAGAATCTGTTTCTTTTGGAGAAATATGTGCAGAGATTTTAGAGATATCTATTCATGCTTTCCTCCATATAAGTTACAACCAGACAGACCAACATGGACACACATAACCTAATACCACACACATACCTTCACACATGTGCAAACACATTCCCCCCCTAAAATAATGCAATCATTAAAGTGCTTTTATTAATGCTAGTGCAATTATTAGAAGAAAATGAAACTTTATTGACCCAAATATCATAGGTTTGTTTTTATACAATCAATACACCCCCCCCATTTTGCTGTTGAGTTTTTTGGTTTGTTTGGGTGAAGCATTAGGATTAAGTCTTGCCAAAGTCACTGCCAGTAGATATCAAGTATCTGAGGTTGGATTTGAACTCAGAGCTACCTGACTCAACAGTTGGTACTTTATCCACTGCACTATCTAACTGCCTCCACATCCTTTATTTTAAACATAAAGTAGTTCAGGATGATGAAAGTTAATTGACATGCTTAAGATTACATAGGAAGTGACAGAAACAGGGTTTAAATAAGAATCATCTAACCAGAATTTACTATTTCCTCCTTAAGCCTTCAGATTCATTACTCTCTTTTTCTGGTGATTTTTTTTTAACCTCTGTGCAAATTTTTTTCCCCAAATGTATTCTATATCCAAGTTTTATTCAGAGTTTAGATCTAAATTTTTCTACTGCCTTCTTAAAATCTCTATATGAATGTCCCAGGTGTACCTTGAACTCTCCTTACTCAAACCTGTACTCATTTCCTCCTCTAATCTGCCAATTTAATTCACTACTGGGATTGTTATCTAAAACCTTCTCAGCTCTGAAAGACCTAATGATATTTAAACCACTGACATAACCTTTGAAGATCTAGGATTAGATCTTACTCTAGTGGGTGGTTTACAGAGAAGTTTTAGCAGGTGATAAATGTCACATTTGAATATGTCATACTTTAAAACTTTTGAGTCCTCTTGATACTGAAGGAAGACTCTTACCTCAACACTTTTAAGATGTGTTTTTATAATGATACTGAAGACTATTTTGTCCATCCAATTGCAATGTAAAGTGAAGAGTTACAGAAATTATGGAGAACATTTTAGACTGTAACCAGTCACCTCCAATCCTAAAGTTCCTTTAGCAGGTTGGTTTTATTTTGCAATTTTCATCAGGGCTTAATTTAATATTACATTATGTTTTAGGAGTCAGTTACTCAGCAAGAATTTATTAAATGAAAGTTCTGTACCATACCCTGGGCATACCATACTGAGGAATTAAAAAAAAAAAAGGCTTAAAAGTCAGTCCTTGCTCTCATGGAGCTCACAGTCTAAATGGGGGAAATAACATTAAAATGACTATGTATAAACTAAATAAAAACAAGACAAAGAAGAGATTATCAACAGAGAATTTGGACTGTTATAAAAACTCAAAAGACTGAGAATCTCAATTATCTCTTTAAAGGTCTAGATACTAGGGTCATTCTTGAACTCTATCCTTCAGCAGATATTGGTCCTATTCTAGCCTTCAGAGGTGTAAAGAAAAATTATTTATTTTTATGTGTTTGTTTCTTTATGGGTCATTTATCTTATCAGATGTGGTATTTTGTGGTTAGCAGTTTTTTAGTACTAAGTATTTAATTAGTGGATATTTTAACCGTTCTGCATTTTATTTTGGATAACATATTCTAAATTGGTAATTTCTCCATGCTGCTTCTCATATGAAGATATGAAGGAACTTCTGTCACCTATAGAATCCAAATATTCACTTACTTGTGGTCATCTTCCCAATCACACCAACACAATGGGAATGTGCCACAACATGGCTGAAGCCAAGGTTTCCAGATGTTATTAAAAGTACTCAGCTGCTGTGGAACTGGTGTTAGTGTAGTCCAATGTTCTTCAACAGCATGTTCTACTCTTTCAATTATTGAACTAAATAGGGGTTCAGTGTCAGATGAAAGGGGGTTAGTCTCAGAAGGATCCCGTGAGAGATCAAACAGCAAGGGTGGGTCATGGTGACTTACACCCTTTCCAAAACATGAACAAATTCCTCTTCCATAGCAGGCACCAGAACCCTCTGGGTGGAATATTGGGGTCACATAATGCACTTTCCATACTGTACCACCTGAAAGAAGACAGAGTTTGAAAGTGAAATTCAGAGAGCATTTGATAATTTATTCTAGTCTGATTCCTGACATTATTTGAACCATTTAAAGATTTTCATTCAAATTTCAATACTTAAGAAGGGGAAGCATGATAGAGTTGAGTGATTCACAAATTCAGGAAGTTTGCTTTTAATTTTAATTTAATTCCAAGAGATACTAAAATGGTTTATCATTTCCTTCTTTAGCTCACTTTCCAGACAGGGAAACTGAGTAAATAATTTTCCCAAGATCACATAGCTAGTAAGTATCTGAGACCAGATTTAAACCCAGGAAGATTCAGCTTTCTTAACTCTAAGGCCAGGTTTATCTACTTTACCACCTAATCCTAAATCCAGGAAGATCTGGGTTCAAATCACATCTCTGATACCTACTCCCTACATTATGTTTGACAATAAATATACTTAGCTTCTCAGTGGTCTCAGACTATAAGTTAAAGAGAACATACTTGAATAGATAGAAGGGATTTCCTCATATCTCTATCCATGAAATTATAGGTTCAATGACCTAACCAGAATAGTTGATATATCAAGATCTCTAACTTTTCAAGTAAACAATTATTTTTGAAAAATTCTATATATCTTCTAAAGCTGATGCATCTGCTAAATTTTTAGAATTTTTAACATAGAACATCTACTTACTATCCTTTTGATGCCACCGAACTGCATGCAGATATGATTCACAATAATGAAACATGAACTCATGATCTGATTGCTGTACTTGCCCCTGAAGTAGAGGCATCAGATCATGGCCATCCACCACTCTGAGGGAGCAAAAACAGCAAGACTAGAAGTGAGCAGCACATTATGGTCAAACATGTCAATGCAGCGGCAAGGCATTACAGATAGAGTGCTAGACTTTTAGTTAGGTGGATATGGATTCAAATCATCCTACAGACACTTTCTAATTGTATGACCCTGGTCAAGTCACCTAACCTTGTTGGCTTCAGTTTGTTAATTGTTAATCTGTTAATTGAGTCAACTGCACTTATATCCTTTCCAGTTTTAAAGTTATGATTATATGACCTCACAGCCAAAATGCTTAATGTCTACTCATGAGGAAAAGAGAAAATAAAATATTAAAAATAACATATTTAAATAGCAACTGAGAGAAGGTGATGCAAGCATTTAAGGAAGTGATTCACATAATTTACCTTCAGTACCACTTTTGGTTAAAATACACTTCAGAGGTAATAGGGAAAAATGACCTAAATTATTTTATTCACATATTCTGAATATGATTCTTACTTTCCACTTAATTGAAAATTACTGGAGAGGATGTTTTTGTGTGTTTATGTATGTACATGAATACATATTCTTTGAAAGCAGGGCCTTTTGCTATTTTTTTTTATTCCCAGAAACTAGCAAGAAATCTTGAAAATGACAGGCAGTTAATATATTTGCTGAGTGGAGTTGCTTTAGTTTCTCTACACTCTACATTCTAGTTTACTCATCTGTAATGAGGAGTTTATTGACTCATAAGGTCCCCTCTGATTAGCAATAATACATAGAATTTATGTAGTTCTTTAAGATTTTCAGTGTATTTTGTAAATATTATCTAATAGAATGCTGGAATTTGTTGCTATTATCTCCATTTTACAGATGAAGAAACAGAGGTTAAGTTATTTGTCCAGTGTTACATAACTAGGTGAGGGTCTGAATTTAACTTGGGTCTTCTTGATTTTAAGGCAAGGGTCCTATTCACTATTTCACCTCACTGACTAAACAATGATTCTATTGAAGAATAAATCATTAGACTTGAATTTGATGTATGCTGGTGACTTAATCAGACTCATCAACCTCTAAAAATGTTTCATAAATTCCAGCAAATCTACAAAGTAGGTAAACATAGCTTTTCACCTCTCTCTTAAACATTAATTTAAATGTTGATATTCAATCACGTGAAGACAGTTTTTCATAAGTCAAAGTTAAGGCATGATGTTACTTTTGCAAATGATATGAAATGAATTGTACATAAAGATTTCTTTACCTATCTTGGGGCACTTCACCCCCTCCCAAATGAGCCACCGTTGGGTAGATATCCATCAGACTTGTGGGGTCATCTATCACACGACCTGCTGGTAAGACTTCAGGCCACCGAAATATGCCTGGGACCCGAATGCCACCATCCCAGCCTCCCATGCCTTTGCCTCCTTAGTTTAATTTAATAAAACAAAATTCATGATTAAAAAATTGGAAAAATGACAATGTTTATGAGCAAAATATCTTTCTTCTTTATTTTAAGAGCAATTTTATCACAATATTTGGTTTCTTTTGGGGAAGCAGCATTAAAAATATATATTATGAGGAGGAGATACTTGTTCAAACCAACCCTTTTTTTGACAAATGGTAATTTCAGTTTCCATTTGTTGATTCTCATACTTAAGACGCAAAAATGTTTTTCTAAGTAACAAGGTGATTCATTATTACTCTTACATTATTATTATTAGCTTGATTCCTTTTTCAGGATTATATTTTACATACTATGCTTGCATCTGCAACAAATATGAACTCAATTAAATTACAGAATAATAATTTATTAAGTTTTGTCTCTAGTCACTCTCTGACATATTATTTTCAGGATCAAATAGAAGATCTTTTATTAGATTTTTGAAGCCCTTCATATCCTGAATCCTTCTTACATTTCCAGTCTTCTGATATCTTATTCTCCTTCAAGTAGCCTCTGATCTAGTGTCTCTGATCTCCTTGCTATTTCTAGAACAAGATACTCCATCTTTCTACTCTGTGAACTTAAACAGACTGTTGCCTATGCCTGAAATCTCTACCCCCTCTTCTCTGTCTCTGTCTCTTGCTTCCCTGGTTTCCTGCAAGTCTCAATTAATATTCCAAATTCTTCGATTCTTTTCCTGATCCCTCTTAATGTTACTGCCTTCCCTCTGTGATGATCTCTAAATATTCTATATATAGTTGTTTACCTATTGTCTCCCCCATAATTTATGAACTCCCAAAGAGTATGACTTTTTTTTGCTTCTCTTTGTATTTTTAGTACTTAGCATAATGTCTTGACATATACTAGGCACTTAATAAATTATTATCTTAATTGCAGTACTTCCTTCTTTGTAGTTCTAGAAAAATTTTCATACAATCCACACATTTCTGTTTTATATTTACCTTCTTTCCCTTCATTTTTCTTTCACTTTTATTGTAATTGGTTCTTTTCTGTCTTCTAAGTATATTTGTGCATGCATTCCTCCCTGAATTTTTTCCATACATAATGAGAATTCTGTTGTTTCAGAATGTATTATTAGTGCTGGTAAGGAGCAGAAACTCATCATTCTCTCCTTTTCACATCATTTCTCCATCTGTTAAAGCTTTCTGTCTCTGTGTCTCACCTCTTTTAAAATAATATTTCAAAGTCTAGAATTTTTCAGTTTTTGTTCTGATGCAGTGACTTTTGTATTGAGTGTTATATCCTTCCTCTGTTTATTGTACATAAAACACCCTTATATAATTGACAAGGAGTATCTTTTTGCTACCTCTGTCTAAATATAGAATAATAAATCAGAGAGCACTGCATTGATTCCTTGAACAATTAAACAGATTAGGTTTATTAGAATTAGTTTATGCATTCTCTACAGACAAATTTCCCCATTCAAATGAGGGAACTGTGGAAAGCTGAGCAGATTGTTCTCCAACAGAAATGTATGTCTGATAATGAATTAATTTGAGAAGACTCACCTTTATAAATTCCATTCCAGCCACCATGCTGCTCACTTCCTATTTGAGACTCTAAGGACCCACCATTGTCAGAAGTAAAATAAACCAGAGTACTTTTGGTCAAACCTTCATTATTCAAAGTCTCAAGAATTTCACCTAAGAAAAAGGGTTATATTTGAGCTGGTTCGACAAAAAGAATATTATGTGGTTAAAAAAAATTCAGTAGAAATATAATGTTTCAGTGGAAACTTATTAGAAATAATTTATAGTTTTAAAGTTGTTAAACGATTATTATAAATAAGTGTCCCTGATTCAAGTCTATAATTATTAGTTTCTACTGACTCCTTTTGGAAAACTATCTCTATGAGGACTAATTTGCTTCTTGAAATTCAGAAATTAGTAAATAAAACTTTTTCCTGAAATTAAATCAGGTTAGTATAGAGAGGAAAAGAAGCAAACAAGAAAATAGCATCATATTTCTGGTCCAGTTCCATTCCAGAAATCAACTTTATGAACCTTATCTATTGAAAAAAAAAAACCTTTTAATTTTTCTTCAATTTCTCATTTTGTTTTTAAATTAAGCTATAGAAAAAAATTTTTTAATATTAACTAAATTTCGAGTTTGGGATAGCTAGTTAGGTGGCACAGTGCCAGACCTGATGTCAGAAAGGTTACATGAATTCAAATGTGGCCTCAGACACTGACTAGTTGTGTGACCCTGGTCAAGTTGCTTAACCCTATTTGTTTCAGTTTCCTCATCTATAAAATGACCTGGAGAAGGAACTGGAAAATCATTATCTTTGGCAAGTAAACTCCAAATTGGGTAAAGAAGAGTTAGACATGACTGAACAACCACAAGATTTTGATTTAACCAAAGTGATGGTATATTGCCCTGTGTTTCTATCATATATTAAAGATATAAGTATAATAAATCTAAGAAATGAATTTTATAGGTTAATATAGTCGATTGTGATTCATACTCAGGAAGAGTCATCCCAGGGAGTCAGGAAATTCTTTGTGGCTAGAAAGTGAAGGGGAGCCAGGGAGATATAGACCTAGAACTAATTGGAAACTAAATAACCTCATTTTAAAGAATGAGTGGATCAAGCAACAAATTATAGAAAGAATTAATTATTTCATCCTAGTTAATGACAATAATGAAACAATATACCAAAACCTATGGGATATACTCAAGGCAGCTGTTAGGGGATATATTATATCTTTAAATTCTTACAAGAATAAATTAGAGAAAGAACAAATTAAAAACACCAAATTAAATATCAAATTAGAAATTCTAAAAATTAAAGAAGAAATTAATAAAATCGAAAGCAAAAAAACTATTGAACTAATAAATAAAACCAAGAGCTGGTTTTATGAACAAAACAATAAAATTGATAAACCTCGTGTCAATTTGATTAAAAAAAGAAAGAAAACCAAATTACTAGTATCCCAAATGAAAAAGGTGAACTCACCACCAATGAAGAGGAAATTAAAGCAATAATTCAGAATTATTTTTCCCAACTCTACAAATAAATTTAACAATCTAAGTGAAATTGATGAATATTTACAAAAATATAAGTTTCCCAGATTAAATGAAGAAGAAATTAAAAATTAAATAACCCCTATCTCAGAAAAAGGAATTCAGCAAGTCATTATTGAACTCCCTACAAAAATTTCCAGGGCCAGATGATTCACAAGGGAATTCTATCAAACATTTAAGGAACAATTGGTTCCAATTCTATATAAACTCTTTGAAAAAACAGGTGAAGACAGAACTCTGCCTAAATCTTTCTATGACACCAATCTGGTACTGATATCTAAACCAGGAAGTGGTAAAACAGAGAAAGAAAATTATAGACCTATATCCCTGATGAATATAGATGCAAAAATCTTAAATAAATTCTTAGCAAAATAATTACAAGTTATCACTAGGACAATACATTATGATCAAATAGGATTTATCCTAGGAATGCAGGATGGGTTCAATATTAGCAAAACTGTTAGTATAATTAATTATATCAATAACATACCTATCAGAAATCATATGATCATATCAATAGATGCAGAAAAAACTTTTGACAAAATAGAACACCTGTTCCTTAGAATAATAAACAGTATCTATCTGAAACCATCAACAAGCGTTATATGCAACAAGGATAGGCTTGAGGCATTCCCAATAAGATCAGGGGTGAAATAAGGATGCCCTTTATCACGACTACTATTCAATATCATATTAGAAATGTTAGCCTCAGCAATAAGAGAAGAAAAAGAAATTGAAGGAATTAGAATAGGGAAGGAGGAGATAAAAACCCTCACTCTTTGCAGATGACATGATGGTATACCTAGAGAATCCCAAAAAGTCATTTAAAAACTACTAAAAATAATTAGTAACTTTAGCAAAGTCGCAGGATATAAAATAAACCCTCATGAATGCTCAGCATTTCTATATATGACTTGCAAGATACAGCAGAAAGAGCAATCCCATTAAAAGTAACCTCAGACAAAATAAAATACCTGGGAATCTACCTGCCAAGGCAGACTCAGAAACTTTTTGAAAACAATTACAAAACACTTCTCACACAAATAAAATCAGATTTAAATACCTGGGCAAACATTAACTGCTCATGGATAGGCCGATCTGATATAATAAAAATGACAATTCTACCAAAAATAAACTTTTTTAGTGCCCTACCAATCAAAATTCCAAAGAAATTACTTTAATGAGTTAGAAAAAATTATAAGTAAATTCATATGAGAAATAAAAAGTTAAGAATTTCCAGGGATTCAATGAAAAAAAAGTGCAAAAGAAGGTGGTTTAGCCTTACCAAATGTAAAATTATATTAGAAAGCATCAGTCATCAAAACTGTCTGATATTGCCTAAGAAATAGAGTTGTGGATCAGTGGAATACACTAGGTGCAATAGCAGGAAATGATTATAGTAATCTACTGTTTGATAAACCCAAAGAGTCCAACAATAAAAACTGTTGGGAAAATTGGAAGTTAGTATGGGAGAAACTTAGATTAGACCAACACCTCACACCCTACACCAAGATAAGATCCAAATGGATACAGGATTTGGACATAAAAAACAATATTTTAAGCAAACTAGAAGATCAAGGACTAGTTTACCTGTCAGATCTATGTAAAGGGAAGCAGTTTATGACTAAGGAAGAGATGGAGAACATCATTAAAAACAAACTAGATAATTTTGATTACATTAAATTAAAAAGCTTTTGCATAGACAAAACCACTGTAACCAAGATCAAAAGAAATGTAGTAAATGGGGAAACAATTGTTGCAACTAGTATTTCTGACAAAGGACTCAGTTCCAAAATATATAGAGAACTGAGTCAAATTATCAAAAAAAAAAACACAAGCCATTCCCCAATTGACAAATGGTCAAAGGATATGCAAAGGAATTTACAGCTGAGGAAATAAAAACAATCCATAGTTATATGAAAAATTGCTCCAAATCATTACTTATTAGAGAAATGCAAAGTAAAGCATCTCTGAGATACCACCTCACACCTCTCAGTCTGGCCAATATGACCGAAAGGATAATGATCATTGTTGGAAGGGTTGCAGGAAATCTGGGACACTAATACATTGTTGGTGGAGCTGTAAACTCATCCAACCTTTCTGGAGAGTAATTTGGAATTATGCCCAAAGGGCAATAAAAATGTGCATACCCTTTGACCCAGCAATCCCACTACTAGGTCTAATCCCTGAAGAGATGATGAAAAAGGGGTTTCTAGGTGGCGCAGTGGATAGAGCACCGGCCCTAGAGTCAGGAGTACCTGATTTCATATCCGGCCTCAGACACTTAATAATTACCTAGCTGTGTGGTCTTGGGCAAGTCACTTAACCCCATTTGCCTTTCAAAAACCTTAAGAAAAAGAGATGATGAAAAAGGGTAAAAACATCACTTGTACAAAAATATTTATAGCAGCTTTGTTTACGGTGGCAAAGAATTGGAAATTAAATGAATTTCCTTCAACTGGGGAATGGCTTAACAAGCTGTGGTATATGTATGGAACACTATTGTTCTATTAGAAACCAGGAAGGATGGGAATTCAGAGAAGCCTGGAAGGATTTGCATGAACCGATGCTGAGTGAGATGAGCAGAATCAGAAAAACATTGTACCCCCTAACTGCAACATGGGGGTGATGATCAACCTTGATGGACTTGCTCATTCTATCAGTGCAACAACCAGGGACAATTTTGGGCTATCTGCAATGGAGAATACAATCTGTATCCAGAGAAAGAAATATGGACTCTGAACAAGACCAAAGACTATTACCTTCAAATTAGGAAAAAAAGAACTGTTATCTTATTATATAATTTTACTATCTCATACTTTATTTTTCTTCCTTAAGGATATGATTTCTCTGTCATCACATTCAACTGAGATCAATGTATATACTATGGAAACAATGTAAAGACTAACAGAATGCCTTCTGTGAGGGGTGGGGGGTGGGAAGCAAGAATGGGAGAAAATTGTAAAACTCAAAATAAATAAAATTTTTCTTAAAAAAAAAAGAACATGAATGGGAGGCCGAGATGGTGAGAATACATGGAAGGGTAGTTCCAGTAGATGCCAATCATGCTCAAAAGACAAAAAAAACACCAGTCATGTGTACTGCTCTTTTGGTTATTGTTTTCTTTTTGGGGCAATGGGGCTAAGTAACTTGCCCAAGATCATATAGCTAGTGAGTATTAAGTGTCTGAGTCAAAACTCAGGTGTTCTTGACTCTAGGGCCGGTGCTGTATTGACTGTATCACTTAGCTGATCCCATTTATGTCATACCAGGTGTTAAATAAGCACTACCCTTGGAGTATGTACAGTGGACTCTACAACTACTATACCAGGAGTTAGCTACTCTTTAAACATCACTTCTGTTCTGCCCACCCTAGAAATATATTTGAGCAAGGTTCTGCCCAGACTTGTGCTGTTTTTCTTACTCCACTCCCAGCCAGCTGCTTCCCTTCCCTTTCCTTCCCTTTCCTTCCCTTTCCTTCCCTTTCCTTCCCTTTCCTTTCCTTTCCTAAATTGGATCCACATTCTCTCGCTCCATACAGTTGGATCAATGTGGTCCCAGTTCCATGGGACTGGATCTATGTTGATCTAAGTTTCCTTTCCTTTCTCTTTTTCCTTTTTAAATTGACTATCGCCTTTGTTAATCTTCCCTAGCCATCTTTTCTTTGCTTAACTACATTACTTTTTTTAGAAACCCACTCTCTTTAAATTGTTAAAATTCCTAAACTTGATTCCTATGTGACCACTATCTCATTAGGAATCTCTCCCTTCAATTCACAGTGGTGCTAAAACTCATATCTACCTTCTCTAAAGGACCTAACTTGTAAACTTTTTTTACTAGTTGATGGATTTTTTTATGGTAACTTCTGTAACCTGTGAATTAAAGTCTAAACCTCTCAACTCCCTGAATCAGAGATTGGTGAACTTGATCAAACAACCCTCGCCTGTATTCTCCCCACCCCAGTTGATCCAGCAACATTTTTGACATACCTGTGTATCCCTCTCTGTAGCAACAAAAAACACTTTCCAGTTCCACTGAAATAGGGCTTCTACCTCCACAATTATTGAAACTGCACTTTTGTTTCTGGAAAAGAGATCCAAACTCAGGACAAAGTCCTTTTCCACACTTACATTATAAAAGAGGACCACCTACAGGAAACAAACCAGGGGCCATGGGCTTCACACTAAATAGCAAACATCTAGTCCAACCTTGAGAAAGAAAAGTACTTATCCATTCCCTCCTCATTTTATTCATTCAATGCAGATTTACTGATTAAGTACAAAGTCATAGAATTCTAAAAGTCCCCTGAAGAGTGGGAAAACATAGGTATTTTTAATCTGAGGCACATTTCAGGGCATCTGCAAACTTGGATGAGAAAAAAAATAAATGTTTGCATTCTCAAATCAATCAATAATCATTTATTAAATACTATTATGTGACAGTTGACTAGGTTAAAACCCTGGGGAAATTGAGTATTTCCTTTAATTATGAAGTAGACAATAAAATTATTCTGAGGAGTCCATACAGTTCAAAATTATGGGGCCTCTATTTTAGAAGTTTTTTAGGTTGATCAAAAGCAACTAAATTAGAATCTTTTTTGAGACAACTAATGCAGTGGAAAGAAATTGTATTGAGACTCAGGAGTTTTGTATTCTAGTCTAGACTCTATAGCAAATTAGCTGGATAATCTTGGGAAAACCCTGTCCTTTCTCTGGTTCAGTTTCTCCTGCTCCTAAACTATTTGAGCCTAAGGTTCATTTGAGTTTTGACATTTTACTGTTCTGAGACCAGAGTCTCAGTCTATGGGAAAATCAAAGTCCCAAAGCAGGGATCTGCATGGGTGGTTCAGGTCTAGGGCTCTCCCCTTGGGGGAGGGGGGAACACTGAACAAAACTTGAAAACTGATACAACCTTAAAGGTGAAATTTTCAACTTAGTTTGCACCCAGGGAATAGGACCTGAGGTTTCTATAACTTTATTGCCTGATGACTATAGACTGCTTTTTTCTTTTGATTATTTTCCCTCCTCTCTAAGCTCATTCCTATATTCTTTAGGGTTTTGAGAAGAAACAAACTTTCTCCTTCAGGAAAAGGAAATGTATGCTTGTTTTTCTGAAGCATAAAGGCCTGTCTTCTTTTTGAAAAAACACTCATTTGTAAAAAGTGGAGAGCGTTGTTTCCACAATTTCAGAACAGTTAGCTGTTAGAGAAGTATTGAATATTTGCTTGTTCAAATCTAATTGATCTGTTCCTACTCAGCCTTCTAGATCAAAAGCTAATCTTGCAGGCTGCTTCTTAAAAAACAACTCAAAACACCTAAAAGGAAGCATAAATTAAACAAAACAAAAACAAACAAAAATTAAACCAAAGGCATAAATAGCCACATCATCTTCAAGAAGGGCCCACCCTGGGTCCTCTTTTCTCCCAGACCTTACCAGTTCCCATGAATTTAATTATTATTTCTCTGCTGATGATTCTCAGATTTACCTTTCCTGTCCTAACCTCTTTGTTGATTTCTACTCTGTCCTTTCCAACTGCTATTCAGAAATCTCAAACTGGATATCCAGTTGTTAAAAGAAATATTTTTTTTTGGCCTGACCCTGGCCATTAACAGGCAGTCAGGAAATATAATAAAAGGGAGTCTGTTGGTATCAAGCTGTTTTGGGGTCAGTCCTTCAAATTCAGATTCCAGCCTGCTTTTAAAAATAGTAATAGAACAATTTAACTAAAAGGGTAAAGTAATACTGATTGGAATATATTTTAATTAAGAAGTGTGAGAAGCATATCAATCTAATTGAGTGAGAAACTCTGGGACCTGCACCCTATTCTGACTAGCAATTTTTTTCTTTTTCTTTCCCTCCCCTCCCCTCCCCTTCCCTTTTACCCAGGGCCTCCTGACTCCAGGGCTGCTACTCTTTCAATGTGCCACCTAATAGCCCTTCTGACTAGGAATTTCTAATCATCCCCTACCGCTACTGTAAACTCCTGGAATCTCTGCTGTGATATGCCCCAGGTTCTGAACAGAGCTAGTTTCAAGGACACTTCTACAACCCTTCTTTTTCTGTAACTTAGTTATTCAGTTAACCCTATGGGTGACCCTGGCTAGGGATACAGTCAGTACTGGAAAAATAAAGCAAAAGTTGAAGTTTAATATCAATTTTCCTGGAGGGTATAGCTTATCTTCAAGCCAATGTATCCTTTTTAATGTTTAATGTCTAGCATTTCTTTTGTGTGTAGGAAATAATACCTATCACATACTGATTCATAGTGAATACTGAATACTTTCATTTTTAAGGGAGAACTTAAACACTACATAAAAGATAAGCTCTATTAAGTCATCTCAAGAGCATTGAGTATTTACTGACTAAAGAGTAAGAGGAAAAAAGGTTCCCAACTCCTCTGCTTAGAGATTCTAGATTCCTCATAGAATTGAATACCATTAGACCAGTAAAAGGACTTCCACAATTTAAAGAATTGTCTTCCTTGCTTCCTATGAGCCCTGTGAGGCAGAATTGTTTAGAGAAAGAAGGATCAAGTGGGAATCAAGACATTTGGATTCACATTCTATACCAAAATAAGGTCAAAACGAATACAGGATTTAGACATACAGGGTGACACCATTGATAAATTTTAATTGACCAAGAAATACTATCTATCAGATCCATGGAAAGAGAATAAATTTATGACCAAATAAAAATTAGAGTACATCATAAACTGCAAAATGAATGGTTTTAACTATATTAAATTAAAAAGGTTTTGTACTAATAAAATCAATGCTGCTAAAATTAGAAGGAAAGCAGAAAGCTGGGAAACAATCTTCACAACTAAGGGTTTTTATAAAGGTCTCATTTCTTAAATATAGAGAGAATTACACCAAATTTATAAGGTTGCAAGTCATTCCCCAGTTTATAAATGGTCAGAGGGTATGAATAGTTTTCAAATGAAGAAATTAAAGCTATATATATAATCATATGAAAAAAATCCTCTAAGTCACTATTGATGAGAAAAATGCAAATTAAACCAACTATGAGGTATTACCCCATACCTCTCAGATTAGCCAAGATTTAAAAAAAGGAAAATGATAAATGTTGGAGACATTGTGGGAGGACTGGGACATTAATACATTGCTGGTTGAGTTGTGAACAAATCCAGCCATTTTGGAAAACAATATGGAACTATTCCCAAAGAGCAATAAAATGTTCATTCCCTTTGACCCAGCAATTCCAATTCTATATCTAGAAGAAATTATGAAAAAATAGGAAAGTTCCACATGTTCTAAAATATTCATAGCAGTTCTTTTTGTAGTGGCAAAGAATTGGAAATGGAGGGGATGCCCATCATTGGAGAATGGCTAAATAAGTTATAGTACATAAATACTACAGAATATTATTGTTCTATGAGAAACCATAAATGGTCAGACTCTAGAGAAGCATGGAATGAGTGACAGTATCTGATGCTGAGAGAAGAGCAGAACAAGAGAACAATGTACACATTAACATCATGAGATGATCAACCTTGAAGGAAACAGCTCCTCTCAGCAGTTCAGAGAGCTCAGAAAACCGCATTAAACCAACTATGGACAAAAATATTATCCTCATTTAGAGGAAGAAAAACAAAACAAAACAAAATTTAAAAAAAAAACCCTTCCAAATCTGATGAACACTTTATAAAAATTATTTCTTATGTATCTCTTTCCCTTAATCCTAATGACTAATCTGTAAACATGTTTATCAAAAATATTTATATAGGATTATAAGTGAGGGGAAGAGGGTGAAAAAGGATGGTGGAAGGAAATTTTGTAACTTAAAGATATACATGTCCATATGGATGAAAATAAATAAAAATAAATTTAAAAAAAAGACATTTGGATTCTAACTCTTTCTCTACAACAAACTAGCAAGTGTTTGGGGGGGCTTGAACTCTCTGGAAAACAATTTCTTTATAAAACGAGATCTCTAAAGTCTTTTCTAGCTCTAATATTTTCTATAATTTTAATTTCATAATTCAGTAAGTATACAATTGATGCAGTTAAGATATTGTGATTGGAAACAAATTTTGTGGAAGGCCATAGCAAAACATACTTTGCTTTATCTTAAATCCTGTCAAATTACTTTCCCAAATCTGTCTTCCTTTTCACCTAGAAAAACCTTCTTGAAAAATTGTTATGAATCTTCCCATTTACTCATCTCTTAGACCTAGCAACTTCCACACTAAAGGATCATAACTCTTGGAACATATTTTGCAGAAAATAAGAGTTAGGATTGTCTAACAATAACTTACCTATCAAATTAAAATATAGTCTTGAATGAAAAAAATGAACATTTGACAAAGTGACTTTCTAGTACTTGTGAAAAAAAGAACAGAGCTCAATGAAAAATTCAATATAAAAGACCCGAGAAGAAATATAAGAAAAACATTAAAGATTAATTATAAGGGACTTCTTAAGGTAAAACTTTATTTTCTTATATATGAAAATGTTATAAGTATTTTTAAGACTATCTTTATTTCTGTGGTAATTTGAAAGTAAAATTGGGACTGAGTTGTAAATGATGGGGTGATTCTAAAAAACAAAATTGGGTAGGAAAAGGTAAAAAAGGTGCAATTATTTCATAATGCTGGGCATGAAAGGAAAAACTGATTCAGAGGAAGCAGGTGGAGGGTGAAGAGTTGATAAAATTAGAACTTTACTCTCATTGGATCTTTGTTAAAGAGAGAACAGCATATACATCTAAAAAAATAAAAGTCTTCTAAACTTATAAAGAAATAAAAGGATTATGGAACTGGAGAATGGAGGGACTTTTAGAAGGATAGGTATTGAGATTTAGGAGGGTAGGTGAAGATGGTAAGAGAGAGGCTCTTATTCCCTTTTACATGAGGGTGGGAAGAATAAGGAATTGGAGAGAAGAGAGTATAAGGTAATATTGAGGAAGTAAAAAAGAGATGTTAAGACAGATATGAGGGAGCAAATATATGATGGAAATTCAAAAATAATGACTGTAACTTTGAATGTGAATGGGATGAACTCACCCTTAAGATAGAAACAATTTGTTGCTTACAAGGAATGAATGTAAGAATGAGAGATAGGGGTAGAGTAGAATTTACTTGTTAATGCAAAAAATGTAGTTAAGGCTAAATAGATTTAATTAAAAGAGATGAACAGGGTAATTACATTTTCTTGAAAGGTACTATGAATAATTAAATAATATCAATATGAAAGTTAAATGCATCAAGTATCTTAGTATCACTATGAGTGAAGATAATAGTACTATAATAATGGGGAACTTTAAGCTTCCCTTCTCAGAACTAGATAAATCTAATCTAAAAATAAGTAAGAAAGAAGTTAAGGAAACAAATAGAGTTCTAGATAAGCTATATATGATAGATGTATGGAGAGAATTGAATGAAAACACATTTCTCTCAGAAGTTTATGCCCATTTAAAAAATTGACCATATATAAAAATTTTAAAGTTAAAAACAGAAAAGCAGAAATGAAAAACATATTTTTCAGGTAATAGTGGCATAAAATTATATTTAATAAGGTACAGTGGAAGCACAGATTAAAAACTAATGGAAAATTAAACAACTTAATCTTAAAAAATGAATGAAATAAAGAACAAATCATTGAAACAAGCAATTTTAATAAAGAAGGTGACAATAATAAGACAACATATCAAAATCTATGGGATCTAGCAAGAACAGTGATCAGAGGAAACAATTACCTAGCTGTGTGGCCCTGGGCAAGCCACTTAACCCCATTTGCCTTGCAAAAACCTAAAAAAAAATAAAATAAAATAAAAATAGAAAGAATGATCAAGGAATTAGTTATGCAATTTGAAAAACTATAAAAAGAACAACTAAAAATCTTCACTTAAACAGTAAATTGCAAATTCTAAAAATTAATGGTGAGATTAATAAAGTTGGGTATAAAACAAATACCCATTGATGCTAAGCAAAGGGAGCAGAACCAATATGCACATTAACAATAACATTGTGAGATGATCAACCTTGATAGAAGCAGCTCCTTCCAGCAGTTCAGAGAGCTAGGACAACCATATTAGACTGGCTATGGACAATGCTATCCCCATCTAGAGGAAGAAAAACAAAACAAAACAAACTCCTGTTTTCCTGCAACTCCTTAAGTCTTTCCTTACCAAAGATACATGAAGTCTCTACTCTTGACACTCACACTACAGATCCCACCAAGAAAAGGTGAAGATTAATAGAAGTTTTCAACTGCAGACATCATGGAAGATCTTCATTGAAGGTCTGTCTCTTTGGGGAGAAAAGGGAAGAAAAGTCCAGGAGGCAGGAGAGTGGGGGAAAGCCAGCAGGAGGCTTTTAGCCACAGTGCAGTATAGTTCCCGACAGCTTAACAATAGCAGAGGTCCTGGCAGTTGGATATTAAGCCAGCAGGCAGGATCCCAGCTGCAAACAAAGTCTGAACTCTGAAAACACCAAGATAAAAACCAGGTATGGGTCAGGAACAATCCTCTGTTAGGTCAGAACCTGGACATAAAGGAGGGGAAAAAATAAAAAACCTCTGCATAGGCAAGGCCTGGACTGCATAGGCAACATCTTGTCCAACCACAAGTCAGGGATCAGACCCCAGACCCAGCAAAATAAAAGCTTGTAGCTAAACTCCATATACCCCAGGAGCATAACTACAACAAAGATGAGCAAAATAGCAAAAAGAGGGCTCACTATAGAAAAAATACTTCACAGATAGAGCGGAATATTCTTTCTTAAGAGTTAATATTCCTAGTGAAGTCCTCTCAGGGTTAAAAATCATTAAAAAAAAGACAATTACCCTTAGACTATTCTTAGAAGAGGGAGAAAGGCCTTGCATTCCCAGTCAGACATCTTCCTGATTCTTCTAGGGAGAGAAACAGTGGACTATTCCCAGAAAGACCTTACATTGATTCTGTTAGGGAGGGAAATAGTGGAATACTTCCAGAGAAGAGACCTTGCGGTCTTAGTTAGCCACCTGCTTGATAATGGATTGTGAGAATAGTAGCCTGCCTTCTCTTGTTTGAAAAGTACTAAACTAAAGAGATAGTAGGTTCCTTAGAAGACCTTGCATACTCAGACATTAATTCATTTAACAGAAGGTCATTAGAAATCTTCTTCTGGTACCCTCAACATCTGGATGATGAGGTAATATTTCATGAAAACCTTTTATTCTTTTCTTTGTTGCTAGGTAGATCTTTTGCATAAAGATTGTAATTCTGAAAACCTTAACTTGACTGTCATCTCGGGGGAACTCCTTGAGCTTCACTACTTTTGTGAGACTTGGGAGTATGCCCCTTTCTCGAGAAAAGCCAGAATAAACTTTCTTTTTTGCTCAGAGAAGGCTCTATTTTTTTAAGTGGATTTTTATCCTACATAAAGATGACAGCAATTTCATGTCTGAAGAAGAAAGCTCTGAAGCATCACTCACAGAAGTGTCAAAACAGTCTATAAAATGGACTCAAATACAAAAGCTCATGGAAGAACTTAAATAATTTAAAAACCAAAGAAGAGAGGAAGAAGAAAAATAGAAAAAAAGAGTTAAAATCATGCAGGAAAATTGTGAAAAGTTGACCAAAGAATTCAACACCTTTAAAATGGAAACACAAAAGATAATTGAAGAAAAAGAATCCTAAAAACTAGAATCAAACAGTTAGAAACCAATGAATCTACAAGACTACAAGATTCCATTAAACAAAATAAAAAGGCTAAAAAAACTGAAGAAAATGTAAAGTACCTACTAGGGAAAATAAATGACCTGGAAAACAGATCCAAGAAAGATAATCTATGAATCACTGGACAACTAGAAAGCCTGGACCAATAAAAGAACCTGGAAAACATCATGCAGGAAATTATAAGGGAAAACATTCCCAATCTACTAGAACAATATAACAATTGAAAGAATCCATAGATCACCTCCAGAAAGAGACCCCCCAGGATAAAACCTCCTAGGGCTGTAATAGCCAAATTCTAGAACCCTAAAATAAAAAAGAGAATATTGCAAACAGCAAAAAGAAAACAATTCAAATACAAAGGAAACACAATCAGACTAACACCAGACCTATCAGCCTCTTCACTGAAGTATCATAAGAAATGGAATAATTGAGGACCTGGGATTACAACTCAGAATGTACAAACGACCCTGCAAAATTCAGCATATATTGTTAGGGGGGAAAAGATGGATGTTCGATGAAATACAGGACTTCTAGAATTTTCTGACACAGAGACCAGAACTGAACAGAGAATTCAATTGCCAAATACATGACTGAAGAATTACATAAAAAAGGTAAATGAAAAGGGGACTGAAAAAAACAAAACTGTTTTAAAACAAATGTTGGTCCCTAAAAGGGAAGATATAAAATTTTAATTCATTATAACTTTACTACTAAGGATAATTAGAGAGTAGAATATAATTGAAGAGAATGAACCTAAGGGATATAGGTTGAAAAGGTCCAAGATCACATCACTTTGAGATAAAAATCTCTGGAAAAAAAAAGCAGGAGTGTCAACTATAACTTAAGTATCTACTTATACTCTAATTGGCTTTAATCACAAGGTGCTGAGCACCTTCATCATAACCTGAGACAGTGTCTCTATTACTTTACAATTATTTGTAAATTTGTAAAATTTGTAAAAAATTTGTAAAAAAATCTGGGGCAGCGATTATAATCTCAAAGTAAAAGGAAAAATCAATCTCAATAAAAGGGATAAGGAAGGAAACTACATCTTTTTAAAAGGCACTATTGGAAACAAAGCTATACACTACCAATTATTTGTAAAGTCCTCAGTGAGACCTCCAGAGCTTCCCAGTACTTAAGAGATCTTCAAGAAACTTTCAGTTAAATAGATTAGTATGCTTCACTTAACAAGGCATTAAGTACCTTGGGTGGATTGGGGGGTAAAGTGGGAGAGACAAAGGGCCTTGGTTCCCTTAACAAGGTGCTAAGTACCTTGAATGGGAGGTGGGGAGGTAAAGTGGGAAAGAAAATAGGTCGGGGAAGGAGCACAGAGTTCAAGAAATTATAGGAATTTGGAGGATACTTTGGCTTGTGAAGAGGATTGAAAGATACTTGAAAAAAAGGGTAAAGTAAAAAATGATTATAATTATAATTTGATGCAATTTGAGTCAATGCTGCTTATCAAACAATCAAGTAAATAATCTGTAATGATATCTTGATAACAATGGCAGTTATCAAGCAATCAAGAACTGTGATTAATGAACCTAAGAAAATTAGAGCACCAAGGGAAGAGGTACAAAGATTGATAATTTTAGAGGGAAAGAAGGGAGAATATGAATGTTGTGTAAATTCTATTCCATAGATTTAGCCCAAGGGGGCTCTAGGAAAGGGGAAAATAAAGTAAGAAGTGACTGATAAAGGGGAAAGGAAGATATAAGTGAAAATAAACTGAAATTTAAATTTTTAAAAGAAAAATCAAAGAGGAAAAGTAGTAAAATTTTCATGAGAAGGAATAAGAAAAGCACCTATAAAAGCATATATTTATATATAAATATAAATGGAGAAAAATAGCATAGAGGGAAATACAGAATTAGTAATCTTAACTGTAAATGTGAGTGGGATGAACTGTCCAATAAAACATAAACAGATAGCAGAATGGATTAAAAACCAGAATTGTACAATATGTTGTTTACAAGAAACACATTTGAAGCAGAGAGATACACACAGGGTAAAGGTAAAAGGTTGCGGCAAAATATATTGTGCCTCAGCTGAAGAAAAAAAAATCTGGGGTAGTGATTATAATCTCAAAGTAAAAGGAAAAATCAATCTCATTAAAAGGGATAAGGAAGGAAACTACATCTTTTTAAAAGGCACTATTGGAAACGAAGCTATACACTACCAAACATCTATGCACTTAGTGGGATAGCTTCCAGAGTCCTGGAAGAAAAGTTGAGTGAGTTACAAGGAGAAATAGGCAGCAAAACTTTAATAATGGGAGACCTCAATCTCCCTCTCTCAGAACTAGATAAATCTAACAACAAAATAAACAAGAAGGAAGTTAAAAAGGTGAATGAAATCTTAGACAACTTAGATATAATAGATCTCTAGAGGAAACTTGATGGAGACAGAAAAGAATACACCTTTTTCTCAGCAGTACATGGCACCTTCACCAAAATTAACCATGTACTAGGGCACAAAATCTTTAAAATCAAATGCAGAAAGGCATAAATAATAAATACACACTTCTCAGATCATGATACAATAAAAATTACATGTAATAAAGGGTCAGGGAAATAAACCAAGAACTAATTGGAAATTAAATAACTATCTTAAATAATAAGTGGCTCAAACAGCAAATAGCAGAAATAATCAATAATTATATCTAAGAAAATGATAATAATGAGACATCATACCAAAATTTATGGGATGTAGCCAAGGCAATTTTGAGGGGAAACTTTATATCTCTGTCTATTTGAATAAAATAATAGAGAAAGAGGAGATTAATGAATTGGGTATGCAACTAAAAAGGCTAGAAAAAGAACAAATTAAACATCCCCAATTAAATACCAAACTAGAAATTTTGAAAAGCAAGGCAGAAATTGATAAAATAGCAAAAAACCATTGATCTCATAAATAAATCTGAGTTGGTTTTATGAAAAAACCAATAAAATAAGGGGGTGGCTAGGTTGTGCAGTGGATAGAGCACCGGCCCTGGAGTCAGGAGTACCTGGGTTCAAATCCAGTCTCAGACACTTAGTAATTACCTAGCTGTGTGGCCTTGGGCAAGCCACTTACCTCCATTTGCCTTGCAAAAACCTAAAAAAAACCCCCCAATAATATAGACAAACCACTGGGTTAATCTGATTTTTAAAAAAAAGAGAAAAGATAACTAAAATAACCAGTATCAAAAATGAAAAGGGAGAACTAACCACCAATGAGGAAGAAATTAAAGAAATAATTCATAGCTACTTTGCCAAACTGTATTCCAATAAATTGGATAACTTGAGTGAAATGGATGAATATTTACAAAAATACAAACAGCTCAGTTTAACAGAAGAGGAAATAAATTACTTAAATAACCCCATTTCAGAAAAAAGAAATTGAAACCATTAATAAACTCATTGATCTCTGGCTTCTATTCCTAATATTTATGTGAAACAACTCTAAAAATTATGAATTAGAAAAATGATAATTGTTAAGTGGCATATATATATAATACACATATTTTATATATTATATATATATATTTTTTTTTTCAGAGAGAGAGAGAGAGAGAGAGAGAGAAAAAAGAAGAGAAGAGAGAGAGGAGAGTTTAATAGACTTGCTCTTCATGTAGAGTAGACAATGTTACAAGGGGACAACTTTTTTCCTTTTCCAGTGTTTCTCTACCCTAATGACCATTTTAAGCACAAAAAGATATACCAAAAGGTGGGTAATTTCATGTATTTCATATTCAAATAAGAACAATAAAAAGGTATCCAAAACTATATTACATTACTCACATTAAGCACACATATGCTTTTCAAGGGAAAGCAGCTATGTGATCATAGTAGCCAATGTTGGAACATACACAGAACCAAAGCTCATTTTACTTATTCTAACTCTTTTTTTTCCAAGTAGAGGTCAAAATGATTTTCCTAAAGAAAAGGTTTACTATGTCACTGCCTTGTTCAAGATGTTCTGTTTATGTTGTTACATAAGGACATAAACAAAAAGTCCTCTTCTGTTTAGAATGTAATATCCTTTGCAATGACTTCTAGCACATCACTCAAGATTAATTTCACAATGCTCTCTCCCATGTACTTTGTAAACCAACTTTAATGACTTACTATTTCCCTTTTTTTAAAGGTTTTTGCAAGGCAATGGGATTAAGTGGCTTGCCCAAGGCCACACAACAGGTAATTATTAAGTGTCTGAGGTCAGATTTGAATTCAGGTAATCCTGACTCCAGGGCATATGCTCTATCCACTGTACCACCTAGACTCCCCCAATGACCTACTTTCTATCTAGTATACAAATCAATTCATCTCTTACTCAGTTGATTTTATTTTGGCTAAACCCATATTTGGAATGTTTGATGCCCTTCACCTCTTTATGCAGTCCTTAGCTTTCTTCAAGGCATAATTAATATTTACATGGTTATTTGATGAATACACTCTGATTATATTACCTGTTCATATGATTAAAATGATACATTTACATAATATCTGATTCTATTAATATAATAGAGGCAGCTTGAAGCATTGGACCTCAAGTCAGGAAGACAAGTTCAAATTCTGCCTCAGAAACTTACTAGTGGACTCCAGCAAGTCTCTTCACCTTGCTTTATTTCCTCATCTATAAAATATTATCAGGATCATATAAAATAATATGTATAAAGTGATTGCAAAATTTAAGACTATGTCAATGTTAGTTGTTATAATTATTAAAACTACTAATTCAGGAATGTGCTGGAGCACATTTTAGTTTAGTAGAACTATTTAAGTTTTCAAATTATTTACACCTCAGAAATTGGCAAATACTACAAATCAGGTTTTGACTTTTTTTTGTTGTGTGACATATAAAATGTTCTAGATACATAGATATATAGTTAATTATTTTACTAATTATTGCTAGAGGATAATTAATTAAAGGAATCCCTGTCTCTTTAGAATGCCAAAGATCTCATTGAATCCACTCAAAGCTCAAATGCCCTGGGAAGAGTGAGCCCTCAGGGTGGAAATCATTTCTAATTGTCCAATAATTAATTAGAAGAAAGGATATTATAAAAAGAGGTGAATTTATACTTAATATGACTAATTACTCAGTCTTGAACCAAGACACTTATCTTATTCAGACTATCCCTGCCTAGGGCAATCTAGACTTCTACTCAGGACCTCAATGACTAAAACGCATTGGGTCAGATTTTACCAATTCACATTAAGTATAAATTCTTTACCTTTTAATCAAATCTAAAATTTCTCAGTTGGGGACCATCTTGGACAATATTTTATCTCAGTCCTGCATTTCAAGGAATATCTGAATATCTACAGAGGTTTCTTCCTTTTTTTTTTTTTTTTTTTTAGTTTTTTGTAAGGCAATGGGGTTGAGTAGCTTACCCAAGGCCGCACAGCTAGGTAATTATTAAGTGCCTGAGGTTGGTTTTGAACTCAGGTACTCCTGACTCCAGGACTGTTGCTCTATTCACTGCTCCACCTAGCTGCCCCCAGAGGTTTATTTCTAAATGAGAAAAAAAAGAAAGGGGAGGGGCGTCTAGGTGGTACAGTGGATCGAGCACCTGCCCTGGAATCAGGAGTACCTGAACTCAAATCCGGCCTCAGACACTTAATTTCCTAGCTGTGCCGCCTTGGGCAAGCTACTTAACCCCATTTGCCTTGGGAAAAAAAAAACTTTAAAAAAAAGGGGGGAACTTTAGTCCTAATTCAATAATTGACTTAATATAGAAAAGAAATAATAATTTCTCTCAATTGGTTGTCTAGACTTAAGGGATGAAGAAAATGTTATAATTAATTTAAAAGTGACATATGGATACATATTTAGAGAGAATTCTTTTGCATCTAGAAAATATCTTCCACATTGTAGCTACTGGAATCACAAAAAAAAGTGAATATATTTACTTCCCAGAGCACTTCCTATATTTTGTATATACTTTTAAATATACTTTGTCTTTGTGATGAATGATTAGCATTCATTTCTACATTAGTTATAGGAAAGTGAGGAAAGTAGTTTATATCTTACAGAGAAACAACTAGGGAAAATGAGAACAAAAACTAAACTGGTTTAAGCTGAGGAATGTAGACTGCAGGATCAAGTCAATTACAGCTTACTGGGAACAAAAGGAATTCCTCTCTATAGAGATCAAGTGGATAGACTTAAAACAGGAAAATAAGGGACCATAGAATTAGAAGGTTGGTTGAATTAGTGAATGAACTGGCACCAGTCGAGGGGGCGGATGCACACATCTGTGTTATACATTTCAAGGACCTGGCTACCAAATTGTGCAAAAGGAGAAGTTTGATAAGGAATTTGAATCCATGTGAGGAGAGAATTGGCTACTTTGGACAGACCTTTGACTTCTGCAATACACAGTCAGTTGGGGACATAGGAGGGATTTATGATTCTAGAGAGGAGATAAAATGCCAAAATTTCATACCACATGTGTGCCCCATTTCTATTTGGGACACCAGCTCTTAAAGCTGTTTCAATAAAGGATCCTCTTTGTTTCACTAACAGCCATTCTGAGTTTTTTGGCAAGGTAGTTACAGTCTTCAATTAAATTGCAACCTACTTAAGGACACAGGCTATTTGCTTTTTCTTTGTGTCCCAGCACAACATAGTGTCTGAAACATAGTGAACATTCTTAAATGCTTGTGATTGATTGTGCCCAAACCCTCCTTTGGTTAAGTCAAAAAAAGGTTTAGAGATCTCAAACAATCATCAAGATCAGAAAATTTTCCAGCATGACTAGATCTCAATTAAAATTAAATTAAGGAATATTTAACAAAATAAATTAAAAAATTTTGTAATGAAGATAATATCAGTTTGTGAAGATGCAGCCAGAGTAATGTTTCTATATGCATTTGATAACATTGATGTATGGGAAGTGAATCTGAGAAAGTTGAGAAATTGAATGTTTGCATATTATACAGAGAATTTTAAAATAATGCATCTAACTTGAAGACCTAGATAGTTTTTACCTCTAAGCATTATTCAGTGTTGAGAAAAATAGTAATAGCAATTATCTGGAAAATCCAGAATCCCCCTTTTTCTAAAGTCCTCATTTTCAAAACTTAAGGTTGAACATTTTCCTCAAACCTTGTCAGACTCCACCCAAACATAAAGATTCTAACTTGACTGTTATGTTCTAGTCAATCAAGTTGGAAGGAGCTACATCCTTTGTAAAGACACCAGGATCATCTTAGTATGTTTGATCTGCAGCTTGCCACTGGATCCAGATGGCTCTTTGAGAATGAGGACATTCAAAGAAACAAAGAAACAAAAAAAACAACAAGATTGCCCAAAACTGGGGGTCTCTTTGATCAAAGAGTGGCATGACATTTCTCCAAGAGGTTTGCCTCTCATTGGAGTTAGTCTACTTCTCCTTTCATTAATTGTTAACCCATAAGAGTTGAATGTGACTCTTAGGAACATCCACTTTTCCAAGAGCATTATAAGCCTGGAGCTTCCATGATTGGTCTTAGTTCAAGGATGAGATGACAAAATGATCACTCCTTTTAGTAATAAAATACTAGCATTATTAATAAAATGCACAGAAACCCTATTTTCTTGAACTTTTAAAATGTTCAGTATCACATCGGGTGACTAGGTGTCTCCTCAATATTGCATTCAAATTGTTCAAGCCAAAATGATGAAAATTCTAATGGATCTTGATGGATTTGTTAGAATAATTATAATATAAAGACAATGATGATCTGGATCTCATAATCTAAGAGAAGTTAATTATATACAAGAAATTCAGAACTTTATTTGGCATTATCATATATTTAGTAGTTATTTGGATTTTACTTGAATCAATCTGATTTTTCCATCCTTAATGCTGTTTTTGTAATTGATTCATTGATGCATTGCTTGATAATTTCTATTTGCAGATGTTTACTTACCCACCATCCAATCCATCTCTTCCACATTATCCCCATACAATCCATGTTTGCTGGTCTGAAGAAACTTCTCTGTTGTAACAAGTGGTGTGTGTACATGTAAGAAAGAAACGAGGAGGAGGAAAGGCCTGTGTTTGTTCCTAAAATTAAAAATATTATATAAATATATATATATGCATGCTATCTATATATGAATATGTTTTATCAAATCATGAATTGTAGAAAAATTACTAAGGAAGCAACTACATCAAATGATGATTTTAATATTTCTGTAGGTATGCTCAGAAGTCCATTTTTTTATATGTTGCTTAGTTGTTCAGTCATTTTTGACTCTTTGTGACCCCCATTTGGGGTTTTCTTGGCAAAGATATTGTAATAGCTTGTGATTTCCTTCTCCAGCTCATTTCACAGACAAGAAAACTGAGGCAAACAAAGTTAAATGACTTGCCCAGGGTCACATAGCTAAGATCTGAATATTGCTAAAAAGCCAAAATATTTTTATGGAGAACCATTATTTAATTTCTAAGACTCTTTTCATATACCTGGCTAATTCATATAATGTAGACACTATGTTGTGGTTATAGTTTACCTTTTAATAAATGAAACTGCTTCTTTCAGTATAAGGGTGGTAGTTCTTTTGAAGATCATTGGTTGTTCAGTAATAGTGTGGTTTCGCATCAAAAAACAGTCCCCATACTTAATCAAGATATAAAGGAAGTACCATGTCAGGAAAAGTAGGAAACCAATGATGACAATGACTATGATTATCTTCCATGGAATTGGCAATATGCCAGTGAACCTACCAATAGTAAGTGTGAATATAGCTAAGACTATGATTTGAATATAAAAGTAAAGGTTTATCTCCAGTCTTGCACGCTTCTCAGACAATACAGAATATTCACAATCACCCATTAAAGAAAATGGCATTCCATAAAAAAAGTCAAAACCATGGTTCAATGGATGATGACAGTGGTCAATTCTGGATTCACAATTGAGTCCCAGGTGCCATTTTCCTGAAAATTGAATGATAGATTGTTAAAGTGAATTCTATTATCATGATTGATATCTGTAATGGCTACTGTTTTAAACTATAATTGTGGACATCTTGCTTAAGAGAATTCAAAGTCCTTCATAAAATGAAAGTTATCCCTGAATTCTTCAACCTCTGACAAGAATAGAAAGCCCAAAAATTATGGCAATATTTTAAGTTATATATCTCCTATCTAGGATTCTTAGATTATTTCATGAATCTTAGTTAACTTTTGTCTTAAGTTTTAAATAAAAAGTCCCTGAAATGATTTCTTTAGTTGAACCCCTATGGCTGTAGGAAGTCAGGCAAACTATTAACATTGCTATGTTATCCACCTCCAGTGAGAGAACTGAAGAATCTGAATGCGAATTGAAACATAGATTTTGCACTTTCTCTATTTTCTTGGGTTTTTTTGGCAACATGACTAAAAACATAAAAATATGTTTTGCATGACTTCACATGTATAACTGACATATTGAGTTAAGAAGTATGAGAAGAAGAAAATTTTAAACTCAAAGATTTTAAAAAATAAATGCTAAAAATAAATATGCTGCCATTATTAATAAAAATAGAAAATTCTGAGAAGAATCAAAGTTTGATCAATAAGGTAGAGACATAAACTTTTTAAAAATATTTTTATTAAAATATAAATTGGTCTATTCTTTCTAAAAACAATTTGAAACTGTGCTGGAAAAGTAACTAAATTGTTGATATCTGTTTACCAAATATATCTGGTAGGCACATAACCTAAAGAGATCAGAGATAGTACAACATGTTCCATGAATACCAAAATATTCAAAACAAGAAAGGGAAATAATGCAAGTGTCTCCAAATTGGGAAATGACTAAATGGAACAAGAAAGCACATAAAAACAATAGAATGTTATTAATAATAAAAAGTAAGTATGAAGAGTTTATACAAGTTTGGGAAGACTTGCATGAACTGGTAAAGAGCACAATAAGTAACCAGAGAGCAATAAAATTGACCAAAAAAGACAAGGGGAAAAATGACACTATAACATTAGAATTCAGATAAACACAGTGACCAATCTTAACTCAAGAGGATTAATGACAAATCAAATCTTGTCAGAGAAAGTTAAGTATATTCTGGATATAGAATGAAGCATGTATTTTTGGTTTAACCATTGGGTCATTTTGTTTAAGAATGATTAGTAGGTAAAGAAGAGCCTGAGGATATATATACTTTAGAATTCACATAAGTTTAAGGTTTTAAATGATATAATTTATGGCATCTTGATATATTTTATTAAAGGATTCTCACACTTCAAATTTTATCCTTAACTTCAGTTGTTAAACTTTCTTTAAACTATAATATTATAGATGGCATCAAAAATCTACCCACCTATTAGTCCTGTAGCATAGCCTTCTTTTTGTAGTATTTTTGCAAAAGTTGTTTCATTGGAAGGGAGTCCTCCAGATACTCCAGTCCACTGAAGAACTGGAGCACCGTTATGAGAAGTCATGCCTTGGATGAATATGGTTTAAAAGAATATGATACTTTTAAAAGAGTAATTTGTTTTTAATCACCTGACAAAAGCTGCTAATAAAACTTTGAGAAATATTGAAAATCTTATTAGATTTAATGATTAATGTACTATTTTGTTTCAGACAAGAAAAAAGTTGATATATTTCAAAAGATAATTCATTGTTATGCTTTAAATAAATCATAAATAAAAATATGGTCAGTAAATCAATTGTGAATAAGAATTAGAAAATAAACATTTTTACTTTTGCTCAAATTTCATTTTACTCAATATTATATGTAGAACAAACCAAAAGATGCTGCATCACATCATAGGAAGAACCTAATTTCTATTGGAAAAAGACTTGGATTTGACTATTACTAGCTCTATGCCCTTGGATAAATTTGTTCTCTCTGTGTCTACAAAATGAGGAAGTTGGATTATCTCTACTGTCTATCCCAGCTGTAGAGCTATGATGCTAAATCAACTTGATTTCTAAGCTACTTTCTGGTTGAAATATATAACGAGATCTTTCAAGTAACTAAGTTTAAGCTGAAAGTCATGAGAACTGTGTAATAGTATTAGTTCTAATAGACTAATAATGAAATCTTGAGAAAGAACAACTATTAGAGAAAACCACAATAGAAATTACAGTTTGACTAGGAATACTTGAGAAGGGCTTCATGGATGGGGTAATGCCTCATTACCTCTGGAAAATTAGGTCCTTAGATAATCCTAAAGTTCCATTACCTATATCAGGTTTATATTATTCTATGAAATATCTGCATGACCTAAGAGTAAATGCAGAATTCAAGAATATTTATCTATAATACTTAGAAAATAAGAACATTTGACTAAATGTGAAAATAGGATTTATTATTATCTCATGTTCTTTATTTGACATAATTCAATCTCCTCAAAGATAACTATTGTTTCTTTTTTCCATTTAAATTCAACAACTATCATAGTAACTAGTACATAGGAACTTAATAAATAATTGTTGATTGATAGACCATTCATATATCACAATGGACTCAGTTTTTTTTTTTTTTGTATCTTACCTAATTTTTTGTGTTACTTTAACTATTTATTTTGGTTCACCAGTTTTTTCATGTAATGATTTTTTTAGTGGTATCATAAAACCATATTAACATAGTTGGAATCAGTATCCTAGGTCTGTCTTAGTTGTGCTGTATCTACAATATTTGACATTACTTAAAAAATCATTGCTCATATTTTTTATTGTTAACTAAAAGAAAACATGGTTAATTTTATTCAATGCGAAAGTATGTTTCCAATGGCAAGATAATCTACTGTTTGTTTCTTTGGAATAATGAATAGAAAGCATATACTAAATTTATATTACTCATCCCTACAATGTTGCAATCACAACATAGATCACTGTGTCCTTTTAACTGAACCTTTCTTAAAATCTCCTTGTTTGTGCTTTCCTCTTTCAACATTGTATAATTTACTATTGTCTTCTTTACCACCTTCAATGAAATTTTAAGACTATACATTGATAAGCCATACTAGTTTAGATGAAGAATATGGCTATGGCATTGTCTATCATGCATTATGATTCTATTCTGTTCTTGTACAATAAATAAAATTAAATTGTTAAACCAGAAAAATATTCAGAGAAATAAGTCAATCTTTCACTGCATAGAAAATATTCTAGAAGTCTTGGCAGGGCTAAGAAGACTCATAATTCCAGATCTTTGTTTGACAACACCATGTATCAGTGCAGAAATACTCTGGATCTTTAAATAGAAAAGTATGGATATGGCTCAGTAATTGAATTGGGAGAAATTTATATGATCATAGTGGAACAAGAATTTGTGGAAATCTTTTTAAATTCAATTCATTTTTTGTGAAAGCTGTTCTGGTTGTCATAGGTTGGTAGATTAGTGTGACCTGCTAGTATATATAAATGAAAATATTCAGTATTCAGTCCCATGTCATTCTCAAGCACTCAAGGAGATTACAGCTTAAAAGAGTTTTCTCACCTTCCTAGAAAAAGATAACAATGTCATCTTTACTAGGAAGCAGAGTCAATATCAGCAACAGTTCCTAAAAGAAACGCACTGAGACATTTAATTGCAATTGGACATAACAGTATTTAGAACTGGAAGGGGTCTTAGAACTTATTTAGTACAACTTGTTCATTTTACTCACGAGGAAACGGTACCTGAGAGAGCTGGAGTGATCCAAGATCATACAATTAATAAGTACAAGAGCTGTGATGCAAATCTCAATCTTCTGATGAAAAATTCACTGTTATTTTCATTATTTCACACTAATATTCTTATTTGTCAAAGAAGGTGAAAAAAAATCAAGGGCTATTGAGAATGGAAAAAAACCATGACTGATATAAAAAATTTATAATAAGTATGCCAAAAATAAAAATACTTTTATAGGTAAGATTATTTCTGAGATGATTGAATTAAAAAGACATAAAAAGGCAGATGGATTCTCAAGGGAAAAATAGGAAATAAACATTCAGTTTTATATGAGGGCATATTACTTTATTTTGATCCCAACTCTTAAATACCTTGTTATCTTTAAATATTCAAGAACTAGCTCTTTAATGAGAACCTTAAATAATATTTTAGGAAAGGATAAATAGGATTTATAGATGCTGTAATAATCTAAGTAAGTCTCTAACCTGATCGAATAGGGTATCTTCCAGTTAAGAAAGCAGCTCTGCTGGGGGTACAAACCGAAGCTGCTGCTATGTGCTGAGTAAGCTTCACCCCTTCTTTTGCAAGGCTGTCAATATTTGGGGTCCTAATAAGAAAAAATGATAGATTTAATTCAATTTAAAATGCAATATAAATTACATTCATTTGCAAAGGAAATTATTAGAATTGTTTTTTAAATCTTTGTATGTAGGAAAAACATCTTATTTATCAGAAATCTCTTAACCAACACTTTACTTATTTACATAATAATGATTTAAGTTCTTTCTAATGTCTCAATTCTGAGTCATTGTAATTTTTAATAGAATATTCCCAATCAAGGAAATATTAATTCAACTGAAGTATTTATCAAAAAATATTAAATAGATTAGCTAAACTTAGTCAAGGAGACTTCCCTTTATCAGTGTATATCTCAAATCAGTTTAAAGATTTTTTAAAAATGCTTCTGAGAGATTCATTTAAAAATATTATAGCTTATCTTTGAAATTTTTGTCTGTAAAACTTGAGTAGTCTGGTCCATTCCTTTCATCTTTTAGGTACATCATGTATACAGAGAGTAAAATAATTCTTTGTTTCTTACCTCATTGTATTGTTACCATAACAGCCTATGTCTCCAATACCTAGATCATCTGCTACCAAAAGAACAATATTTGGCTTGACTTCCGCTAAACAACTTGATTTTGATGGTTTCAAAATCAGAAATGTTAGCAGTGTGATAGACAGAGAAGTCCTGAAATACAAGATAAATAAAATATAACCAAGGGATATTCTGGAAGCAGCTCATTCCAGCTCTAAAAGTCAACTATTAATAGTCAGTATGAATACTTACACCTTGGAAATTAGCAAATGTAAAAAAATTATGGTTTATTTTATAACTATTGATTTATAGCCTTAAGAAAATAATAGAGAAAACATTAATGCAAATTATACTTAAAAGTGTCTTTTTTTTTGAAGAGCTCAATATTTACAAGTATACCAATGAATAATATCATTTTTCTATAAGGATTATTCCATTTTTCCTAAAAAAAGTCTGTGTGTGTGTGTGTGTGTGTGTTCGTATGTGTCTGTGTGAGTTATCTTCAAGATAAAGAAAAATGACTTCTCTGAATGTGTATATGGTTTGAAGCACCACATTTTAGGAAGGACGTTGACAAATCAGAGTTCCTTCAAATGAGAATGACTAAGATGGAGACTAGAGAATAGATTGTATATGACATTTTTTCAGGAGTTGATATAATTTAGATTAGAGAATATTAAAGTATGAGGGAACATTATAGCTGAACTCAAATGTTTTATAAGTGGGGAAAATGGATAAAATTAGTTTTGCTTGGCTTCTGAGAGTCAAGCTATGAGTAACAGACTTTGCATAGAGTTATGTTTAAAATGAAGCAAAAAACTCCAAATTTTTAATACTTTTAGGCATCAAAAATGTTGACCCAGCTATTTCAAGAAGTAGTTGATTCCCTCTTCTCCTCAGAGATCTAATGAAGGCTGGGGTATTTGCTTTTCAGAAATGTTTAAAAAGCCCTATTCAGATTCTAGTCAAGCTTTCTGTACTCTGATTTTGTTTACAATTTCAAGATTTCATGAATTTTTTTTCTATTTATGTGTTAAACAAAGTGTAAAATTTATATGAACTGAAACAAATGAAGTAAGCATATTTACAATCATACCATAGCTTAGTAAATGTTAGACACAACTACTACACTAAAGATAGACACAACTACTACAACTATGTATTTAGAAAGATCCAAAACAAAAAAGACTACATAAAAATGAATGCCTTGAAATTATAATAACTAAATTTGGCCTCAAAGGGGATATTTTAAAATGAAATCTCCCTCTTCTTTCTTTGTAAATATGGAGAACTGTGGATGTAAAAACTACCAGATTCAGATGGCAAGTACTAATTGTGTTGAATCTCTTTTCCATTCCTTATTTTTTATTCTTGTAAATGATACTTCTGTGGATAGGGGGAAAGGGAGAGATATATTTGGAGATGGAAGTAAATTAAAAACAGTATATCTATAAAAACATCAAAAATTTATGGTTTTTAACTAATTTTGCAGAATGACTATAGTAATAATATGAGAGTCTATTTTCAGATGATCATATTGGCTACTGATTGGAAACTTTATTCAGGGATTTGTAAGGAAACATACTTCTGGGATTTTTTTCCAATTAAATAACACATAATTCTTCTTGGATATTTGTAAAACTTAATCAGAATTGAAGATGGCAAATGAGAAAGAAAAAGTCACTTTTTAAGAAAATTATTTATGGCAATGGGGTTAAGTGACTTGCCCAAGGTCACACAGCTAGGCAATTATTAAGTGTCTGAGGTCATATTTGAACCCAGTTCCTCCTGACTCCAGGGCTGATGCTCTATCCACTATGGCACCTAGTGCCCATGAAGAGTCATTTATTACCGTTGAATAATAAAAACCTCTGATACCTCTTCTAAAATTATTAACTAATTTTAATTTAGCCTTTGAGAGAAGAAAGAATGACTTTTTTATTTATTTTTGATGGGAGTGTAAAATCTCTCAAAAACGATAGTAATTAGTGTTTTGTCATTATTTATATTATAGTAAAAGACAGTATTATCTATGGAAACTTTGAAGTGAATGGAATTACGCCTTCTTGCATCTGTCAACAGTTACCAGTTGTTTAATAGTTCTCCAGCTCCTAAACATTTGTAAGTCATTGGAGTTTTATAACCCTGTATTTTAAGATGGTCTGAGGTATGACTCACTTAGAGTTTATATTTTATTTTTATTTTAAGGTCTAGGAAGTAATAATTTGAAATATACACACCCTTTTCTAGATACTTAAGACATTCTCCTGATGATGGAATATACCCACTTCATCAAAACATCAATACAATAGAAAGGTAAAGAAGAAAATAATCCATAAGTAAGAATATCAAACATCTTACCAAAAATTTTTCAGATGTAGCATGTTTTCTGCTTTATTTGGAAGAAGAAATCAGGGTTCTGTTTTTTATATCAGAAGCAAAAGAAACAAAATACATAAAAATCACCAAGGAATAAAGACACATAAGTAGAAATTTTAGTTAAGCATGATTCCATTCCTTCACCCACAATGCTTTCCCTCTCCCATTCTCAGTATCAGGGATTTTCTGGTAGTTTTTAGTTAGGCAGTTTAAAGAGTCATAGAAAACTCTTGCAGAAAAAAAAAACAAAAAAAAAATTCCCTTTCTTAATGAAAACCTAAATGAAAAAGGTCAGTAGATTGGAAGAATCAAGAATGAGCAATAAAGAAAAGTTTTAGATGACAAAGAATTAGCTTTAAACACTACATAGAAGACTTAAATTATTTAATATTTATGTTGTTTCATGGTGGCTATATTAGTGGGTAGGAAGTAAAGTAAAATTCCCAAGACTTTTATTCAATTAGAAAAACTTCTAGATATAATGATTTTAATAGACTTTGAGAAAAGCAAGTGATGGGAGGTTTCCATTAAGAGAAAGGTGTTTCTTGCTTTCGTTTATTGAGCATCTATGAGCAAGTGATTGTTCAAGGGATAAAAACATCATGAAGTATGAAGTGTGTGAGTGAGAGGGATAACGGAACTCAACTCTTTCCAGAGCTAAAGTACTTTCTGAGTACTTGTAACACTGGTCACCAACATTTTTCAATGGAAAAGCAACTCTAACATTTATACAATTCAGATTGAATCATGGTAAAATTCACAGTTTATCTTTTATGCTAGTTAATGACCAAATACCGTATATAAAGAAGGTGATCTTCCAAAGTTCTGTTTTGATGTGAACAATGTCATTTGAGAGGTATTTAAAATATGATTGGTGTGAATGTAGTACAAAACAAAATGAAATAAAACAAATGAACAAAGAATAAAGGATTTTCCTCCCTTCATTTCAGAACTGGGGGAACAATAGGTATAAAATGTCACTCATTCTGTCATTGTTCTCAGTCTGTTTATTCAATTTGCTAAATAGCTCCCTCTCCACCCATCTCTTCTTCCTGCCCTCTTTGTTACAAAATATGAACACCTGAGGTGGGGGAAGGAACACTAAGAAATTAAAGATGAGTAAAAGGCCAAGAAGGAGCCTGCAGAAAGGCCTAATGGGCTGTCACTGATTCTAGTAGCAATCTAGTGAATTTCCTATGTAGAGAAAAGCCAATAGGCCCAAACCTTAGTTAGGAATTTATAAAACTCAGACCATGAGTAAAGAAAAGACTTAACCCTGATTAATTCATTTTGAGACCACTGAACAATTTCAGGGCACCAGTGTGAGCGGTGAAAATAGAAGTATATATAAAAAGATAGAAGTTCGGTTTCCCATTCCCATCAGAAGTGTGCAGATCTCAGAAATATGAAAAAGTCTCATAGATTTATCAGGGCTGTTCAGAATGCAGCCTGCAGCCCACATGGTGGCCATAGTACAACTTTATGTTGGCCCTCTATGAGTTTACTAAATGATTTAATAAACTAAGCCAAACTACTTCAGAGCTCTCACTAAAATGACAAATCAAAATATATTGTCCATCATTCATTAAAAATTTTTAAAAGCAAGGTTGGATCACCCTGGATTAGATACCATTTGACAGTTAACATAGCACAAAGAATAAAGGGCTAGACCTGGAATCTGAGAGAGGAGTTCAAATCTGACCTCAGACAGTAGACATATAACCTTGGGCAAGTCATTTAGTTTCAGGTTGCCTCAGATTTTTTCATCTGTAAATTTAGGAACAATAATAGTAGTTACCTCCAAGCATTGTTTTGAAAATAGAGTAATTTTTTCTGAAAGTTTATTATTATTTCTATATTCTTATTATTTTTATTCTTGTTATTAGGTAAGAAGCCCAAGTAGTCTTAAGTTTGATTTGTCTTTTGGTAGTGATTAGATTCTCCAAGTGGTAATTTTCTCATTTTTTATTGGGCAAGGTAGACACAACTTGTTTGTTGGGAAAAAAAAGAAATCCTTTGCTTCACGTTTTTCTCGTTTAACTCTAAACTAGAACCTTTTAAGAAAAGGAACTTAAATTTTAGGTTTTTGGTTAGAAAATCTTTGAGAATACAGCACAGAAGTGAAAATCTTTTCAGACTAACCACTTCCTCTCTTTTTCATCCTTGCAATACCTCTCATTCCCAGATATCATAGAGTTAACATGCAGTCATTTGTATGATAGAGTATATACTATTGTTAAATAAATTACATGCCTTTCTTAGTACCATAAACATCATTAGGGAAATTCCAAAGTAAAATGGGACCAGAAAGAGGAGACAGCAGAGGAAGATAATCTGAAAAAACTGAAAATAATGGAAAATAAATTCAGATGAAATAGATCTATGACATAATTCTACACCACATTTTAGTTATATCCATCTCTTGTTTTCACTTCACATCGTTACATCCATCCCTTACCAGATTTCGCAGTCTTCATTCCTCAATCCAGTCATTTTTCATCCTTCTCTAAACTTGTTACTGCTTTCCCTTATTTCTTTTTGTAGCTCTTCCCTTTGCTTACACTCCCAGGTTTCTTAATACCAAAGCCAGACTAAAGGATTCCAGGGGTGAAGCATGGATTTCCCCTTTCATGGTCCTTTAAAGTTTGACACATCTTTCATTGAATATGTTTGCTAATGTTGATCTCCCTAAACACTATTCCTCCTTCCCACAAGTCTGTTCTGAGCTCTGTAGGAGGTTTCTTCTTGGAAGTCACAGGACAAGATCTCAAAGGCAGAAACTGTATTGTTAATCAAGTTTATGAGAAGTAGAAAACATAAGAGAGAGGAAACCTTGAGCTAGCATGCCTCATGATTGTTTAATGAAGAGGATAAGACATTGAATTTTGATTTAAGAAATTAGAACTTAAATCCTGTCTCAGATACTCACTATCTGTATCACCCTGGGCAAATCATTTAATCTTTCTCATTCTCATTAACCTCAACTGTAAATTGAGGGAATGGGACTCAGTGATCTCTAATGTAACTTCTAGTTCTAAATTAATAATTATATTATTTGCCTTGGGACATTCATATTTCATAAGAGGGGAATTTGGGGCAAGACCAGCATAAGCAAATATATTAACTGACCATCTAAGTACTTCTTCCCCAAAACCTTCTTTGTAAAATCTTCTGTATGCCTGAGGCAAAAAAATCTGAATTTCTTGCTCCAGGATAGAGAGAAACTGACACCTCAAATTTCCTTCCATTCTTCCTTGTCCTTCTCCCTGCCCCCCAACACACACACACACACACACACACACACACACACACACACACACACACACACACACACACACACTCCCTCTCAATCTCTGACTGTCTCTTGTGCTCTCTTTCTCTCTCTCTCTCTCTCTCTCTCTCTCAAATAAGTCTAAAACAACAAACAACTTTGGTTACAAATCTTTTGTCAACATAAAATTCTCCCAAAGGTCTCTTAGAGTAATGTTTCAGCTAAAGCCTGCATTTGATTTAATGACTTGGATTTATAAAGAGAGATTTTATAATTTTCTCTAGTTTTGTAACATTTCCAAGGAGCGCTTCCAAGAAACTGTAAAACTCTAGTGAATTGATTGGTCCTTCCATATGGCCTTAATTCCTGTACACATATGCACAACAGATTGAAAAAGTTACTTAAAGATGCCAGATACCTGCATTGGCGGCTATCACAATGCTACGTAGATCTGTGTTGGGCTTCATTCACTCCAAATGTCTCAGAGAAATGAATGCAGCCACATCCCTTGCCACAATCTCAGAATTCTCTGGTGGTTTCAGTCATTGACCAAAAAAGCACAGTGCAGTCAGGATGGAGCACGCATGTGCATTGCAAGGTGGCCTGAGGGGAAATCATTTTTCAAAAGAACCAAGTTTGGTTGCACTAGGCAGACCTGAGGAAAGTAAATCTCCAGTGTATGCTTTAATCCTGCTGCAATTTTTCTATTTCACTTCACCACAGACGACCACTTCTTATCGTTTATAAATAGTAACAAAAATTTTTGAGGGCTGTTAGTAAAACAGTAAGTCTTTCATAATTAAATATTAGTTTTAAATGTATCCTGGCATTTGCCCAGATTCTGAATCCAGCATGTCTGGCATTTCCCCAAAACTGGAAAGTAGTTGTACATAAACTGTTTCCTTGCAATGAACTGGCAAATAACTATTCTTTAATTTCACATTCTCTCTCTCTTTTTCCCTGGCAACTGATCTTAGAAAGTAAGGGAAGAAAAGTACTCAAAAAGTGAAAGTTCATGCCAGATTTTATAAACACACACACACACACACACACACACACACACACACACACACACACACACACACACACCCCAAACACCATTTTCTTTATTCACTAGTCAAGTGAATGATTTGATATTCATGAATAGGCCCTAAATTTCAGGCATTTTGAAATGAAATTTTAATTTTATAATAAACATTATGTAAGCCACTACATAATTAATCATGAGATAGTAACCAGGTAAGTTTTTTATAAAATTCTAAAACAACATACTTTACTACATAAAGTTCTTTTCCTGTTACTTTTTGGCAACATGCCATCCCTTATTCTGTGGTGACTGAGAAAATCTGGCACCATTGGGATGGACAGTAGTCAATTATCACTTTAGGATGTTGGTTTCTTTTACAGCTCCAAATACCGCACTCCCAGAAAGCTCCAGATTATTCATTCTGACAATAGAGCCTTCCCTGCTACTATAGGTATCATATATCTGGATAAGTTCCTAGAAGAATGTATTAAGATCTCAGCTGCTCTCTGACTCGGGCTGAGAATAACAGCTCTCTTGAATGATTAGGTCAATGAGATATTCATTAATCACCCATATCTCTAAAATCATACCTTTGAGTTACTCCATAAATGTTTGCTCAGAATTTCCTTTTAAGCACCTTTAGAAACTCCATAGAAGTGGTGTGATATAGTGAAAACTGAGGGACCTGGGTTCAAATCCCATTTCCAGTGCTTGTTAGCTATGTGATTGTGATCTAAGTCTCCTTTTCCTTGGTTTTAAAATAGGAATAGAAAACTTACCCTGGAGTCCAAGAAGATGTGGGTTCACCTCTGACAAATACCAGCTGCTTGAACCTAGGACTTTTACTGCTAAGAAGTATTGATTAAAGGAGTTTACTAATCCAGAGTTCCCTATTAAAATTATGTGAGTGGGGGTGGTAGAGGGATCACCTTCACTCATTAGGATTGTTTTGAGGCTCATATGATATAAAATATATTGAATGCAAAGCAGAGTTTAAAGTGCTACATGATAATATGTATTGCTTGGATCAGAAATTCTTGCCCCTACTCCAGAATCTTTCTTTTATTTACTCATAAATATAATAGACAAATAGACACCAATATAAACTTTTCTGTATACAAAGAATTACAGAAATGGTTAACTATATATTAAACCTCAAAACTTTAGTATATTCATGCTTTTATAAAAAAGGATAACATTAATTCAATACATAAGTTCCAAAATTTTCCTCCTTGTGACACAAGCAGGAATTTCATTTTCTTTTCTGTTGTGAATTTTTATACATTTCATGCATACTCTTTTTTCCTTTTTCCTTCATTTCCCCTACACTTGGGAAAAATTCTTCTTAGCAAGAAATCAGCATAATCAAACAAAATAAATCTATACATTGTTAGACATGTACAAAATGCATCTTGCATTTGTCATTTGGCCAGTCTATTCTTTGAATGCCTCACATCCAAGGTCATCTCCAGTCATCCTGATTCATAGCTGGCCTCTGGATCCAGATGGCTCTGGAGGAGAAAGCAAGGCTGGTCATAGCACAGCCCCGCCCCATTCAAATCCAATTCATGTGCTTGTCATGATTCAAGAATGATGAACAAAAAACCCATCATTACTTCATTAAAGAAAGGTGGAACACATGCTATATAATGTGTCTTCTGGACAATTCTGTCAATCTATTGAAGAGATCACAGATAATCTATCAAGGGATAGCAAAGAAAAGAAGGCATTTATAAAATCATCGAACTCTAATTTAGGACTGTCTACCAACCTGCTTTTTACTTTTGAGTCTCTAGGTCCTTTTTCTGCCACCCCTACTGGTCCTTCAGTTCACCAGAACTTCACTCCTGAAACTTCATTAGTGCAATGGGATCACTTAGCAAATAATGTCAAACTCTGGGGACTGCTTTCCTTGCCAGGAATCCAGGTTTAATCTTCAGTCATACTCTCCTCCTTCAGTCATACTCCCTCACCTGATTCATCTATTCCTTTAGAAACTAAAAAATTTAACTCAGGGAACTATTAACTAGAGAACTATTTTCCCTTATTTAAGAAATTCTTATTTACATAAAGGTTATTAGAAAAAAGGTTTATACTTTAATCCAAAGGGTTTTGAGGAAATCTCTCTATTGCAGTGAACCTTTTCATCTATTGTTCATACTTTATTGTATTTGTATTACACTGTAGATAGGAGTCCTCTGAGCTTAACACTGCTGACTTTGTTTTTCCACAGGATTTATTAAATAAATATACACTCTAACTCCTGAAATCTGTTTATTTACCTAAACTCCTAAATTTACTTAGATTCCATTTGTTCTCTTAATCCTTTGGGATTGGATTCATTGGGGGTGTTTTATAGCTGACAGATTTTAACAGTATGCATTTTCATCCAAGGAAGTTAGTATCAAATGTCTGCCTGACAGAAAAGATGGAATCCAAGCCCCAAAAGAAGTGTGAGAAGGATCTCTCAGCATAACTAAATGTTGCCCTTGAAACTGAAAACTCAGAAGGGAATAATATATTTGAGAAAATTTTTAAGGTGGAATTGACAGAATTTAGCAACTGACTGGATGAAAACCAGAAATTAGAGGTTTATAGTCAGAAATTGATCATCTCACCTGCTCCTACCTAAATCTTGAATGGTAGAAAGGAGGAAGGAAGCAAATAGACATTTTTTAAGTGATAGTACATGCCAGTATAGTGCTAAATTCTTGACAAATATTATTAGCTCATTTGATCTTTACAAAAACCCCAATGAGGTAGGTGTGATTACCACCCCAATTTTACAACTGAGTAAACTGAAGCAGGCAGAGGTTAAAGGCCTTGTTCAGGTTATATGCATATAAACATGTTAGTCTAATTTTGGACACTTTGATTCATTAAAAATTTCTTCTTTATGTTGTGTTTAAATCTGTCTTTTAACTACTTTGACCTTTTTTGTACTAGTTGTTGTTTTCTGTAGTCAATTAATTAATTAATATTTATAGATAACAATTCTTTGAATACTTGAAAATAGCTTTTCTTTTCCTTTTCTTCATATATATCTTTAATTTTACAGGATAAATATATCCAGTTCCACAAACTGAACCTTGAATAACATTTTTTCTAAACCCATTACCATTCTATCTTTTTGTAGAAACATGTAGATTTGTTCATTTTACTTCTTAAGTGTGATGCCAACAATGAGACAAAACTGATATGATCTTACTAGGGTAGAATCTAGCAGAATGAATATCTCCTTTATGGAGATAATTACCTGAGTAATCAATGTGGAACAAAGTCTGTAAATATGTATATATATATATGTATATATGTATATATACTTTCAATTACTATGTGGTTATTGCCCATGTACCTTTCACAAAATCCATCCTATATGGTAGAGGCCTTTTACAACTCGTTTCAATATTTTATGAATTTCAGTGCAATGATTGATTGACTATCTAGTAATCCTTACTCTTGTTCTGACTTGAAGTTTTTGATTATAACTTTTAAGGTATTTTTGAGCATTATTGGAAATATGCTTCAATCTAAGTGGGCCCATCACATATATAGTATATATTTATTGTGGTTCATCTGTAACAATTTTTTAAACTAATTTTATTTAAGTCAATGGGACTAAGTAACTTGCTCAAAGTCACACAATTAGGCAATTATTAAATGTATGAGGTTGGACTTGAACTCAGGTCCTCCTGACTCCAGGGCGGGGACTCTATACACTGTTTCACCTACCTGCTCCATGCAACAATTTTTAAGAGACTGAAATGTCCCAGAGTTTGAAACCAAAAAATAATGTCATGGAATATATTTATATTCAAAGTAGAACTGAAAGAATATTGTATATAGAAATAGTGAAATTATTTTAAGAACTACTTTGACTTTTATACCCAGATTAATTACAAAGGACAAATGAAGGATGCATTCTACTTCTAGAGAAAGAATTGATAAATAGAAGTATGTACAGAATGATTTTGCATCTGTATATTTATACATCCTTACTATATATTATATATATAATATATATATATATATATATATATATATATATATGTACATTTTTGTGCCTAATGGTAGCCATCTTTAGGGTGGGGGGAGGGAAAGGGATAAAAGAATTTACATGATAACTTCATTGCACATTTTAAAGGTAAAGAAATATGATCATAATAGATTTGAAGTTTCACATACATCATCTTTCTATTATTATGCTTCATTATGGTAATGTTTTATCCCATAAATTAAAAATCAAATAAATTTAAAAATCAAAATATCTGTTTTATTTTTTAAAATTTTATTTTTATTTATTTACTCATTTTTTATGAGGGAGCAAAAGAAGTGATCATCACAAACACTAATGAGTAAGCTATGGGGCACCATGATCTGCCTGGAGCCAAGAAGACATGAATTCAAATCTAGTTTCTGATCCTTACAAGCTGTGTAATCCTGAGTATGTCACTTCATCTCTGCTTCAGTTTCCTCATCTATAAAATGGTAAAATGGTGCTAATAGTAGCACTTCTCCTCCAAGGTTATTATGATGATCAAATGAAGTAATATTTGTAAAGTTCTTTGAACAGTATCTACTACATACAATAAAGAGTTATATAAATCTAAGTGCTATTATCCTTATTCATCAGCTTATCAATGAAATCCAAGCCATTCTCTTCAATTCTATGCCCAATTCATTGTCCATCTATGCTTTCTGCCTCAGGTACATGACTTGGTGTACTAACTCAATGGGCCACCCATCAAACTAAACTTTCTGTCAGTTCGGACAACAGATGTACTCTTCCTTCTATCAGAATATCAGTAAGATTTTCTTTTTCTTTTTTTGAATGACCATGGCTAGCATTGAAGATACCCGATATTTTCCTGGAATTTGGTGCAAACAATACACTATCAATCACAAGAAGTAACACCTGAATCTGATTCTATCTTATAAGTGATTCCTTCTATATTTTGATTGTGTATGGGGTATCTCAAATGGGAGTGGCAAATATCTTGGAGGGATGGATATCTCCTTGTTTTATGCCTCATTTGAAATTAATAATCATAAGGCCAAATGAAAGTTCTATATGATTTCCTTGCTATGATCCAATATATTTTCTCCCTTCTATTCAATTCTCGGGCAACTTTGTGGATCAGTGGATTGAGTACCAGACCTGGACTCAGGAAGACCTGAGCTCAAATTTGACTTGAGCTACTTATTAGCTATGTGATCTTGGGAAAGTCACTTAACTATATCAGAGTTTCCTCCTCTGTAAAATGAAATGGATAAAGAAATGACAAACCATTCCAGTATCTTTGCCAAAAAAATTCCAAATGGCATCACAAATCATTATACACAACTAAAATAAATGAGAAATCACAGTATTCAATTCTGGGTTCAATGTCCCAGGTCATTCTTCATCTTTTCCACAGAAAATTTCTGCTGAGTAACCTAATATAAGAGTAACTTAAAGCAAAGATGTAAAACTCAAACGAGAGTCATTTCGACTTAGATAAAACTTTATCTATTTTTTATTATAAATTTAAACATTGGAAAATATTTAACACTTTTTTCTTTTTTTTGCAAGGCAATGGGGTTAAGTGATTTTCCCAAGGTCACACAGCTGGGTAATTATTAGATGTCTGAGGTCAGATTTGAACTCAGGTAAACCTAACTCCAGAACATGTGCTCTATCTACTACACCACCTAGGTGCCCCTATGTAACACTTGTTAAACATTTCCCAATTACTTTTGATTTCTTTCAGCTACACTTACAAATTTGAACAAGGGTAAAACTTTCAACTACATGTCATAATGTGAATAATATGCATCATGTAAAGAGTGAAATATATTCTAGTTACCTAGGGGTACATTGGATAAGGTGCTGGGCCTAGAGACAAAAAGATCTGAGTTCAAATCCAACATTAATCTCTTGCTGGTTATATGACCTTAGGAAAACCACTTAACCTTTCCCTTCCTTCCTTAATGGGGGTTTAAGATACCTCCTAATAAGGTCTGTTCTGTCCATATCAGATTAATGAATATTTTCTCTAATGGAATGAGCCCTTTTTTTTTTTCCATTTTCTGTTTTCATTTTTTTCATGCACATTAAGCAGGAGTGATAGCATTTCTTTGTTCTTCTTCTTGCTCTGAACATAGTGAATAAAATACTTATTAAAGTTCTAACATCTATTCCAATTCATAGCTCATCCTGGGTTTTGACTTTCTGATACTATATTGTTGTTGTAATTGTTCTAAAGTTAGTAATAAGTAAAACAACAACAATAAAAATAAGTGAGTAGTTCTGGCAAAATGCTGAAATGCATGACTATGATAAACTCAGTTTCTTCAACACCTCAAATTAGCAATAAATATGTTAAATCAACCAAGAGAATAACAGAAACAAAGACAAAGGAAAGTCAAGAATTTTCACAGTACAAAACTTGCATAAAAACTGACTGATAAAGAAAGGAATCAGCAAACAGAAGTTTCCAACAAAATGAATGAATAAAAGGAAGTAAAAGAAAGCAAAGAAGAAATCTCCAGAAGGGAAATATTGCAAAAAAAAGCAAAATCCTAGAAGAGAGAAAGAAAATAATGTAGGAATCTTAAATGTGATTGCGAATGGTGGTAAATGGCTCAATAAGCAATATAAAGGAAGCGATATAATAAGTGATATAAAGGAAGAACAAGTAATTAAAAAATACAAGAGGAGGAGCCTATAAATCAGGATCATTAATCTTCTTTTAGATGTCATGGAACCATTTCTTAGCTTGTGAAAACCTATTTATCCTTCTCAGAATAATATTTTAAATTCACAAAATAAAATTCATTGTATTACTAAGGACAAATTATGTTGAAATATAGATTTGGCTAAGTTTTTTTTACAAGAATACGAAAATCAGCAGAAGTGGTAAGATAAGGTAGACAAAACTGAAAATGAGCAAGTAATAAATTAATCTTTTAAATGAAAAAACAGCTATTGTTTCTTTCAATACCCATTGTAAAAGGCTCAAGAATTTAGTGAAAATTGTATAGAAGAGAAACAAACTAAGGAACAAAGTGCAGAGGAGAAAAGATTCTAAGAGGAAGAGGTATACAATAAAGAAGAGTTAATAATTTATGGAATGGGGTCTCAGAGGAGATGGTGGAGGGAAGAGAGCAGGACTAGAATGAGACAAGGGAGTAATATGGTGGAGGTGAATGTGGATAACAGAAAGGAGAGTAGGGATTGGTGAGAGGCATAGCTTACTCTTAGGTAGCAGGCAATTTCTCTTCATTCACAAGAACAGGAGAAAAGCTGGTGGGAATCAACAGGCATAGATTTTTAGACTGGTAGCTCAGATCTCAGCAAGTGATAGGACATTCTTTGCCTCAACTCTTCCTTGTAATGAGTGTCTCTTTTCAGTTTCACACTGCTTATGCTCACACTGCTTATCATCAGGCAGCCTTGTGGACAGAGGAGGCTCTACCCTCTGTGGGAATGAGATTTCCTCCACATGTTCTTGGGGAATGGGGAGGAACTGGGCCTCTTCCCCTGTGCTTCATGAGTTGTGAAGGATTACAGAAGCACACATTTGTTCTTCCATTTTTTACAAATAATAAACTATACAAATTCAATATACTTAGTCTGGATCACTTTTCTATTCTTTTGGCTTCACTGTAGGAAATATACTTTGTGGAAGTTTTTCCATGAGATTAATTTTTCTCTGTACCAAAAGAAAATTTATCAATTAAAAATTAAAAAATACCCAGTACTATGTGGGATAAATAAAGGCTGTTTTAATCAGCTTCAAAAGACATTCAAATAATTAAAAAATATGATTATACATAAAACATAATATTGCCTATAATTTGTATAATAAGGTAAAATTAAATTTATGCAATAAATGCCATATTTGATTTGGGGTCTTTTTATTGTTTGGGGGGTAATTTAAAAAATTGTAATTATCTTTACTTTTATAAAACTGTGAAATTTCACATTTTCTATCTCTTCATGTTTCTGTACATTTGTCATTTTAAAGGTATAATTAAATAGTACTAAAGGCAACTAGATGGCATAGGGTATGCAATTGGGAAGATTTCTTTTCCTGAATTCAAACTTGATGACAGACACTAACTACCATACTAGTTGATCCTAGGAAAGTCATTTCACCCTGTTTAACTCAGTTTCCTTATCTGTAAAATAAACTGGAGTAGGAAATGGCAAACAAGTCCAGTATCTCTGTCAAGAAAACTCTTAAAAAAAACTCTAAATGAGGTCATGAAGAGTTGCATACAACTGAACACAACAACTATATATCCATATATTATGATTCAATCATTTTCCAATAATCAAATAAAAATATGTTAATTCTTTTGCTATCAAGATAAAGCTATTATGAATGTTTATGTATATAAATATTTTTTCTTTTTAGTAGTTGTCTCTAGATATACTTCTTTCAGGGAGAGTATGAACAATTTTGTAGCTATTATGCATAGTAATATACTGTTTTCTAAAAATATTGCAGCAATTCAGAATTCTACCAATGGCATAAAAATGTCTTTGTTTTTCTAGAGGAAGAGTAACATTAAATTTTGTCACCGATTCTATTTTTACTTCTGTTTTGCATTCTCCTTTATTTATCTCCCCATGTTGCCATGCTTTATACATGGTTTCTTTGAATTTCAGTAGTTCAATGACATTGCTCTTCAATAATACTGATTTTTTACTATCTACCCCTTTTTCTACTCAGAGAAAAAAAGAAGATAGGATGGTATATTGTAGAGAGATGGAAGAAAATAGTGGAGAGGAAGCTTCAGAAGAATCAAAAGAGAAAGTGGATAGTTGAATGATGGGCAAAGAGGATTAAAATAAATGGAAAAGACAGATATTAGATTGAGATAAGAAGCAAAATTAAGAAAAATAGAGTTGCTTAAATCTGGTAGCCTTTATTTCAGAATAGTAGAATGTGAAATCATAAGTGTGAGTGTGAAAATTTGGTGACTCAAAGAGAGAGAAAAAGATCCAAAGTAATCACTATAAATTATCTAAAGAGAGGTCTGGGAAAGAATTTAACTGGGGACTTTGAGACTTCCTTGACAAAAGCTTTAAGAAAGTAAATGTCCTTTACACTTCTTTTTAAACCTGCTACTCAGTTTAGTCAACTTAATCAAGCAGGAAGATCTGCAAATTCACACTATTCTTGATTAAGGGAGTAGCATGGTCTGATTTATCCAGGCTTTAGGAACATCTATTTGGCAACTCAGATACTCCGCATTGTTGCGGGAGGGGTCTGTCTGACCCTCCAGCCACCGCCCTCTACTTACCTTAAACCAAGGTCTTCAGACCTTGGGGGAGGGGAGAAAAAACCAGGCAGAGCACCCGAGGAGAGGTTCACTTCTTTATTGATGTTACTAAGAATCCCCCAGAGCCTTTCTGAACTATCCCTTTTATCCCCAGACCTAACTCCTCCTAGTAGGTGGTCTTGCTCCTCCTGAGTTCCCCCTGAGGGTGGAGCCAACCCATACCGAGGCCATCCCAGTACCGGAAGGCAGGTTCTGACCTCTGGGCATCTCAACGTTCCTCTCGGGGGACCCAGTCCAGAGCCGCCCCTAATAACTCCCCCTTTTTGTTTAAACAGGGGTCTTTGCCATCCAATGGCGAGGAGCCAAAAGGTCTGCCTTAATCGCCTCAAGGGATCGTAGGATAATGTCTCGTAATAGTTTCAAAAGGCACGGAAGGAAAAAGCACACTACAATAAGAACTCCTACTGCAGGTATTAGGGAATACAACCATCTAAATTTAAGGGTACCTGCAAACCAATTTAAGAATGACTCTTCTCGGCCAAATTCACCAGGCCCAAAACATCCCCGATCCCATCCCTCCTGGGGCGTAACAACTTTTCCCCAGACAATACATGATACATTTTGTTCATCAGAGAATCAGCGGGGAACAATGCAAAGTCCTCTGCTTTGACAGGTAGGCATTCCCTGTTCATCAGCAGTTCTTCAAGTGGGTGAAGTCAGATTGTACCATCTCCCGCCTTTGCCCCAGGGATGCGTAGCCCGTGTTAGTCCCGGAAGAAGCTGCAACAGGAGGATGGTCGCCAGGATGTCATGTCTCCTTATGTTCCTCTGTGCCCCAGGGCGCTTCCAGCCTCGATGTCCCCGCCGTCTCGATGACACTGGTCTCGGTAGAGACTTCTCGCACCCTCCGGATTGGCACCCAGATCTCCTTGTCTTCTCCATCTGGCAGTATGGAAAGAAATCCCTGACCTCTGCACTGTACTATTCCAGGCCCCTGCCACTCGCCTATTGGATCTCTCCAAAAGACTGTGGTTCCTGTTAGGCAGGTACGGGGAGCCTGGGGCAAGTTTGTCTTGCCTGAGCTCTGGGTGTTGACACAACAATCCAAACCTCCTAAATATCTCATAGCAGAATTTGTGCCATCATCACGGAAATGCAAAAAATTTATGGTATATAGAGCTAATGCTAATTCACCTCTAGTTATCTTACGCCTATCTCCCCCTTTTTGTTTAAGCAGAGTAGTCTTTAGTGTGCGATTTGCTCGTTCCACTATAGCTTGGCCTGTAGGATTGTAAGAAAGGCCAGTGATATGATGTATGTTGAACTCTGCACAAAAGGTCTTAAACGAGGAGGAAGTATAGGCAGGACCATTGTCTGTCTTTAAGGCTCCAGGGACTCCAAAAACCGAAAATTGTGTATATAGATGGTCAATAGTGGCACGTGTGGTCTCCTTGGGTTGTATAGAGGCCATGATAAAATTAGAAAAAGTGTCAACAGAAACATGAATTAGTATTGAGCCCATGTATGTAATGTCCATCTGCCATAATGCATTAGGGCAATCCCCACGGGGATTCACTGCTAATTCTTTGGGAGGTGGGCGAAAAGGGGCACAAGCGGAACACCGCTTGACTATTTGTCGGGGCTGTTCTTTAGTGAGCCCCTAAAGATTCCTTAACGATCGGGCAGAAAGATGGTATTTTTGGTGGGCTAGCTGAGCTGGTATAAAAAGTGAACCAATCAATGCTTTATCAACAATTGAATTCCCATAATAGATTGGACCTGAGACTGATTGATGAGATCGTATATGCATAACATAAATGGGGTATGTGTGTTCCAATAATGACTGTTGGACCACAGAAAGCAATGTAGCTATTGTAGATTTCCCTTGAATCATAGCGTCAGGCAATTTCATGAGAGCCTGTGCACAATATAAACTATCAGTTATTAAATTTATAAGCTCAGCAGGACATAATAAAAGAGCTTGATGAATAGCATAAAGTTCATTTTTCTGGGCTGAGGTATATGGAGTATTGAACACTTTTAATATTTTGTATCTAGGAATGTAAACCGAGGCCTTAGAATGCTTAGTGGCATCGGTAAAGACATTAGGTCCATTCACGGGTTGATGTGCAATGATAGGATCTGGCCTTTTTAAGGACAGAGGGAGGAAAACTCGAATCTCTGGGGGAAAAGTGACCCTTTTAAATTGGCAAGTGGTTATTATGACAGCCCAAGTGGGTGATGTTGAGGCTAATTGTTGGAAGGTCAACTCTGAATAAGGGTTAGTAATGATGGGATGTTTGCCAAACAGTTGCAAACAACGCCTCATAGCTGTAAGGTAGAACTGTCCATATTCTTCCCATTTATCAGGGAGTACCGCTTTAGTCTTTTTTGAATACAGCCATTCTAAAATTCCATGTACTTGGAAGAGGCATCCAAAAGGGGTAAAATCATTTAGGATGAGGAAATAAATAGGCTGTGATGTTTCCACCTGTATTATTTTGGCTTTATATTTTTCCATAATTTGCTTTAAAGCACCTTTGGCTTCGGCTGTCCACCTTCTGGGGGACATCAGATTAGAGCTGCCAGGTAGAATGTTATACAATGGAGTGAGAAGGGAATCTGGTATAGGTACAACTGCATGAAGCCACTGAATTGATCCTATCAATTTCTGGAAATCATTTAAAGTTTTTACTTTGGACATGTCAATTTGGGGAGGGAAACGAGATATCCTTCCTCCCTGCAGAGTGTGACCCAAATATGAAAAGGGTGGATTTTCTTGTACCTTTTCTGGAGCTACCAAAAGGCCATGGGAAGCTAGTACTTCAATTACTGCAGATTGCAACCTTTTTAACTGTCCAGCATCCACATCGGCCAGGAGAATATCATCCATATAATGAATTATCATGCTACCTGAATACTGTTTCCTGATAGGGTGCAAAATACTTTGAATATACATTTGGCACAAAGTAGGACTATTGGCCATGCCTTGAGGGAGCACCCGAAACTGATATCTTTGGTATGGTTCCTGGAAATTTATAGATGGTACAGAGAAGGCAAACCTCTCTTTATCCTGTGGGTGGAGAGGAATGCTATAAAAGCAATCTTTAATATCTATTATGCTTATTTGCCAACCTTGAGGTATTGCTGCTGGAGAGGGTAAGCCAGGTTGTAGAGTACCCATAGTAACCATACAAGCATTGACAGCCCGTAGATCAATTAACATTCTCCATTTGCCTGATTTCTTCTTTATCACAAATACAGGAGAATTATAAGGGCTTGTAGTGGGCTCAATTTTATTAGTACTCTTTAATTCTTCCACTATTTGGTGTAAAGCGGTGAGCTTTTCAGAGGTAAGGGGCCACTGCTCTACCCAGACTGGTTTCTGTGTAGTCCAGGTAATAGGTGGACTGCTCACCGATGTTATAGTGGCCCCCACTAATTTCCCTGAATATGTTCCGGGGTGACAAGAGACAAAGAAAGCTGTGAGAGAAGATCTCGGCCCCAGAGGGCATAAGGGAGACCTTGGATTTTTAAGGGTCGGAAAAACCCTGTATCTTCTTCATACTCCCACTTAAGATGCCTAGCAGATTGAAGAGCTGATTGGTTTCCCCCTACCCCCATCACTAATTGGGTAGCTGCAACAGTGGGCCAGGAGCTATCCCACTGTCTGTCATTTATGACGGAGCAATCTGCTCCTGTATCCATCATTCCCTCAATTAAAATGCCCTCTACCCTGAGGGTTATCATAGGGTGAGCCTGCTGTATAGGCTGGACCCAGTTCACTTGCATCCTAGGCTGATCTATTGGCTGAGCTGCCTGTAGCCATGGCAGGGGTATGGCTTTCCCTACACTGTCACCTGGATTTAAATATATCTCATAAGCATGAGGGTTGGTGACAGAAATGATGGATTCTCCTGGATCTAACAATTGAGAATGCGTGATATGATCTGATTAACCCGATAATCCCACTACTAACCTGGGATGTGGCTTTGGCTCAACAGTAACTGCTAATGTTTCCCAGGGGGCCATTTTAATCGGGTCATTATTTTCTGCGGCCCATACAGTTACTGCTTGGTATATGGATTTTTCTGATTCTGTGCTGCTACATATGTTCCTGGGGGGCCCCCTGCAGCTGGGAGCCCCCACTGTCCGTTTCCCTGTTTTTTCATCTGGGCACGACAATACTTGACAATATGACCTGTTTTCCCACACCCATAGCACTTTGGCTGCTGTACCTGATCTCCCTGACTTCGGCACTGAGTCTTAAAATGTCCTGGTTTGCCACATTTAAAGCATTTCCCTGCTTTTCCAAACTGTTGCAGTGCCGTTATCAGTGCCTTATTGGCATCTATGATAGAGGCAGCCATCATCTGAGTGGGTTCTTGCACGGGAGTGTCTAAAAGTTTGTCAATCAGATCATACAGGCCAGCTGAGGGGGGAAGGGCTGCAATTATAGATCTATACTCAGGTCGAAGCCCTTCTTTCACAAGTTGATATGTAAGGACATCAGTGCCTGGCCCAGTGCCCATAACTCTCCTTACATTAATGAACTGTATAGGAGTTTGAGAGGCCCTTTGCTTCAGTCCCACTAATTTTGCAGTGCCTTGTCCACTCATAGCACCTAACTTATCTAAAGCTTCCTCATGGCAAGTAGCCACTGCCTGCAAGACCCCTCGATCATAGGTTATCTGGGCGTCCAAAGCTGCATAGGGCCCAGTTCCAGTGATCATATGCATAGCATCTTCTTCATTTGCAATGTCATGCTGTTTTATATATTGCAAAGCACCCCTCCTTACTGCAGCCTGAAATGCGAGGTGCATAGATGGATCTAAAACCGCTCCCATCACCTCATTGTAATCAAATGGGGTCCACGGGAAGCCTGCTGAGGCATTTGTAATCAACTTTTTTATATAAGGGGCTGAAGGGCCATATTTAGATACTGCCTCCTTTAGTTCTTTTATTAATTTGAAAGGCACCGGGCGATGATTCCTCCTTTCATCATAACTTCCCGCATTTTCTATTAAAATCGGGTACAACCCCCAGTCCTCCCAATCTATGTCTTCCCCTTCAGCAGCTGCTTGTGCTATACTGGCAGCCAAAACTCCCTGTTTTCTCTGTTGCCCCTTTTTTCCGTATTGAAATGAGGATGAACCTCCTAGGGACAAAGAAGGTATTGTCATGGGGGGGGCAGTGTTCTCCGGACCTTGAGATAAGGGAGAAAATTGCCCCACCCTCAGTTCCTCTCCTTGAGATGAGGGAGAAAAATACCCCACCCTCAGTTCTTCTTTAGAATTTTTACCATGCCACGTAGGCACGTCCTCTTTTAATTTTTTACTGTGCCACGTAGGCACCTCCTCTTTTGATTTTTTACTGTGCCACGTAGGCACCTCCTCTACTTCCGTTGTACGCCATTTCTGCACTTTCTTTATCCTTTCTGCTGTGTGTATCCCAGGTCCCTTAGTCCCTTAGCACTCTCTCTGGGGGACCCCTTAGCCATCCCATGTAGATCATCCCATGGGTACAACGGAGGAACTTCCCCTTCACCACTCTCATCATCGGAGGAGCCTAACAAAGAGGATCCCACCTGATTCTCACTGTCCCTTTGTAACAGAGGGGCTTGGTGTTGGGGACACAGGATTGCTCCTACTGCTCCATAGATAGTAAAATCCTCAGGCGTTAAGACCCCGGGGCACGACTCCTGATAAGAAGCCATCTGTTGTCCTACTACCCGCCACCTTTCCCGGTCTATGCCTGAGTGTTGGAGCCATGGGCTAATGTCCCATATTTTATCTATAAAGTGCCTGCAGGTCTTAAGATGTACCTTTATCCCACTGCGCTTGCACAGCTTGTAAAGCTGGCAGGTTAGAACTCCTTTCTCCTCGGGCTCTATTAAGGGTAAGCTTCTACCCTGTCCCATCTTCCCAGGTACCCTAGTACCTGAGGCTGCCTGGCAGTCCCTCTTGAGCCTGCTCAAGGGGACAGGCGGTCAAATTTTAACGGCCCCAACGTGTGGGCGCCAACTGTTGCGGGAGGGGTCTGTCTGACCCTCCAGCCACCGCCCTCTACTTACCTTAAACCAAGGTCTTCAGACTTCTCTGGCTCCCCACCCGGGGTGGGGGAGGGGAGAACAAACCAGGCAGAGCACCCGAGGAGAGGTTCACTTCTTTATTGATGTTACTAAGAATCCCCCAGAGCCTTTCTGAACTATCCCTTTTATCCCCAGACCTAACTCCTCCTAGTAGGTGGTCTTGCTCCTCCTGAGTTCTCCCTGAGGGTGGAGCCAGCCCATACCGAGGCCATCCCAGTACCCGAAGGCAGGTTCTGACCTCTGGGCGTCTCAACGTTCCTCTCAGGGGGCCCCAGTCCAGAGCCGCCCCTAATACCGCATCATCAACCTCATCATCTGTCTTACTTTGCTTATTTATCCCACTTCTAAAAATTATATTCTGGTCTCTTTCCTTATGAAAAATACTCTACCCTGTAACTCATTTCAGAAAATATCTCAGCTTTGGATGATTGAAATCCCAATTCATAGAACTAAGAGGCTATATAATATAGTGAATAGAGTGCTGGAGTTGAATTTGTGAAAATCTTGGATGTGGATATTGACTGAGTCTCATGCTAGTCATTTGACCTTGGGTAGGTCACTTAATCTTGGTTCTCAATCTTCTCAGTTGTAAAATAAAAAGGTTGAACTCAATCTCTAAGGTCTTCTTCAGATCTCAAATATGAGACCTCTTAGTGGGTGAACAGTTAGGTTAACATTGTATATACATATTTGTGATAAACATGTTTACAGATTAGTCATTTTTGGTATGAGGAATTCAGATTAGGGGAAAGAGATATATAAGAATTTTTTTTATAAAGTATTCATTAGATTTGGATGGTTTTAAAAAAATTTTGTTTAGTTTTATTTTGTTTTTCTTCCTCTGGATGGGGCTAGTCTATAGTCAGTCTAATACCATCTCTGAATTGCTGAGAAGAGCCGATTCCATCAATGTTGATTATCTCACAATGTTGTTGTTAATGTGTACATTGTTTTCTTGGTTCTACTCCCTTTGCTCAGCATCAGATCCTGTAAGTCATTCCATGCTTCTCTAGAATCCAACCATTTATGGTTTCTTATAGGAAAAATAGTATTCCATAGTATTCATGTACCACAACTTGTTTAGCCATTCCCTAATTGATGGGCAACCCTCCAATTTCCAATTGATTGCTATGAATATTTTGGAATATGTAAGGCTTTTCCTATTTTTTTATGATTTCTTCTGGATGTAGGCCTATAATTGGAATTGCTAGGTCAAATGGAATGAACAGCTTAACTGCCCTTTGGATATAGTTCCATATTGCTCTACAGAATGGTTGAAATCATTTTATAACTCCATCAGCAATGCAGCAATATCCCAATCTTCCCAAAACCTCTCCAACATTGATTATTCCCCCTTTTTCTTATCTTAGACAGTCTGATAGATGTGAGGTAATATGTCATAGTTGTTTTAATTTGCAATTCTCTAATCAATAATGATTTGGAGAATCTTTTTGTATGATTCCATATAGCTTTAATTTATTCATATGAAACTGTCTATTCATATCCCTTGAACATTTATCAATTAGAGGATGACTGATAACCTTATAAATTTGATACAGCTTTATAGATATTTTAGAAATGAGACCTTCATCAGAACTCTTAGTTGTGAAAATTGTTTCCCAGCTTTTTGCTTTCCTTCTGATTTTGGCAGCATTGATTTTATTAGTGCAAAATTTTTTAATATAGTCAAAATCATTCATTTTGCAGTTTATAATATACTCTATTTCTTGTCCCCTTTCCATAGATTTGAAAGAATATTTCTTGGTCTATTAATTTATCTGTGGTGTTGTCCTTTATGTCTAGATCCTGTACCCATTTTGACCTTAATTTGGTGTAGTGTGTGAGATATGGCTCTATGCCTAATTTTTCCTTACACTGTTTTTCAGTTTTCCCAACAATTTTTGTCAAATAGTGAGTTCTTATCCAAGAAACTGATGTCTTTGGGTTTGTCAAACAGTAGATTATTGTAGTCATTTACTGTAGTTTCTTTTGAACCCATCCTAATCCACTGATCCATTACTCTATTTCTTAAACAGTACCAGGCAATTTTGATGACTGCTGCTTTATAGTATAGTTTTAGATCTGGTATAGGTAGACTACCTTCTTTTATGTTTTTTTCCCCCATCAGTTCCCTTGCTATTTTTGGCATTTTATTGCTCCAGAGGAATTCTGTTACTATTTTTTCCTAGCTCAGAAAAATAGTTGTTTGATAGCTTGATTGGTATGGCACTGAATAAGTAATTTAATTTGGGTAGAATTGTTTTTCTATTTATAACAAAAAAATTTATATGTACATTTTTATATTTTCTATCTTTTCTATTTTTAATTTTTCTATTTTATATTTATAGCACAGATTATTATATGTATTATAACAATCCATTATTACAATTAGAATTATATTTATTACATATTATGCTATTTAAATATATTATATTAAATAATAACAGGGGACATTGACACTTTTCCAGTTATTTAGATCTGCCTTTATTTGGGTAAGAAGCACTTCATAATTGTGTTCACAAAGTATTTGGGTTTGTCTTGGGAATTAGATTCCCAAGTATTTAATGTTGTCTATAGTTACTTTAAATGAAATTTCTCTTTATTTTTCTTATGCTTTATTGGTCATATATAGAAATGTTAATAACTTATGTGGGTTTATTTTATATCCTGTTACTTTGCTGAATTTGTTAATTGTTTCAAGGTGTTTTATGAAAGATTTTCTTGGGTCCTCTAAGTATACCATCATATCATCTGCAAAGAGTGAAAACTTTGCTTCCTCATTGCTAATTCTGATTCCTTCTGTTTCTTTTTCTTATTGTTAAGCTATCAGTTCTAATACTATATTGAATAGTAATGGTGATAATGGGCATCCTTTTTTCACCCTCGATTTTACTGGAAATGCTCCAAGTTTATCTCCATCACATATAATATGTGTTGATGGTTTTAGATAGATACTATTTATTATATTAAGGAAAACTCTATTTATTCCCAAACTTTCTAGTGTTTTTAATAGGAATAGATGTATTTTTCAAAGGCTTTTCAGCATCTATTGAGATAACATGATTTTGTTGGTTGTTATTGATATGTTCAATTATGTTGAGTATTTTTCTAATATTGAACTATCTATGGCTACCTGGTATAAATCCTACTTGAGCATGATATAATAACTTGCTGCAGTCTCATTGCTAAAATTTTATTTAAGATTTTTTTTTTATCAATATTCATTAGGAATATTGGTCTATAATTTTCTTGGTCTGTTTTGGTTCTTCCCGGTGTAGGTATCAGGACCATGTTGGTATAATAAAAGGAATTTGGCAGAGCTCCTTCTTCTCCTACACTTTTAAATAGTTAATGTAGAATAGGAATTGTTACTTAAATGTTTGTTAGAATTAACTTGTAAATACATTTGGACCTGGAGATTTTTTCTTAGGGAGTTTATTGGCGGTTTCTACAATTTCTTTTTTCAAAATGGAGTTATTTAAATATTTTATTAGGCAGTTTATATTTTTGTAAATATTCATTCATTTCACTCAGGCTATCCAATTTATTGACATACAGTTCAAGAAAGTAGCTCCTCATTATCTCTTTAAATTCTTCTTCATCGGTGGTTAGTTCATCCTTTTTGTTTTTGAACTAGTAATTTGGTTATCTTCTTTCTTTTTTTTAAAAGAGGATTATCTATTTTATTGGCTTTTTCATAAAATCAACTCTTAGTTTTATTTATTAGATCAATGGTTTTCTTGATTTCAATTTTATTAATCTCCTCCCTGATTTTCAGAATTTTTGATTTGGTCTTTAATTAAGGATTTTAAATTTGTTCTTTTTCTATCCATTTGAGTTGCATACCCAATTCATTGAGCTCTGCTTTATTTTATTCATATAAGTATTTAAAAATATAATGTTTCCCCTCAAAACTTCTTTGGCTGCATCCCATAAATTTTGGTATGATGTCCCATTAGAATCATTTTCTTGTATATAATTTTGATTATTTCTATTATTTGATGTTTGATCCACCCATTATTTAAGATTAAGTTTTTTAGTTTCTAATTAGTTTTTGGTTTATCTTTCCATGACCCTTTAATACATGTAATTTTTATTGCATGATGTTGTTATTTCTACCTTTTTGTATTTGATTATAAAGTTTTTATGCCTTAGTACATGGTCAGTTTTGGTGTAGTTGCAATGTACTGCTGAGAAAAAAGATATATTCTTTGATATCCCCATTAAGTTTTCTCCAGAGGTCTATCATCTCGAAGTTTTTTAAGATTTCATTCTTAACTCCCTTTTTCTTTATTTTGTGATTTGATTTTCCTAGTTCTGAAAGAGGGAGGTTAAGGTCCCCCATTATTTAAGTTTTGCTGCTTTTGTCTCCTTGCAATTCACTCAGCTTTTCCTCCTTTGTTACTGGGTACATACATGTTAAGTAATTATATAGCTTCATTACCAATGATGCCTTTTAAGAAGATGTAGTTTGCTTCCTTATCCTTTTTAATGAGATTGATTTTTGCTTTTGTTTTATCTGAAATCAAGATGGTTATCCCTGATATTTTTACTTTAGCTGAAGCAATATATATTTTGCTCCATCCTTTTACCTTTACCCTGTACTTCTTAGCTTCAGTCATATTTCTTGTAAACAACATATTGTAGGATCCTGGATTTTAATCCATTCTGCTATCCACTTTTGCTTTATGGGACAATTCACCCCATACACATTTGCAGTTAAGATTACCAATTCTGTATTTCCATCCATGCTACCTTTCTCTCAGGAGTTAGAAGTGTTTTATCTTCCCTTTTGGGGTTACAATCTGATGATCTTCACTAACATTTGTTTTGTTTTTGTTTTTATTTCTTCCCCTTTTCACTTACCTTTCTGTCCATCTCTTGAGTTGTATATTTGGAGACTGAATTCTCTGTTCAGTTCTGCTCTTTGTGTCAGAAAAATTCTGAGAGTCCTCTATTTCATTGAACATCCATCTTTCACCCTGAGTGTATATGATAGTTTTGCAGGGTAGTAAATAATTGGTTGTAATCCCAGATCCTTTGCCCTCCAAATGGTATTCTAGGTCCTCCAGTCCTTCATTGTTGAGATTAATAGGTCCTGTGGGAATCTGATGTGTTTCCTTTGTATTTAAATTGATCCCTTTTTGCTGCTTGCAGTATTTTCTCCTTTATTTGAGATTTCTGGAATTTGGCTATAATAGCCCTTTGAAGATTTTTTTTTCCTGGGGCCTCTATCTAGAGGGGTTCTGTGTATTCTTTCAATGGTTATAGTCTTCTTGTTTTAGCAGATTTGGACAGTTTTCTCTGATAATTTCCTGCATGATGTTTTCTAGGGTTTTTTTTTTATCTAGGCTTTCTGGAAGTTTGATGATCCATAGATTATCTCTCTTGGACCTATTTTCCAGGTTGTTTGTTTTTCCTAAAAAAGTACTTTACATTTTCTTCAATTTTTTCAACCTTTTTATTTTATTTGATTGAATCTTGTAATTTCATAGATTCATTGATGTCTTTTTGTTCAGTTCTTCTATTTAGGGTTTTATTTTCTTTAGTTACCTTTTGTGTTTCTTTTTTTAAATTCTCTGGTCAATTTTTCATAATTTTTCTGCAAGTCTCTCATTTTCCCCCATTTTTCCTTCTTTCTTTCTCCTTTCTTTTTTAAATTCTTTTTTAAGCTCTTCTATGAGTTTTTGGATTTGAGTGTCATATACTCTCTTGAAACTTCCCCTGTGAGTGATTTTTCACTGATTTCTTCTTTGGACATGGCATTGTTACTATCTTTATCTTCTAAGTAGTGTTCTATAGTGATTGCTCTTTTAGCTTCTTTGCTCATCTTTGTTGTTTTAGCTCTGCTCCTGGGGTATAGGGAGTATAGATCCGAGCTCTTTTATGCTGGGGCTGATATCTGATCCCTGGTTTGTCGTTTGCCAAGATGTTGCCTATGTAGTCCAAGACTTGTATTTGCAGAGGTTATTTCCTCCTTTGTGTCCAGGTTCTGACTTAGCAGTGGTTTGTTCCCATCTGTCCTGTCTTTTGCCCTGTGTTCTCAGAGTTCAGGTATTGTTTGGGGTTGGGACTGTCCCTGCTGGGACCTCTGCTGTTGCCAAGCTGTTGGGACCTAGACTGCACTATGGCTAAAAGTTTTCCACTGGCTTTCCTGCTCTCCCATCTTCTGGGCTTTACTTTCTCTTTCCCCACCAAAGATACAGACTTTTACTGAAGATCCTCCATGATGCTTACTGTTGAAAACTTCTTTGGATCTTCTCTTTTTCTTGGTGGGATCTGTAGTTTGAACGTCAGTCCTGAGTTTCACTTATTTTTGGTAGGGAAAAGCTCTGGGAGTATGTTAGCTTCACGCTGCCTCCTTGTCTCTGCCCTGGAGTGCCAGATTTTTCAAATGCCATTTGTGTGTATCTCTATTTATTGCCAGTTATTAATAATATATTCCTACAGAATATTAAGTATAGAAAATTTTTCTTGTAGAGATGCTGTGAAATAGACATTATAAATATTTTCTGAAATTTTAAAATTGACTTATGATATAAAATCATGTATCCAAGAGACAACAGCAAGTAATTATTTTAAATATTCTTATTTTATAAGTATGGAAATTAAAGATCATAACATGATCCAGTGTACTGAGGATAGCACTGGAGTTATCTTGAGTTCAAATTTTGGGTCTATTTCTTACTTTTTGCGTAACATTCAGCATTGGTGCCCTTATTTATAAAATGAAGGACTTAGACAATTATTGGAGTTCAGCTCCTCTAGTTTAGAGATTGTCCAAGGTTATCACCATTAGTTTGTAGTAAAATTGAAATTTGAACTCAGATTTCTGAACTCTAAAATATTTCATTTGCTACTCTATATTGCCTACAGTGTGAGAAATGAATGTTTCTCTCTTTCATTTATACCTAATTAGATTAAGGTTATTCCCCTTTTCTACTTCCTTACCCAGAAATCAATAAGTGCGGGAAATATTTAAAAGTGTTATCCAGTTCAGTAGAGTAAGAGAAATTCTAATTGGGTTAATGTGTTTTGCTCAGTCAGGTCTTGAGAAGTATAGATTCTCTTTGTTGACAAGACAGATGATATGAAAATTGGAGTCTCTTTGACTAAGATTTGGGTAAACCAAGTCACATACTTCAAAAATCTCAATTTAATATAGCTCACCTTGTGTTAACCAATCAGAATGGTTTTATACCTCTTAGGAACACTACTACTTGAAGAGCACATAAACAGTGAACCTACCATCATGAGGGTCTATGATCTAAGAGAGATGGCCAAATGACCATCCTTTTATAAACATCCTGTTCTTATATAAAATCACCCAGAAACTCTGTTTTTCTATTTTAAAAAAATAGGGAGCATTGTGCAGCACTGAAAAAAAGATCAGACTCTGAAATCAGAGAACCTAGGTTCAAATCACATCCCTAAACTTGGAGAAGTTACTTAAAGTCCCTGAACCTCAGGCTTTCCCATCCATTAATGAGGGACTTGGAATAGATCGTCTCTGAGGTCTCTTCCATTTGTAGGATCTTATAATCTTATAAACTGAAGACTGATAGACCTGTAACATAAATCCAGGTTTCTGGAATCCATGAATAATGCTTGATGAATATATATTGAATCAAATTGATTTTTTTTTTTAGGTTTTTGCAAGGCAAATGGAGTTAAGTGGCTTGCCCAAAGCCACACAGCTAGGTAATTATTAAGTGCCTGAAACCGGATTTGAACCCAGGTATTCCTGGCTCCAAGGCGGTGCTTTATCCACTACGCCACATAGTCGCCTCTCAAATTGAATTTTAACTTTTTTTTGTGATATCTTAAAAGAGAGTCAATGAAAGGTTATCTTCCCAGAACATTTATTAATTGAATTCTCAAATTTCTTCTTCTCAATCTGATTTTCAGAATGAACGGCTGTCTAGCTTCTAGCACCAAATGAGCAATCATGAAACTTTACTGAAAATGTAATTAGGATCAAAGATATGCTTATTGGCTTTTGTAATTGTTAGGGTAAATTACTTTGAGGAATTCTTTATAAAAGCTAATGGGCATATATGAGGAACACAAACCCTGTTGTTGAAACTGTGCTTGATGAAGAGTGGGAAAAATCAAAAAACAAAAAGATTCCCAAAACTAAACTAAACATGTTTTCTATTGTTTGGGGGAAATTTTACTTATGTTATTAGGATTTTCAAGAAGAATTAAGTCAAAATCAAAGTACTGAATTTTAGAAGGACTATAAGCTAACAAAGGGGGGGGATATACATTTTGACTAATCTTAATCAAATTTGCTTATTTAAGGAACTGATTGAATTAAAAGTGATTGTTTCAGGGCAGTTAGGTGAAGCAGTGAATAGAGCACCTGCCCTAGAGTCAGGAGGACTTGAGTTCAAATTTGACCTCAGACACTTCATAGATATGTAGCTATGTGACCTTGGGCCAATCTTAAATCCATTGCCTTAAATAAATAAATTTTTTTAAAAAAAGTGATTGTTTCAAATTAACTCAGTGATAAAGTGGCAGATCTCAGTGAAAGCTTCAACTTACTAAACAGAGGAATATGTATGAACTTAATAGTACATTTTTCCTAAGGACAGTGTGGTTCCTTAATCTATGCTTTTGTTTGTAGTCCAAGTCTTAGTATTTGAAGTGGAGACCAGTCACCATCAATTCATAATGCTAATTTCTTTCACATGTGAAAAGAGAACATAGGAAGTTAAAAAGATGAAAAAGGGAAGACAAGGACTAAACTCAGGTATCTACATTGAGGAACATAGACAGGAGGTAAAAAAAAAGATAATCCAGATAAAAGGTCAGGGAAAATCTGTCAAAGAATTAAGACAATAAGACTATAAGTAGATACGTAGGATCAGATGCCAGAGAGATCACGGAGGATGAAGAAAGGTGATTGAATTCAATTACTACATAATCATTTATAAACTTAAAGATAGACTTTCAAGAGATTTCACATTAATCTATTACAAATATTTTAGGAAAAAGAACACCTAAAATGGAAAAACAGTTTTTTGGTGTCATGGACCCTTTTGGCAATCTAATGAAACCCATGGGTCTCTTCTCAGAATAATTTTGTTAAGCCACATAATAGATAAAATATTTAGGATTATATAGAAATGCTACTATCTCTCTCTCTCTCTACATATATATGCATGCATACATATGAATTATATGTATACATGAATCCATATTGATTAATGTATATTGAATCAAATTGAATTTTAACTTTTCTGTGATATCTTATAAGAGGGTCAATGAAAGGTTATCTTCCCAGAAAATTTATTAATTGACTTCTCATATATAAATGTATATATATATATATATATATATATATATATATATATTTAAAATTCACTGATTTCCTTAAATCTTTCAATGGATTCTTGAGTACTGGTTAGCTTTTGTAGCTGTTACTGATCCAATTCATTTGTGTCTAATTTCATGACCCTGTTTGGTATTTTCTTGGCAAAATTACTGTAGTGGTTTGCCTTTTCCTTCTTCAGGTCATCTTACAGATGAGGAAACTGAGACAAACACAGTTAAGTGACTTGCCCAGGGTCACAAAGTTAACAAGTCACTGAGGTCAGATTAAAATTCATGAAGATGAGTTTTTCCGGATTCTAAGATCAGTGCTCTCTATTCAGTGTGCCACTTAGCTGTTTCTCTAGTTATTTAGTGAATTTCAGGTTAGAGATTTCTGGTGTAGACTATTAATCTAGGAATTTGACAGTGAAAACAAACAGGGAAAGGGATAGCATAGTAGGGAGAATGTCTATTTATGCATTAGATGCAGGTGCCAGTGTATTGAATAGAGAGGTAAGTTGGAGTCAGAAAGTTCTTCAATTGAATCTTTTGTACTAACTATTGTGACCCTAGGTAAATCATTTGTCCTTTTGCAGATCCCTTAACTACCAAAGTTATATAATAATCTTTCTCCTAGGGTTATTGCAATAACTAAATTGGTTAGATAATAATTACATTAATCACTTAGCAAATCTTAAAGTATTTAAATGAAAATTAGCTTTTTTGGTTTAGTTATTTCAATCATGCTCAACTCTTTGTGACCCTATTCAGCTTTTTTGTTTGCTTGTTTGGCAAAGACAATAGAAAGGTTGTCATTTCCTTTTTCAGCTCATTTTCAAATGGAGAAACTGAGACAAATCTTATGCCCAAGGTCATGAAGCTAGGAAGTGTCTGAAATCTGATTTAAATTCAGGTCTTCATGAATCCAGGTCTGGCACTCTTATCTACTGCACCATCTAATTGCCCAAATAAGTTTTACTAATTATTATATGGTGATGCAATTTGAAGGGATTGCTGAATTTTTCATAGAATTACTATAGAAAATGAATCCTTGACAATTGATATAATTATATGATCTGTAGTTATTTCATTACAATACAGTATTATTCATTTATGCTATTTTATTTTTAAAATATTTTTAAATTTGGAAATATGGGCTGTACAACAATTTTAAATATATATATATCATTCAAATAGCAATATTTGATAATCAAATGTAATATTTAATTCTTTTTTTTCTTTTGGGGGGTTTCCATGGTAAAATTCTAAGGAGAATTGAGAGCTATCTTTTATTTTGTCTTTTGGTTTCATTTATAGTAAAAATTTCAATAGTGATGTCATTAGTTTCCTTAATGTAATGATTCTTTGGTAATTACATGACATCCTCATATTTAGAATTATCAAAATGCAAATTAATGTTTTTAAATAATCTTTAGACCATGGGATTCTTAGCACATCCAAGGATTAATTTGTTGTTGTCCTGTTGTTTTAGTCATGTCCTAGTGACCCCATTTGCTGTTTTCTCGGCAAAGATACTGCAATGGTTTGCCATTGTCTTCTGTGGCTCATTTTGCAGAGGAGGAAACTAAGGCAAAGAGAATTAGATGATTTGCCTAGGGTCACACAGCTATTTAAATATCGAGACCTGATTTGAACTCAGAATGAGTATTTCTGATGCCAGGCCTGATGCTCTCCTCATTGTGTCACCGAGCATTTTAAAGGATTACATATTAAGCAATGAACCTTTTTCTTGTGAATTAATTCAATAATTCCCTTATAATTTAGAATAACAGAATTTTAGAGCTAGGAGTGGTCCTTTAATCTTGCAGATGACTAAACAAAAACCTAGAGATTTTTTTCCAAAGTTTTACATGGCTAGTTAATGGCAACAAGAGAATTCATATTTACTCAATCTGTTATTAATATACATGCATATTTGTAGTTATTTGCATATTTACATATGTTCCCATATGCATATATCAAGTAATATGAAAAAATGAAATTGGGATAAGGACATATCTGGCTTTTATTCCTGTAATTGACACATATAAATATTTTGATCACAGACAAGTCATTTAATTGTTCTGAATTTCTTCATTTATAAAAGAGGGATAATAATAAATGTACATACTATTTATCCCTGAGAATTATTGGGAAGGAAGCTTTTGTAACCTTCAAATTACTGCATGTAAATTAATTGGAAGCTATTTCCCTAAAGGAGTTTGATGTAACAGCTAAAATAAATACAGGTAATAGTTTCCTATTATCTTCCTTAGTGCCTTTGATGCCTCTTCATATAACAAACCAGGTATACAGCAAACTCTTACATTTTCTAAAATACAACTTTTTACAATTGCTAGTTGCATTAACCCTCCAAAGTTAATGAGAAACAGCTAGATGACCTAGTGGATTGATATCTGGCTTTGAGTCAAAAATACCTAAGTTTAAATCCTATATGTGAGGCTCTGGGAAAGTCATTTAAATTCTGTCTTCCTCAACTCTCCTTCACTGAAAACTCAGTTACTTCAACTGAAAATGTGAATAATAATGACACCTACCTTTCAGGATTATTGTGAGGAAAATAAGATAATAGTTATTTGTTATTTTTTTTTCAAGGTAATGGGATAAAGTGACTTGTCCAAAGTCACACAGCTGGATGATTAAGTCTCTGAGGGCAAATTTGAACTCAGGTCCTCCTGACTCCAGACCTGGTGCTCTATCTACTGAACCACCTAATTGTCCCTGAATAAGCTCATATTTGTAAAGTATTTAGCAAAGTGCCAGGCATATTGAACATACTTAATAATTTGCTATACACTTCCCTTCCTCATCTCTTCCCATCCTACTTTCTGCAATGGAATAAAATTTACTAAAAGTAGATCACCAAAGAAAGGCTACAGAGAGCTATCCTTGATCTTATTTTTAATAATTATATTTTATTATAAAATTATATAAAATTTAATATAAAGTTATATTTTATCAATAAATTCATTGAAAAAATGAATCTAAAAGATTAAATTTCACTTAGGATAAATACAAAGTTTTATACTTGGTTTTTAAAAAAATCAACTTTCCAAGAACAGGATTGAGGAAGTAAGACAAAGCAACAGTTTCTATGAAAAAGATCTAAAATTTTTAGCAGACTGTCTGCTCAATATGAATCAATGGGATTTTATGGAGTCCACCAAATATAAGGTTATCCTAGGCTTCATTAAAAGAGGCATTATGTCCATAATGAAGCATGTGAAAATTTCATTGTACTTTGTTTTGATAGAAATAAATCTTGTGTTATATTTATTTTGAGTTATTTTATTTTATAAAGGATATTGATGATTTATGTGGTTTTAAAATAAAAACAAATAGTATAACAACTAATAAAAAGAGCGGGGATATTTAGTCAGGTCAAAAAAGTGTTGGAGAAACATCTTGAAAGCTTTTATGTGAAAATGAAATTAGACATTTCAGTAGCTCCAGAGGGTAGAACCGAATACTTTGCATGTGAGATAGGTTTATTTTTGATGTAAAGAATTTTCCAACAATTAGGGATATTTAAACTGGAATAATCATCCTCCACGGAAAATATTGTTTCTGTCCATTGAATATCTTCTAGCTAGATCACCTCTTGATTCTCTTTATATATATATATGTATATATATATATATATACATATATATATGAATTCTTGTTTAGATATAGATAGAATATTTAGATAGTATATTTCTAGTCATGATTAACTAAAATATAGAATTCATGAAGAAAAATAGAATAAGAGAGGGCATGAAAGCTAATCTAGATATAAATTATGGAGGGACTTGAATAATAGAGTAAAGATAGGTGAAAGAAATAGACTGGCAGTTTTGTGATAATAAAGTCAGGGAAAGAAACAAGACCCAATGTAAAGGGAAAGCTGACATGACTTAGTAATTGACTGGGTTGTAGACAGTGAGGAAGAGAGAGGAATCAAAAATAATCCCCATGTCATGACTTTATCAAAATGGTAGGATTGGGGTGGGGTCAAGGGAAAAAGAGATGATTAAGAAAAATCCTATGGGGAATGTGGTAGGGAACAACTGAGAAAACTTAGTAAATATAAATATTATGAAACAAAACGCCAAAGTAATACAACAGCAATTCTTCTTGTATCCTAGTAACCCACTCCCGATATCCGTTTAATCACATATTTTGTTTTCTATTTCAGATTCCCTCTGTAGTCATTTAGTCCCTGGAAATATCTTCTCTTGGACATCTAGAATTGGCTTCATTCTCAGGGTAGTTCTGAAGTAGCATCTCTTTTCTGGTTGCAAATCACTTGTAGATATTCCTAGATAATTCTGCTAAACACTGACAGTAACACAAGCCAATTTAGTATAGCTTCTTATATTTGATTTTCTAAAATCTAATTCATGTAGTAAAAAAACAGCTCAAGTCTTAAGGGTTCCTATCCTATTAAAACAAATCAATACTAACATTAAATTATGAACCTATAATTCACCTGAAATTTCAAAGAATTTCAGTTTTTACTTGCCTCTTGGTATTTCTTTCTTTACCTAAACCCTCTCCCTAATATGGGAATCTAAAAAGAAACCATGAGGGTCTGACTTATAAAATAAACTCTTCTGTTTCTTAAAATTATCAGACATTTTAAAATGGGAGGATATTACTTTCTTTACAGTTATCAGTGCAATTTTATATGAAAAAAATTTTCATCTAATTTTGAGGACTTAATATACTTAGAGACTGAATTTTCCATTAGAAACATTTGGAAGATATATATATATATATATATATATATATATATATATATATATATATATATATATACACACATATATGTATAATTCTTAGTTCCTAGAGAAAGCAGTTCAAGCCTACTGCTTTCTCAAATTTTACTATTCTATTTAATTAGAAAACATTTATGTCTTTTTTACTTTTGTCTAATTTCTCCCTTAGGAAATTATTACTTATCATAATTTGACCAAAAATAATTCAAATGTTTCTTAATCTATTTTCCACCACAAAATTTCTACAGAAGTTTGCTATGAAAGGAAAAATGAGGGATATAGTCAAAACAATGGCAAGATTGTTCTTCCACCCAAGGGCACAGGCTGTCCTGCCATATACTGTAAAAGGCAAAAAAAAAAAACCTCCCTTAGTTCCATTTGATTCTAGGCATGAATCATATTTAATAGCTAGTCTTTAACATATTCCACATTTTTCATTGGGTACAATAGAGAATTATACTATCTCAGTTCAAGGTTCTCAGTAAGAGAAATAAAATATTAAGATCCATCCTGAATCCAAATTCTCAAGGGACTTCATAGATAAACATAGTTGAAAGGATCTTTGCATATTAATCTCCCAAAGAGTAAATCATCACCTTCACAACCATCCTCATCAATTTTAAAATGAATTATCTACTTCTTAAAATATATGCTTTTATCATATTATTTTAAAAGCTGAAGTCATCCAGATTCAAAAACAAATGATTTGCCTTACAGTATTTTGATATTGAAATTCAAATTTTACAATATAAGAGAAATTTTTAGCAAAAACAACATACACAAAGCTACTCAGATACTGTCAATTCAACTGTTTCTAAATAATCTTATAGAGTAAAATCATTCATTTGAAATTTTTTACTAATTACATTAAAAACTTTGTAAAGGTTTCAGTATATAGCAATTACATTCAATTTAAAAAGTTATTTCATATATTGACATAAATATGTAAATGTTTACAATATGGCAGGTATTGTGTTAAGCACTTTGACATCATTAAATGATTTGATTTTCACAATAGCCCTGAGAAGGAAGAGCTAATCTTACCTCTTTTACAAATTAGGCAAAAGAGTCAAAGAGAGCTTAAGTTATCTGGTAAAGGTCATATAGTTAATAAATTTCTTAACTTCATGTAGCAAGTGTAGTTTGTTTTAGGTTCTGATTTACCACAATTATCCTATTTATTTTCAAAATAAAATATTGTCCAAATCAAATCTGGATTTTTAATTACTAATGGTAATGGTTTAAATCTCAAAAAATAAAATTCCCAAGGGCCATTTTGGGCAGCACTTCAAAATTTTAGAGTTCATTATTAGCAATTAACTCATTTTCAAAGATTCATAATAGCACTCCCAGCTCCATATAATTTTTATTTTATATCATTTGAAAACACTCCAAAAGTTAAATCAATTTCTTTTGTGTTTAAAACCTATACCTATCCTCTCATCTTTCACAGGGCCTTTTGCTTTCAATGCCTGGCAAAACATAGGGAAAGACTCCAAGTAGCAATGAAGGGTATGATATTTCCCTACCATATTCCAGATTATCTAAAGAAATAACCATCACATGTTTTATTTTTCCTTTGTAATTTCGCACATTTTTAAAACAACTGATCAATTGCAATATTATTACCATTTGGGTTTCTTTTTTTTAGGTTTTTTCAAGGCAAACAGGGTTAAGTGGTTTGCCCAAGGCCACACAGCTAGGTAATTATTAAGTGTCTGAGACCCGATTTGAAGCCAGGTACTCATGACTCCAGGGCCCGTGCTTTATCCACTACACCACCTAGCCACCCTACCTTTTGGGATTTCTAAGAACCTACAAAGGCATGACTTCTTTCTAATATTCTTTGGTGATTCTTCCTCTAATTTACATAAATAATTAATTCTGCTACATAAAGCTTTGGAAATTCTATTTAACACTTTCCAAAAAAAAAAAAAAGCAAACATTCCTAGTTCCTGGCCATCTCCTTGCCTCCAGTCATTGTGAATTTCTATTCCCATTTTCCAAAATAGGGTCTGGGACCAGGTGATAATGAATATAGAATATGTAGTTCCAGTTAGTTGCAGGTGTGCTTTGGCAGTTCTTCCTCAAGGGACCCTCTTCATTTTAAATCTCCCTTTCCATGCCTTAACTGAACTTTATTTATTTTTAAACTACTCCACTATATAAACAAACTTTTCTCTTTTGATTACCAAAGGGTTAATAAGAGGCAGTTCTTAAGTACCAGGTAAATTTAAACTGCAAACTGCAGTTATTTATTTCCCATTTTATTTTTTTTTTATTGAACTAAAACAACAGTTCTCTTAATATCCAGGGAAAGAATGATAAGAGGTCTAGTTTCTGTTTTTCCTGTAATTTTAAATGACCCTTCTCAAATCTCTTTTTTTTTTCAACTCCAAATCCAAACAGGAGAGAGGTGTTTAAACTTAATCTGCAAACATCCAAAATCTACTAAGATTTTAAAAGGCATTTTCTTGGTTTAGAAAATTATATTAAAGATACATTTCTGTTACAAATTCAGTCTCTAATTAATTTATAATGCCACAAATTTCTATAAACCAGTAAAAAAGTTTTTCTTTTTTTGATATCAGACTTTATTTCTGTAAATACAAGTTAACCATGACTGAATTGACACAGAATATCTTGCAGTTAGTTTTCTTTTTTTCTGATTTCCTACTAAAAGCTTAAAGTGGGAGTTAGTCCTGCTTACTTGGACAGGGAAATTACAGAAAGCTAAGAGAACTGCTTACAATATGAAACTTTATTAATCTTTCCCAGAACATTAAACCCTTTGGTTGCAACTTTTCAATAGTCTAACTGGCTGGATTTCCCCCTTAGATATCTTTGAAAGTAGCAGAATTTAAAAGAACACTAGATGTGATGAGATAAAGATTTTTCTGAGCATTTTACAAAAAAAAAAAGCACAGACAAAACAATAAGAAAATACATACTTGCTAGTCTCCTTATCTCCTGCTGAAAAAATCTATCTCAAAGCCTTTGATTTACCATAATTAAGAGTTTCTTCTTCAGGCCAAATTTTGAAATTATTTGGATTTCTATATGTTAGGATAATTTGAGAGCTATCTTTAGATACCTTTTCTATTCCTATCTGGGAAGCTATATCTGTTTCCAGGCCAATAGATTTTTCCTAAAGAAATGTCGGTTTATAAGTATGTTCTTATCCTGGTCCTAGGCCAAAAGAGATTTTTCCAGGGAATTTCCCATCAGCTCATTGGCAGCAGATTCCATTATTTTCATTGTTGGTTTGTCAGTCACTTGCCAATTATGCTTATTTGTTACTGCTTGCCCTGCCACTTGTCAAAATGGTTATTTGTGACATGTAATCATTCTTTTCCAACTTAAATAGAGGCTTACCTATTCCCTTAAAGGAACATTCTGGGAACCATCTGCCTCCAAAATGTGGTGGTTTTCCTTAATTCAGAAATGAAATGAGAGGAGTCCAAGCTCTGGGACGATCTTCCACCAAGAAGTCCTGTGATGAAAAATCTGTCTGAGCAGACTTGGTGGTTGTTCTGAAAGGCTGTCTGGGATTTGGAATTTTTGTCTTTGACAAAAAAAAAAAACAAAACATATTGTCATTGATGTTTCCAACAGCAGAAATATATTTGAAATACTTCATTTTTCATTTCTTTCAGTCATTGTGTTCAAGTATCCTTTCGAAAAGTGCTTAACCTGGAAATTGTGATTTAAGCATCAGATGAACCTGAATTCTTTAGCATCTAATTTCCATATTGGAATTCATAGCTGTAGGAAAATAGAAACTTGCTAAGAATGTTGATCTGGTTGAGCATATGATTTTGAGATTCATTTCAATATTCTAGTAATACAAAGTGACTGAGAAGTGTTAAAGTTATTAAAGCTTAAAATTGTACTAAGACATTGGGAACTCTCAAATATATGAACTTAAATTTAGGACTTCCCAGTGATTCAATTCTCTCATTAAATAAATGAGGTTATAATTCCTAACCACTTCAGAGGAATATGGAGAGACTAAATTATGTAATGTTCATTAGATGTTGAGATCAAAAGATACTATAAAGTACAAAGTATTATTAACCATGTGCTTTTCTACTGTTTTCTTCCTGAGTGTAGTGATCAGATGATTTTTTAAAAATATCTTGCATTGATTTCTGTAAATTATAGTTTTATTTTAAATAGTGATGGGGACAGTATAGGTTGACTAGTCATTCATTTCTTAAATAGCTCAGTAACTGTCTTTATAGGTTATTTTAAATGTAAAAGTAATTAATGGGCAGTCTAATACCATGTTCTGCAAGATAACCTGTTGTTCAGTGGAGGTTTAATAAATGTTAACTAAAATTAATAACTATCTAGGTAAGATCTTCAGAGTTGCAAGAACTTTGGGAACACTTGCTACTTTCACAAATGTAGGATTAACAGAGACTACTGGAGGTAAGTGGAAGGTGCCGCATATGATGTTTTCTTTTATTCTAAAAATGTGTTGTCTTTCTGTTAGATTATGATGGGATTAGTGATATTCAAGTCTGAGTTGGAAATTGAGTTCATGATATCCCAATTTCTTATATAATATTTAATAAATACCATGGATTTCATGACTTTTACTTCTATCTGAAAAGTGATTATTATTTTAGTTAAATCTGACATTCAATTGATAACTATCACAGGGTGTCACAGGCCAGCCTTAGTGTTATCAAATCATATTCTTTGCATTTTGTTGTTTGGTGATTTGGAAAAGTAGAATCTGAAGTTAAATCTAGTTCCCCCAGGAACAAAATTATAAAAAAATACGAAAATTCACTGGAAAATATATAAAAGATATTTAAGAAGGGGAAAGATGCCAGTTGACTGATAAAATTACATAAATATGAGTAAAGTTGGTCAGTTCCAAGAGGTAGTTTTTGATCTATTTTTCTTATATTTTGATGACAGGCAATAAAATTAATTTAGTAAAATTTGAAATATGAAACATTAAAAGATAATTTTATTGAGACAATGTCTGGTTTTTTTTCCTATATGTCTGAGAACATTTCTGACTACAACAGCAAGTGAACATGAAAAAACTATGGAATTTAGAAAAGAAAAAGAAGGAAAACCTTACTTATAATTTACATTATTTTAGGAATCCAAAAGAGCATTGAATCCTAGCTTAGTCTTCTTCAGTTTTCATTGTATTCATAGCCAAGATAATAAATATCAAATGATCACTCTAGGCTTGAGGAAAATTCAGGACAGAGATGATCTTAGAAATTAAATAGATTTTTCCCAGGAATAGTGTAATCTAATAATACCTAAGAAAACTCCTCTTAAAACTAGTATTAGACTTGTCAAAAAGATACTGAAAAATCAAATGAACCTAATTTGATCAGAAACCTAAGATAATCATAATACGTTGTATGATATGAATATATATTACTTATATATGTTCTTCTATGAAGTTTCTGAATTTTGTTTTCAGAATCTTCACTTTTTTATTATTCAACATATCTCTAAGAAGATAAGTTGATATTTATAAAATGTCTTTTACCTAGTTCATTCAAATGTTCTAGACATTTTCTCTCATGGGTTATTATAGCATCATCATGGCTATGGAGAAGGCAGGCATTCCTGGTTCCATTTTTTTGCATATGATTAGAACAGAGCCTCAAACAATATATTTTCTCAAAGTAACACAAGTAAATGTCAGAGTCTATTACCTCATATTATGTATCTGAAAAAATGACTAGCAGAATCTCATGTTCAAAGGATACTTATCAAAGGAAAAAAAATAGAAAAATAAAGATATGAGAATGCTAGCTGCCTCATAGTTGCTAGGTTTTCCGCAGGAAAGATATGTTTGATCTTGGATGCAAGAAAAGAATAAAAACCAAAAGAGCACTCACATTCTTGAAACCTGTATCATGGAAGTTTGACTCCTATGTATTTTGAGCACAATATCCAGCTTTCTGTATTTGAAGAAGACAGTAAGATCCTTGGTCATTAGAACATAGTCTTTCCAAGATAGCATACTTTTAATTTAATGGGAAGGATATACTTGAATATGTTGGTATGTTGCAATTATTCATCTAATTTCTGTTGCTCATTTTTTCCTATAAAAAGCAGAAATAATACTATTGTTACCCACTTCCTCATTTAGATGCCATAGATTTTTTTTTTTAGGTTTTTGCAAGGCAATGGGGTTAAGTGGCTTGGCCAAGATCATACAGCTAGGTAATTATTAAGTGTCTGAGTCCAAATTTGAACCCAGGTACTCCTGACTCCAGGGTTGGTGCTCTATCCACTGTGCCACCTAGCCACCCCCAGATGCCATATTTAAAGAGATATTATTCCTGTATCACTCTGATGAAAGACCCTGCAAAATAAATTATTATTACTCTTCATGGGTTAAGAAATGCCTTCTCTTCTTATTATAATTTCAAAAGTATGGGGAAGGTGGGATGAAATTTTATAAAGATTATTATCGGGGTGGGTAGGTGGCATAGTGGATAAAGCACCGGCCTTGGAGTCAGGAGTACCTGGGTTCAAATCTGGTCTCAGACACTTAATAATTACCTAGCTGTTTGGCCTTGGGCAAGCCACTTAACCCCATTTGCCTTGCAAAAAAAAAAAAAACCTAAAAAAAAGATTATTATCACGTGTTACTTCTTTTATGCAACCTTTCCCTTTAAAATTATAAAGAAGAGGCAAAGGAAATGACAATGGCAGTTGACATATATAAGTAAAGTTAATCTTGTACTAAGAGGAAGTATGTTCATGCTACTTTTATGACTTAGGCAATAAAATTAAGGTTGTTGAATAAAAATGTGAAATATATAAAATTAAATATAAATACATTTGAAGAAAGGGGAATCATTTTGAAAATTAACAAATCTATAGGGAAAGCAATAAGGAAAGGAGATAGAATCTAGGATCTCTTTGGTGCAGCAACTATTTCTCTCCCCTTACTACCAGTACATAATGGCACCTTCTCTATAACGTATTCTCTAGAATTTCCTGGAGAGTAAGTGGTAAGCCAGGATTACATACTCAAAATATGTGGTAGGCAGGACTTTAAACCCAGGTCTTCCTAGTTCTAAGACCAGTGACCTATGAAAAGGTAATCAGCTTCTGGATGATTTTAGCTTTCAGAGCTGTCAGTTGATAATATTGAAAAGTGCTATATACTGGATATCTTTGATAATACTGTTTTGAGGGAGAAATGCTCAGGAATATCTGAAATTTATGTTACACTGAATAGCATGGCTATTATTCTATCAGAAAGGTGAGAAAATAGGAACAGTAGTTTATAAGTAATGGCAAGAATGCCAGAATAGAAGAACTGTTGGTGTTTTGATTATAAATATCCAGATAGAATATTAGTCTAATTTTATGATCAAATGAGTGAATAAGTTTTTGCAAAATATTAGTGCTAGTATTCCAAAAGACCTCATAAAGCTTTAATAGCTTAAAAATTCACTAAGACTTTTGAACTATTCGGTATTTCATTCTCCTGGAGAATTTTAGCTATTTACAAAGAGTTAATCAGAAATAATTTATTACGTATTTCTCATATGAGAGTAACTCTAGTGTTAGGGATAACCACCAAAAACACAAAAACACTACTTATCTTTAAGGTGCTCACCTTCTATTTAGGGAGATTAGATATACATATGTGTATATATATATATATATATGCATATATACACACATATGTAAATGCTGCACACATTCATGTTTACATAAATGAACATGTATACTCATGTGCATATAAGATATATATAGAAAGTACCTAAGACCCTTCATTTGAGGGAACCTTGTATTTATCAAGGAGATCATTCAACATTTGGATAGCTTCACTTCTTAACAAGTTTTCTCTTATAATAACTTATGGTACATTGGAAGATTGCAAGATTTAATATAAGGTGAAATTGGTTCAAATTCAGAGCGTCACATATCATCTATATGACTCTACATGAAT